>NW_027225567.1:5692000-6009750 GCF_038994185.2 Dermacentor albipictus | reverse complement strand
GCATACGCAAATGACAAGTATGTCTCATCAAATTTCTGTCTTTTTGAAGAAAACTGCTTTGTATTTTACGCTAGTAGGCACTGGAAAGAGTATCGTTTTCACTAGTCTCTGCTAGAACCAAGCTCCATCGTTTTTCTGATAAATAACCTCGTTCCTCACTGATGGTGGCATCAAAATGTGGTAAATGCCTCAAGCTCTGACATGTGAATGTCTTTCTACAAGGGGCATGCACAGGGTAGCCAAACCACGAGTTGTCCCTTCAACTTGCAGCTCACAGCACTTAGGCATAGTGACAAATTCGATCACTTTTTGAGCACTTCATCCTAAAAGGATCGGGTGAAAACACTCATAAGCGTAACACAGTTTATCTGAAGAGGCCAGAACCCCACAGACACCTGACCTGCCAAAAGGCTGCTTGGCGAAAGAAGTCACTGAGATGTCTTAAATGGCTCCTGAAACAGTATCTTAACTAATCATAGAATGACCTCCCTATGAAAGGGCGTCGCCTCACAAGACTCATGCTACAAAAGCTTTTAAAATCCTTCAACTATAAGTGAAGTTATCGCACCGATGCCCGGCTTTCTGTCTCTTCTCCGCTAGTGCGGAGAAGAGGCAGAAAGACAGGAGACACAGTGGAGAAGCCAAGAGAGCAAAGGCCCAGCCAAAAGTTGAGCGTCGTGGCAGCAAAAGGGACTCTTTGTGGCAGCGCGTGGGGGCCGCGGTAGACTACACTATGCAGCACACCACTGCCACCTCGGAGGCCATGCGTAGCAGACAAAACTACGCGCAGTGCAAATATGAAATTATTTTTTTTGTCTTTTTAAGCTCGCAGTATTTAAATTATGTAACTCAGAATTTTCAGTTATGCATTACTGAGAATGCGGTCACGTTCACAAAATCAGCCAATATTGTTGGTGGGCCAACTGCTTTATGATGACTATATGATGATGCTGCATGGCGGCACTGCTGAAGTGAGAGCAAGCAATTTCTTGCTCTTTTTGACATTAAATTGTAAACTCCCTGCTGCATACTTGCAGTAATATTTGACTCACATGTTCAAGCAGCGTTTACAACAGACCTACAAAATTTTCTTACTATGTTAAACAAATGTCCCAGGGCCCACTTTAAGCCAACTAAATAAAAATGCTGTAGTAGTGCTCATGGCGTCTACCCTCAACCGAAGGAAGCGGGGGACAGAAGCCAGTGGTGATGGTAGCATTCTCAGTGCCCAGTAAGCGTAGCAATCAGTGCACAGAGGTCGCTAGCGATTTGTTCCTTCTGTATGTTCCTACATATCATGTAGGAGATCGCAGATGTCATTGTGGAAGTATGCACTGAGCTTTAAGCCATTGACTTCATATGATTCAGCTGCATGTTTCAACTGGTATTCCTGGCTTGACTTTAGAATGTGCAATATTGTGAGAATACAGCGTCATCTTGAACTGGAAGTATAATTGACACCTCACATGCGTTACTCAATGCTCCTCCACTAGCACGCTCCTCCACTAGGCATCATTGCACTTAGAGTTCAGTAACTGTGTTTCAGGGCCATTGTGTCCCCATGCCCGAGTTATAACAGCGTTTTCAGGGATATTGAGTGCCTCCATAAAGGTAAGCAGCAGAGGGAGGTCTTGGAAGTGATTCCTTGCCTTAGAAGTCACTGAGAAGCACTATTTCATTGCAGTGAGCTCAGATGTCAAGGACAGGGGCTACTTTTACATCCAGAAATCGAGGTGTTGGCTGATTGCGGAGGAGTGGCTAATGTGCTACATATGCTGTTGCATAAAAAATTCATGTGCATGGAAAATGTTGTGCCTACAAAGTCATGTTTTGGGTATTTCAATGTTCCAGTTATCTGAAAAGTATGAACTCAATTGCATATTCTTCGTAAGTTTCACCTTTGTGTGCTGTTTCTTAAAAATTATAGTTCATATTGAGTTCCTGTGGAGTGCTTTCTCTCTTGGATTTTCCTGTTATCTCTGCCACTTCTCAGCCTCATTGTGAACCATGTCTCACATCAAATATTACTGTAACACAAAAGTTACCCGTAAAACTTTGTTAGTAAAACTCCGTAAACTTCGTGTGTGTGACAAAAAAGCTAAGGTTGTGGTTATGTGTTACTGTGGATCTCATGTCACCTGCAGTTTCCCACGCAACCAGTATGCATGGCCAGTAATAAGCATGTCAGCATCCTATAAGGCTGCACTTTGGTAGCTAGAGCTTCTACTGCTTCAGTACTGCCTCATCAGTGAAGCCTGACATAACGGCTGACTCTGTATGACTACGCACTCTGTCTGTACTTAAAGAAATTGGGCTTTATCTATAAGATGTGTGTACATACCAAACAAATGTATACTAGATCCCAAAGCTTCTTTGTGCTAACACTTTGTTCCCTTTTATTTGGAGGAGGGACCTCAGTTGGGGAGGGGGTGCAAACGGTTACCACCATTGACGTGGACAAGCACAAGCATTTTGACAAAGTTATTGGCACTTTGTTGAGGTAGCACCTTTTCTCTAGCAGTCTTTAGTACATTGGTTCACATCAGTTAACCTTTTTAGCTGGTTCTATGTGCAATTACCGCTCGTCATTGCTAACTGTTGCTGCAGGTAGGGTACTTTGTCAAAGAAGGATGACATTCAGAAAGTGTAGGAGCTCATTTAAAGTTGATTTGTATGGTAAACTAAGCAAACAAAACACGGCAATCCAGGAACAGGCAATGCTCTATACCAGTGGCACACACGTTCAACAAATTTGACATAATGCTCACCTGAAGCTACGTATTTGGCTATCTTCTCCTGCAGCTTTTTCATTGGGTTTCCTGATGGACCAAGTCTTGAACTCCTCCATTCGTTGTGCCACCAGTATGCACTTCTCCTAAGGGGGTTTATGCTGCCATTAGCAAGGAAAAGGGGGCCATCAGTCTTAGCAGCGAGCAAACTTCGTGGTGCCGTATTGCTTCAGCAGGTCCTAGGCTTCTTTCAATATATCTGCTAAAGGACGCTTTTGCTTCTTTCACTGGCCCGAAGCATTCGTAATGCATCAGCGGAGTCTGTGCTATGATTATGCTGACATGATGTCTTGACCACTGTTTGTAGGGGGACAGGCCTGCGTAGGAATGGGTCTTTTTCGTGTTTCTGTTCAATTCTTTAATGTTCATATCCAATGTAGCCTCGCACTTTCTGCTTCCATGAGTAGAAGTCTTCGTCCTGTTTCGTTGGTCATGCTGGCATCGCCAAACTTTGTGGAAGACCATGTTCAGATAAGAAATCTTCAGCGTTTTCTTTAGCAGGCCACATTTTTACCGAGTATTTCTTAGAATGTATGATACATCTTTCATCACACGGTATTTCTTTTCTCCTTGAATGCCTGTTTTATTCTTTGTCAGTTTTCAATCTTTCTTTGTTGTCAGAAGATATATCCGCTTTTATTTACGAATTAACTAATTAATTTATTGCATGAAGATAACACAGGGCATATTACAAATGCTGGAACCCATGGCTCTCATAGGAATTATAAAAGGGGTTCCTAGATTGCACGATTTCAGGCAAACGTTTTCAACATTCAAAGGAAAGAGATTATTTGTGGCTATAGAAATGTACTATTGGGTCTGCATTGATTCCTTCCTTTTCATATTCACACTGTCCGCTTTCTTGTCAACTTGTAAGTCTTGTAATCAGTGTGTGCAATTTTGGTATGTTTTCTTAGATCATATTTTATTTTTGCACAAAGCCTATTGCAACTACTTTTCTATCTTATAATAGAACTAAGCACATCAGATTTACAGCCCTTGCCTCCATTTTACATTTTACACTCTGTATGCTTTCTTCCCATGTCATTGTCTTTCTTATCACATAATGTAAGCATAATTTTTAAGATCCGTCCACCACCCCACTGATGAAGCATCTGCAGCCCACCTTTACCAATGAGAACTTTCTATAGCCCTCACTTCTATTACCACTACCTGCCTAATTATGGTGCTCCAGGCTCCAGAGGAGACAGAGCTGTGTAAAAAAATATGCCAAGGAAAATATCTGTGTTGACTAAAACAAGTCGTTATGCTGAAATGTCGGCCCCAGGCTGTTTTCTCGTTTCCCATTTGCACTTCGTTGACTTAAAACAATACCAGCTGTGCAATATATATATATATATATATATATATATATATATATATACACACACACACTGATATAGAGCCTTAGCATCAGCACTTCAAAAATTTCCTGCATTTGCTCCTGCTTCATTACTGCTCTTATTTCACCATCAGATTGCATTTCCTTATCTAATTGGTCACAATCTAAATTTCACATCGGGGAATGCGTGCTTCACCTGGCAAATAGACATCTGCACAAAGAGGCCATACTTAAAGAAAGTCGCAGGAGCTGAACAGAGCTTCCACAGTCTGTCAGATAATGCTGAAAGTAATGCACTGCAGGCCATCTGCTCCTGAAATTCCCTATTGATGGCTAGATATGTGTTGTTGTTGCTTTTTGCCAGATGAACCAGGCAAGTGCAGGTATGCAGTTTCAATCCTAACAGATTGAGCAACATAATATGCCATCTTCGTCTGAAGTAAACGTGCTAACAAAGAAGCAATGGACACGAAACGATTTAAAATTTGGAAATATGGAACACAATTGTACATGTGGCTGTATATACTGCCAGCACTTCTTTCCTCACATCCCTCTCTCTCTCTTTCGTTTCATTGTCGTGGCAATGTTACGATGTACTAGTTTTATATCTGTTATTTACTCAATTTAGCGAATAATAAGAAGGGCTCGAGATAGGTCAACAAAAGTCCCTGTATAGGAAATTATGTGTAAAGATTTATGGAACATAATTATGCAGCATAACATCCTTGTATAGTTTAGTTGTAGCACGTACATATTGTCACTTAATGCAGTTGGTTTTGGAGTTCTGAATTATCCGGGACGTGTTGGTTGCACATCTGTACATCTTCATCCAGTCTTCCACAGCTGCTCCATCCATGATGTTTAGCCGGATGACTTTTGACTCGTGATGACTCGTGAACACAGTCTGTTGCGTTAAAGATAAAAGAAGTCGCATCGGTAGAAGCTGCCGCAGGCGTGTCAGTTTCTGTGCAGTCAACGACGTATTCCGCGTCCTGTGAGTGCTCTGCACCGCTGACACAAATGCTTCCACTGAAGCAGTAAATTCGAAGTCATGCGCGTTATCCTTGTGCTGCATGGTGCGCACGCTGTTGGAAACCACAGTGATTAACGACAAAGAAACAGCTGTCACCGAGAAGAGCGCATGTATTTGCAGCCAGTCGTTCATACTTTCTGTTTCGTTTTTATTTGTGATTTTATCGCGCGATTCAATTTTGGTTCTCGGAATTTTACGTTGACTTGGGGAAAAGAAGTGTTTTTCTTGCGTTTTTACTGATTTTAATGATTTTTTGTAGACGTTAATTGCCATGTCAGAGCACGACGCTGAGCACGACGTCGCGGGATCCAATCCCGGCCACGGCGGCCGCATTTCGATGGGGGCGAAATGTGAAAACAACCGTGTACTTAGATTTAGGTGCACGTTAAAGAACCCCAGGTGGTCGAAATTTCTAGAGTCCTCCACTACGGCTTGCCTCATAATCAGATAGTGGTTTTGGCACGTAAAACCCCATAATTTAATTTTTTTTTGAGTTTGGAACGTTTTATTACCAGGAATATTAGAGGGCGCTATTGCCAATGGCCGCTGTCGATGAGATGAGAGCTCTCGCTCTGGCGTTAACGATGTTTATGTACTGTTCCACTGGAGCAGTGGCGCGCGTATCATGTTGTGCGACGAGTATGGATATTTGAGGCCCTTGTACATGAGGTATAGTGCAGTTCCGTGCATTTCGTGGATGACAAAAAAATAATTTTGTTTTTTAGGCAATATGAACGCTCAGTAAACACTTTGTACTTTGATCTTATAGGAGAGCTACAAGTGCGACCAGGAGTGCACGAAGGCGTTTTATGTAAGCGTTGTACGCACGATTTCCCGTTGTCCTGGCAGAACTAAATGTCGTACAGAGATCGCCTTCCTGGTGAAGAAAGGTCGCTGGGAAAGAATTCAACAAGAAAGAGACAAAAAACAAGAAAACTACACGACGCAAGATGAGCCGCATGGCCTAAGCATCCTGAAGAATCGGCCGGAACCTCCTTCAAATCCTTCGAAAGAAGGGCATAGCAGATCCAAGTCCAAGAGCAGAGGCAGGTCGAGCAGATCCAGGTCCAGGAGCAGAGCCAGGTCCAAGGCCAAGAAACCCCTGAGTTCTGGAGGCACCACGCCAACAGTAACGGTGAGCTGGGCTAGCGCAGTCAAGGGGAAGAGCGCAGAGGTGGAGGCTGTAGCTAATCATAAATTAGAGGAAGAGCTGGCACAGCTGAAACAAGTCGTTGCAGCAATGAAACAACAAATGACAGTATTGAGTGAGGAGAACAAGAAATTAAAAGAAGAAGTTCGCGAACACCAAATTGAAAAACGAAAACAGAGCGAAAGTTCAACGAACACAATGGAGAGCGAGAATGTGAACAAAGAAGAAAACAGCGATGCGCCACAACTTAAACGCAAGCCTGCAAAGATTACTGAGGTCAATGAGACCAACCCCAAGAAAAGTAAAACCGCAAGCATAAGAAAAGAACTGCTAGAAGAATTTGAACCCAGACTTGAGAAAAAGATAGAAGAGCACATGAGTCAGATGGAAGAATCAATTAAGGTGACCATGGTCAGTATAGTCGCACAGCTACAACCCGTACAGCAACATCTTGAGAATATAAACGCAAGAGTATCGAGGCTAGAAGAAAGAATGGACGCTGTAGCCCCTCGAAAGGAAATAAAAACAGTCCAGGTAACTCCCAAGTCTTCCTTACTCTGCTCAGGCCGTCGATACTACACCCGGCGGCCTCTCATATCACAGCGTAATCATGGCCAGGCAAAGCAAAAGCAGAGATACCATATGGCAATGGAATTGCAGAAGTTACCGAAATAACAAATGGAATCTGTAGCAATACCTAAAAAACAAAGAAAAGCCAGACGCAATAATTTTACAACAAACGAATGGTCTCGCCAGACTGTCAGGGTACCAATCCATAGGCAATGCCGTATGAGAAACCAAGGCCCTTACTACCTTAGTCAGAAGAGACCATACGGTGGCACAATAACAATGATACACGAGTCACAGACATAAACAACATACTATCTGAAAATATACCATCAAGGAAGACAAATAGTAGTATATTTACTCCAAACGTATGCGGCAGTCCAAAATTCAAAAGGCACAGATTCTTAACAGTATTCAAACGCACGCTCAACATAACAGGTGACCGGAAGGTGATAGGTGGAGACTTTAACGCCGCCCACACCACGGGGGGTACAAGTACGTCCCCACTAAAGGCAAAAATCTATGGCTCGACTCCCAGCAGGAAGGTTTAACCCTCGTCACGGACCCAGCAACGCCCACAAGGCAAGGCAACAGTGTGACGATTCCCCTCCAGACCTCACCTACGCTAAGAATATACAATTCATTAGATGGCTAAATACACAGGAAGACCTGGCGAGCAACCACTCCATAATCGAAATCCAGTGCAATGGAGGCCCCGACAAATGCACGTGTCATCAACTCAAATTAGTTGATTGGGTGAAATTCAGAAAAAATAAAGGAAGAGAGGATTATAGAAACCATTACAGACATTGACCAGTGGACAGCCAACCTAAAGGAAGACATCTCCAAATCAACGAAGGTGCTCCCACAAGAGGCTCAGCTAGAAGCGATAGATAGCAGGCTCTCGCACATGTGGGAGGCCAAACAAGGGTTCCAGAAACAATGGAAAACGCGGGATCATAACAAGAGATTAAGGAAGAAGATAGCCTTACTAAATAAAGGAATAGAACAATATGCACAACAGCTCCAAAGACGACAATGGGAGGAACTATGCACGGAGATGGATCAGCAACTTAGCACGAGCAAGACATGGAGGTTACTGAAGTATCTCCTTAACCCAGAGGAAACAAAAACGGTGCACAGGCAAAAGATGCAGAAGCTCCTACACCCGTATAAAGGAAGAGAGCAAGAATTTTTGAAACAGGTCGAACTCAAATACATATCACAGGAATCGCCGTGTATTTATCCTGAATACGAGGGGAAACAGAACTCCGACCACGATGAAAAGTTTAGCGAAGCAGAAATAAGAGCAGTCCAGCACAAACTCAACACCAAATCGGCAGTGGGCCCAGACACCCTTACAAACAAGATACTGCGAAACCTGGACGACCCGTCCATTCGCAGACTAACAGAATATATCAACGAGTGCTGGAAACAAGGAAAGATACCGCAGCAGTGGAAGACAGCAGAAGTCATCCTAATAGCAAAGCCTGGCAAGTGACTACAACTCGGGAATCTAAGACTCATATCCTTAACTTCCTGCGTGGGCAAACTATTGGAGCATGCCTTCCTCGCGAGGCTCACCAACTACATAGAAGACAATGATTTACTCCCAAACACGATGATATGATTCCGAAGAAGCCTGTCTACACAAAAAGCCATGCTGCAACTGAAGCAGGAAGTAATAGACGAACAAGGGAGATCGACTCGAGCCGTCCCGGGCTAGATCTTAAGAAGGCATTCGACAATGCGGCACACAAAACCATACTGCCCCAAATCAGCAACCTTGGCTAGGGCGAGCAGACGTACAACTATATACAAAACTTTTTAACGGATAGAGAAGCAAAAATCACGGTAGGAGATCTGACGTCCGAGAAAGTGCCTATTGGCAGTGCAGGCACACCGCAGGGATCGGTTATATCGCGTGGGCTCTTTAACCTGGCTCTGCTTGGTCTTCCTACCAAATTAAAAAGAATCAAAGGACTTCACCACACAATCTATGCAGACAACATCACGCTATGAATGAACGATGGCAGTGATAGATCGATGCAACAGAGACTACAAGAAGCTGTTGAAACAGTCGAGGAATACCTAGAAGGCACCGGTCAAACATGCTCGTCTGAAAAATCTGAGCTGTTACTGCACAGCCCAACGCTAAAGGTGAGACCTCCCAAGAACTAAAACGCACAAGCCTACAAAGACATACAACTCATGACCCAAGACGAACGACCCATACCCAAAGTCAAGAAGATAAGGGTGTTGGGAATGATCATAGAAGCCAAGGGCGCCAACAGAGAAACTATTCACAAAATTGAAGCCAAAGTTTCTCAGACGATGCGCTTGATCAAGAAAATCACCAACAGGCACAAGGGAACGAAAGAAGCAAGCGTCATAAGAATCATCCAGGCGTTCGTCATAGGTCAGATCACGCATGTGGTGGCATACCACAGATGGTGCGCCGCAGAAAAGAATAAGCTAGACGGCCTGATTAGGAAGATGTACAAACAAGCGATTGGACTCATGCTAAGCACGAGAACGGCGAAACTCCTAGAGCTGGGACTGCACAACACGCTAGAGGAGCTAATAGAAGCGCAACGTATAGTGCAATACGAACGCCTCTCCAAGACGACGGCGGGCAGACACATCCTAGATAAATTAGGGATCCGGTACCACACACAAGACGGAGACAAACGGGACATATCTAAGGAAATAAGGACCAAACTCACGGTACCCCCCTTATCAAAGAAAATGGATACTGTACACCACGAGGGCAGGAGAACAAGCAGGGCAAATAACATGGCAATGAACTACGGAAGGAACAAGGACGCGGTCTTTGTAGACGCTGCACGTTACAAACACAAACGCAGCTTTGTCGCAGCAGTACTGAACCACAACAGAGAATGCTGCACAAGCTTGACTATAATCACGACACGTATCGAAAAGGCGGAGGAAACGGCTATAGCGTTAGCCATAGCACAAACCAAAGCATACTATATAATCAGCGATTCCCAGACGGCAGTACGCAACTTCCCGAACGGCCGTATCTCAGCTGAGGCGCTAAATGTACTAAGAAAAGGCAAACCAACAAGACAAGGCAGATGCGCCCGAATCCTGTGGATACCAGCCCACACCACCGACTCAACGGGAGAGGACAAACCTAACGCGGCGGCACACAACACAACTCGAGGACTGACTTTCCGAGCTGCGACGAACGTAGACCCCTCGACAGGGCCCTCCGAAGTATGGGAATGGGAAGATTGAATGATCAGGTTTAACGACATCACCAACCATTACAGGATGCAAAGATGCACTTATCCACCACCCCATCCACAACTCACCAGATTGCAAGCTGTCCAGTGGGGAAAGCTACAAACCAAATCATACAAGAGCCCGGTACTAATGCACGCTATTTATCCAGACATATACACAACAGATAGATGCAAAGTGTGTGGTACCAGAGCCACGATAGTAGTACACGTGCTATGGGAATACCAGGAACTAATACAGGGCAATGCCAGCGAAGCCTCCGTCAGCAGCCTCCACGCGCGATGGCAGGCCGCGCTACTCAGCTCTAACCATCAACCGCCTCTTGCGAAGTATTCTCGATGTGTCCGTCGCTTCCTCCTGGGACCCAGAGCGTTATGTCGTCGGCATAGATGGTGTGTCGGACCCGCGCGACTCGTGAGAGGTGCGCGCCCACCCCTATCATTACAAGGTTGAAAAGTAATGGCGAGATGGCTGAGCCCTGGGGGATCCCGACACTGCCGAGCTTCTTCTTTTGGAGTCGCAGGTCACCGGCGATGATTTCGGTAGTCCGCTCCGTCAAAAAAAAATCCTTGATGTACGCATATGTTCTATTGCCCATGTTTAGCCGTGACACCTGGGCCAGAATTGCAGAGTGTCTCACTTTGCCAAAAGCGCTCTGCAGGTCCAAACCCAAGATGGATCGCTTGTCTGTGGTGTTGGTAGTGTCATCGAGGATTTCATTTTTGAGTTGCATCATGACCTCCTGAGTTCCGAGCTTGTTTCGGAACCCGATGACGGTGTTTGGGTAGAGCCCCGAATCTTCCAGGTACCTGCCACCTGTTCATGAGTACATGCTCCAACGCTTTGCCCACACAGGACGTAAGCGAGATCGGCCGGAGGTTCTCAGTGTTGGGTGGCTTGCCCGGCTTGGGAATCAAGATGGTCTTGGCTGCTTTCCACTGCCAGAGTAATGATCCGGCTCGCCAGCAAGTGTTGAAGTACGCCGCGAGGTTCTCGATGGCCGCTTCGTTAAGATATTTAGCGCTCTGTTCGTAACGCGGTCGGGACCAGCGGTGGAGTTGTTGCTGAGGTTGTGGAGGGCAACCCTTACTTCCCATACTTCTATGTCTCGATCTAGCCGCTCGTTTGCTTCGCCTAGGTAGTCCGGGTGTGTCTCTGTGGGAGTGACCGGGGGGTACTTGTCGTCGAGGCGTTTCTTCACTTCGTCTTCCCCGTGCTCGGTCAGCGCCCTGTGGATGATCTTGGCCAGGTTGTGGTGCTGGTGAGACTTGGTCGTGGTCGCATCCAAAAGATGCCTCAGCATACTCCACGTCTTGCCGCAGTGCATCTGGCTGTCCGTTGCGTTACAAACCTCATTCCATTGCTGAGTGCATAGCACTCGGCTGTGGGACTCGATCTTGCGGTTGAGGTCGGCGACCTTCTTGCGTAGCTTTCTGTTTGTCCTCTGCGTCTTCCACCTTGACAGGATGGACTGCTTGGCTGCGATGAGGTGGGCGAGGCGGCTGTCGACCCTGTGGATACGCTCGTCCATCTCGACTTCCTTAGTGGCCTTTTCTACCTTGTTTACAATCTGGGTGGACCACTCCTCAATGTCCGTAATTTCGGTCTGCTCCTCGGGTAACAATCCTCGAAAGGCGTCCCAGTCAGTAAATCTATGTTTCCGAAAGCTTCAGCCAACTTCGTCGTTACCACCGAGCGGGACAGCGACCTCCACAATGTAATGGTCACTTCCTAATTCGTGGCCCGTGTTTCGCCATTCAAAGTCCGCCATACCACCGCCGTTACTCCTGGCGGAAGTGAGATCGGGCGTTGTGTCTCGGGTGATCGAGTTGCCGATTCTTGTAGGGTATGCTGGGTCGGTGATTAGATTTAGTCCCAAGTCGGTAGCATCTTGCATTAAGTCCCTGCCCTTTGCCAATGTTTTGGGGTAACCCCAGGCTTGATTCGGCGCGTTAAAGTCCCCGCAGATTACCAGCCTGTTGTCGGGCCCCGCGACGTTGCACGCTTTGTGTAACATTGCTTTGAATTTCTGCTTTCCGTGCGGTGGGCTACTGTATACGTTTACCAGAAAAGTGCTTACCTCTGGTTTTTACCGGTAACCACCTCTACCATGGTGTGCTCGATTGGGCTTTTGCTCAATAACTCGTGCTCGACGTACGTGATGCCTTTTCTCACCAAGGTGCAAACTCCCCTGACGTTACTGCCGGCCGCTGTCCCGAGGCTTGGTGGGCTGGCGTGGGACCGGTAACCTGAGAGCTTTACTTCCTCAATGAGGGACTCTTGCAACATGATAATATCTGGCTTTCTTGATACTTGTTTTAAGTGTCGCTGAAGTACAGCCTTTTTCCCAGCAAAACCGTTGCAATTCCAGTGCCAGACGAGGAGGCCTTTCACTGCTGTTGTGGTTGCGGTGGTTGATGTCATATCCATGTTTGCTAAAAGTTAGCCGTTTGCGTCGCCAAATTCTGTACTGTCGTACTTAACTGCTGGCACGTCTGTTCAATTGCTATGAAACGGTCGGTGATTGTCTTGGTGAATGCCGTGCGAATATACTCTTCAAAGTGGTTGAGCCTATCTTCAAGGTTGTCTACCCTATCGCTGAGTCTACGCTCTTTAAGATTTTCAATTGCTCTTCTCTTGGGTGCTGGACCCGCCGAGGCCGCGTTCTCTGTCTTCGGCTTAACCGCTACTTCTGGTTCATCCTCGGTCATTGCCGTCTGCTGTGGTTGTGGCGATAAATGCTGTGCTCGCTGCTGCTGTAGCTGGACCGTCGTCACTCTCGATTTCTGCCATTTCCTCAATGATCTTATTGACTGTCGCCTCTAATTCAGTGTTCTTTCGCAACGCCTCGTTTGCTTCTCTTAGCGCCTTCATTGCCTCACTTTCGTCGTTAAATTTCCCTCCACCACTTCTAAATGGCGGTGACTGCTGGTGCTGTTGCTGCTGCTCTTTCTTGGGGCTCTATTCTCGACACACATGGCGGCTGCACGGCCGCCATTATTCGCCATGTTTACTCTCTGATTGGCTGCGGAGACCTCACGTGCCTTGAAATCTGTGCCGGGAAACAGAAGTTTTGCGAAATGTCATTTTGCCTTTTCATCAAGATGACGAAACGTGACGTGGAGCTGCAAATGTTATGGACCAATACATTTTTTGGTCCTTGGCAGATATATTGCGATGTTAGCGCTTTAAAAAGAATGTGAGCGGTAGCATACAGAAGCCAGTGCAATGCATCTGCAATTGCACGAATATGTCGTGGCGATCCAAGATATGCGCCATGCCAGCTTGCTGATTGGCTGAAGGAATATCTCGTGAGGAGCGTAACAGGAAGGGCTGTTTCGTAAACGTCATTTTGACGATGCGTGACGTTGCGCCGGGCCGCCATTGCTGAGATTTCCCGCCCTAATTTTTGCTGCGACGAGCCGCCCGAATTATACTAATGAGCAGCCATATGCAATGGCAGCCGAGAGGAATGCGTATCGCCACATTTTCCCCGTCGTTTAGCACCACGAAAATCCTTTGTTCATTACGCGTGCTCATAGCATTTGCATCGCTCTCGGGTGGTGTTGGCATTTGTGTTTGGGGCCATCATTTTTAAAAAGAACGCGTTTATACGAAATAATATTGGTTGAATATAGCAAACTTTCGGCAATGTTGTCCACTTTTCACTGCTGCATTTGTATTGTAATCAAGATTAATGCCTTTTCGCACAATCAAATGTTATGACAACAGCCTCTTTCTAATTTATAAAAAGACATGTACGCAAGGCGGCGCCTTGAAGTTTCCTCCCGCGGTGCGAGAAACCAGCGAAATGAACAAGAGATGGCAGCGCCGGCGCTTGCGTCGCTCTAGTGGATATCTCTGGCGCGCGCAACGCTATCGGTGATATTCGGCGCTTTCTCAGCCAGCTGAGTCGGGCTGAGTCACTTGCGTTTCACTAAATAGCGATAACGTGGCCTAGAACGTCCTCGCATCACCACTGGTAGATCGCGTATGTTGTCTCAAGAAAGAAAACAAGCGCGTTGGCGCCAACATGCGATGACTCATTCCATTTTCCAGGGACACGCATCCTAGCTATTGAAGCAGACCACGGCTTGTACGCAGCAGACGACGGAAGCGAGAAGCGTTTTCGACGGAATAATCATACGCTTTGAGATAGCTGCTTTATTTTTACTGCGGAGGAAAACTGTTCTACTTTACCGATAACGATACAGTCAGTGCCTTCATTTCAGTTTCTTAGGCAAAACGTTAAGTTGGCGTCACGTTACGTAAGCAAAACCGGGCCACCAGCGCCATTTTGTTTGCGTCGCGCCTACGTCACGCATCGAAGAAAATGGCGGAATGTCCAGAATAGCGCCCCAGCGAAACGAACAAGAGATGGCAGCGCCGGCGCTTGCGTCGCGCTAATGGATATCTCTGGCGCGCGCAACGCTATTGGTGATATTCGGCCGTTTCTCAGCCAGCCGAGTGGGGCTGAGTCACTTACGGTTCACGAGATAGCAATAACGTGGCCTAGAACGTGCGCGCATCACCACTGGTAGGTCGCGTATGTTGTCTCAAGCAAGAAAACAAGCGCGTTGGCGCCAACCTGCGATTACTCATTCCATTTTCCGGGGATGCGCATCCTAGCTATAGTGCCTAGAATATACTGGCTAGTGTGCCGTCCACCGGCTCTTTTCAATGGGCGAGCGTGGCGCCGCCTGCAATGAATGCCCACGATGGCCGGCAGAGGTCGCTGCCACACGGGTGGGTGCAGACTGCGTGTGTCGTCTGCTTCGCATATCAGTTTCGCAGCTGTTGCGTCGGTTTTCGTGTTTGCGTTTTCAGTGTTATAGCAGCGTTGCGTGTTTGTCCTTGGTGTTGTCAAAGAGTGAGTGCGTGGCTGTTATGTTCGTGTGCCTGTCATTGCGAGATCTATGCGGCGGTGGTGAAAAAATGCCGAAGCTATAGAAACAGTGCGAGGAGAGGACCTGCTTTGTGCCGTTGTGTAGAAGCAGTTACCGCTCGAACAAAGGGCGTGTATCCTTGTTCACTCTACCATCTGATACGAAGCGGCAGCAGAATGGGCAAGAATGATCAGGAGAACGGACAGAAGGCCGGCACCAACTGCTGCGGTTTGTGAAAAACATTTCGAAAACAGCATAGCCGAGCGCGCGTTCTCTATCACCGTGAATGATGTTGTCCACGAGATTCCCCGCGATAACACACGCCCACGGTGGAAGTATTCTTCCATCGTATGCTAAGCATTATGCTAAGCATTCAGCTTACTTTTCCTGAGTACCAGGGGAAAAAACAAGAAAAAATGAGCAGTAGTGCTTTGATCTACTATACTGCAAGTTATGTTGCACGAAAGATCACTGCCCAAAATTCTTGACCACATCGTGCAGGCTTCTTTTACGTAAGTAAAGCTGAAGCTAGTAACGACGCTGCTTCATTATTGTACTTCCCATTTTGACAATGGAGGCCTTGCTTGTCTATCTTAGCCCAGACGTTGTCAACCGCTGTGAAGGCCGTGGAAGATGCTTTTACTGTGTTCTTCAGCAGAAACAAGGTACCAGTAGCGAGTCTAGCTGATTTTTCAGGTCAGCTGCAGACAGCTGGCATTTTCCCAACTAGGGTGACCAGAGCGTGAAAAACCAGCTTTGAAAGCACTTGCAAAGTTCTTTATTTTCTTGAGGTTTTGGTTTTTTTTTTGTAAAAGGCATCAACAAAGAGAGGGAAGCGCAAAGGCAACGGCAGAAGCTCCTTAAACTACGTCACTGCGCGATCTATTATCTTCATGTATGTGTACATTATTTCATCTAGGGCTGTCTTATATGCCTCCGTTTGACTGTTCTTACGCATGACTAAAATCTTTGTTACGCTTAAATGAAAGATCTGTTTCCTATTTTTGTTCACGTATATCAAACATAAAAATAAATCTGCACGTATTTACCAGGTATTAAAAAATGTATAGTACACAGAACACCACGTGCAGTCCATTTTACAGGCATTTTTTTTTGCTTGTTATCCTATCCTCAGGGTCCAATGGGAATTATGAGGAGATGGGTACATGGTTTACAAACAATCAAAAAACATTCAAACCTATGAGGACAACAATAATAGGCAGAAATAGCAGCAAATAAAATAAAAAGAAAGAACAGACAAATTCAAGTCATTTCAAAAGATGATCGGTTACAGCGGTTTTGAATGGTTATGCATTATTATAACATCAATAGAACAGTAACGTAACCTTAGAATTCCTTTACTTTATTAGAATGAAAAATGTTACCTAAAACTTACCCTTAAAAATTACGCTGCCATCATCGCTAGAATAAAAAAACAAGTGTCCTTAGCTATCGCCGAAGAGACACGTACGAAGGCGATCGCTTTGTAAAGCCTACTCTCACCCTAATCCTCCTTCATCCACCCTAATACTCCTTAATTAATACAGCTTGATCCCTCTAATTCAGCCTAATCCCTCTTAATCCCATTACAATTATCAATAATTATATTTGCGAATCATTTAGCATCTCTTATATACGGCTGGACATGCTTTGGTTCGTTTCTGGCCTTCCTTGGATCGTGTGATATGTTCTGTACCTCGCAACATGGCCTTGGAAAATGGAGATCAATGCATTTGCCTTAAAAATTACGTTTTCCAGCATAGAAACACATCAGGTTCCCACCTCGAAGCCCAGCTGAGCACACGCTTTTCATGCAAGCGACAAGCGCTAGAGAAGCCTGTTGTAATCAAAACAAACCCTGATTTATTATTCAGCTGCCCACATTTGAGCTGTGCTGCTGCTACAGCTTAATAAAAACAAAAAGCGCAGCAGCCCGCTTGCCGATGCTGCGGAAACACGGCGGGCTACGAAGACCGGATTGTGCCGCGGCACCCACCTGCACTGCAGCGCCCCTAGCGGCAGCCGCCGGCATTCATTGCATTTGGTGCCACCCGGGAGGCCGCGGACGGCACACTAGCCAGTATATTATAGGCACTATATCCTAGCTATTGAAGCAGACGATGGCTTGTACGCAGCAGACGACGGAAGCGAGAAGCGTTTTCGACGGAATAATCATAAGCTTTGAGATAGCTGCTTTATTTTTACTGTGGAGGAAAACTGTTTTGCTTTACCGATAACGCTATATTCAGTGCCTTCATTTCAGTTTCTTAGGCAAAACGTCAAGTTGGCGTCACGTTACGTAAGCTAAACGGGGCCACCAGCGCCATTTTCTTTGCGTCGCGCCTACGTCAGACATCGAAGAAAATGGCGGAATGTCCAGAGTAGCGCCCTTGGCTACCCCCGATTTTACTACGTCTGCCCAGGCTACTCTGTCTTTGGATTGGGGTCGGCGGTGGCGGCTTATGCTTCTTTTTCGACTTTCGCTGTTGTTCCCGCGCGAGCGTGACTCATGGCGACCAGCTGTGCCGCTCGCTCCTGCTGACGTCATCATCGCTGGAAACTCTCCGGATGCTAGTTGTTGCTGTACGCGCTGTTCCGCCATCTTGCGCTCCCACTGCCTTTTCGTTACTACGTAGGGAGTTTTGTATTTATTCTTGTATTCTCTATCGGCCGTTGGGTGTTGTCCCCCATATAGTTTGTATTTAGGGTTACACTCGTGGCCATCGACAGGGTTATTGGCCCCACAATCGAAGCACACTTTCACATTGGGGTTAGGACAAACGTCTCTTCTGTGGCCTATTTTGCCGCACTGTTTGCAGACATCGAAATGCTTGCGGTACAGACTGCACCTCGTTAACACAAGGCCATAACATACATAATTTGGAACCTTTTGGCCTTCAAAAACTGCAATTACGGTAGTCGTATTGCCAATTCTTTGCGCCCCTCTTGCTAATGGATTTCTTGAGTTAACAACGTTCCGGTTAATCTCCGCCGGAGTATCTTCAATGGGAATGCCTCGAATGATCCCCTTGACCGTGCCATATGGTGTGGTTTGGTACGCGCCTACCTCGTGTATCTTGTCCCCGATGAGGATGGCCTGAATCTTGGCATAGGACGAAGCACGCCCCTTATCGGGGGTACTCACCACCATGATATTCTGGTGCAGGTTGGGGCAGAAGGTATCCGCCGCACCGTCTTCTCTCGAAACCCTCGCCGCCGCCATGATGGCCGAGGCAACGATCCCAGTCTGCGTTCTTGCGATGTTTAGGCCTCCCCGCGGCCTCACGATCACTTTGGTGTCCTCTCTCGGCAGCACGTCTGGCATTCTCGCTGCCCTTGTTGTCGATGCGATCACTTTTCTCTTGACATGGTCCCTTGTTTTAGGCCTCGACTGGCGAGCGGCGGAGCCCTCGCTCGCCGGGGCTGTTATGCGCTGGCCCACTTGCCACCAGCCGATCCCAGTGTGGAACTCCTCAGGAGAAATCTCTTCCCCTTGCACCTCGACGCACATCTGGCCGGAGCTAGGGCTCGATGTCGTCGGAGACGTGGCCGTCTCCATCACGGACGCCATGTCGTATGGTTCCACGCCGGGGTCAGGCCCAATACCGGCGGCCACGAAGCAAGCCTAGGCTTAGTTCCAGAAAACGGCGAAATACTTGCCTTACGTTGAAAGTTGCGTATCGGGCGATTCCTAGCGCCTTCACAAATACACTCGTAACAACGAAACTGCAATTGGAGTTAAAAGACACTGTCAAATCGGTCATCGAAGACGGAGCCAGTGCCAGCGTTCAACTAGAGAATCACTTCGTCGTCGTCGTCCCCAGCAATCCAGGTAATATTTTCCACCTGTGTAGTGGCTGGCATGATACATGCATTATCATCACAAGAAAATGAGTAGTGGATGCTGCTGTTACTGTTGAAGAAGCCTCCAGTCACATTTCAGCAGTTTCATGTAAAAAGAAAACTTTGTTCCTTGAGCCAGAATAAGCCGATCCGCATCATTAGAACAATGACGCATACTTCATAGCTGGATAGCAAGAGTTGTCTCACATGCTGAAATCTTTACTAATAGCAACAGAACAATTCTTGTAGAACAGCTGACACTTTTCACTGTGAATATGCAGGCAGGCACTGATGTCTGCTCAGCGAGCACGTCCAATGACTGTTGGGCAGTGCTCGTTGTGACGCTCATTATGTAGCCCGCCCAGAGCCTGAAGTCATCACAAAACATTGTTTTCGTGGACAGAACATCATCATGTGATGCAGACGGTAGCACGGCCACTGCGCTACTCACGGCCACGAAAGCAGGGGCAGTGCCTGTAGCTGTGCTTGTGCACAGTTCTCAAACAAGGGAGGGGTACGTCGCTGCTTTTCAGCTGCTAAAGGACAGGCAGCCATCATGCTTCGGCAAGAAAGATGTACGAATTGTATATTGCAATTAAAACATGTTGTAAAAGAATCTGCATCAGTGCTGCTGAAGGAACAAATGACATTTTAACAATACTAGGAATGAATAAGAATATTTTTATTAATACCAATATTAAAATGGTTTGCCAATTTTACAAAACAGGAAGTTACTAGTATATTATAGTGGCCGGGAAACACATATGCATGCTTTTCCTAAGACAGCCATAAGCACTTTGGTTTTCAGTTACATTTACTGACTACTGCACAATAAGGAAATATACCCACCATCGATAGCTAGTAGCTAGAACTAGGGCTGTTAGCGAAATTGTCATTGGGAACAATCATATAAACAATGAGTGCATAAAAGGAGGTAAAACATTTTCTTCACTGAATTCTTTCATAATTGAGAAGGAAAAACAATAGCACGAAAGAAAGAAGGATGAGACGAGTACACAGGACTGTCGCTTAATTCCAGCTAAGGTTTACTGAACAAATGTGATAATTGTAAGTACAGCACGAGACGAGCATAGTGTATCACATTCATGATAAAAGAGCCACATATCAAAGTGTCACCAAGAACATCCTCACCTCCAAAACAACCACATTGTAGCCGTGCATCATGACACAACCGCGGGGCCCAATATACCAGAGGCGATAACAGACAGTAGAGATTATTTCACAATGCGACACTAGACTCTAAAATATATATGTGAAGGGAAGCTGAAGCACATGCTCTGACGCACCAACTAATAAAAACCTAGAAGAACAAGACTGAAAACTAAATGGTGCGCTGGTAAACAAGACCTGGAAGGAATGCCTAACAGAAACAAAAATGAAAGCAAAAAAAACTTGGGATACTTGACAGAAAAACGTATATAAAGCTTGAACTATGAAAACAATAATCATGCTTAAAGAATGAGGCGTTGCATCAGGAAACAGGGACACTACACGTATCCTTCCAGGAAGGTGATTTCTTTGTCATTAGGCGCTAAAGAATGCAGGCTAATGCACTTGTCGCCCGACTTCAGAATACGAAATGCCTCAACAATTTCCAGTGTATACAAAAATTTGCACTCACACATTTCTAAAGCGCTCACAAGACAGAACATAGAGGGAAATTGTTGAAACTTTTCATATTCTGAAGTCGGGTGACAAGTGCATTAGCATGCCTTCTTTAGCACTAATTGACGAAGAGGTCACCTTCCTAGAAGGATATGTGTAGTGCCCCTGCTTACTGACACAGCACCTCGTTCTTTAAACATTGTTATTGCATTTTGTAGTTCAACCTTTATATAAGTTTCTTAGTCAAGTATCCTAGTTTTTTTTTCCTTCATTTTTGTTTTCTGCTATGTATCCCTTGCAGGTCTTGCTTCCCAGCAAAGCATTTGCTTTTCAGTCTGGTTTCTAGGTCTCTTTAGTTGGTGGGTCAGAAAATGCGCTTCAACCTATGTTCAGGTATTTGTTTAGAGCGAAGCTGTGAAATAATCTATTGTCTGTTAACACCCCTGGTATATTGGGCCGCATGGTTCTGTCATGGTGCATGGCTACGGTGTGGCTGTTTTGGGAGTGAGGGTGTTCGTGGTGACTCTGATATGTGGCTGTTTTATCATGAATGTCATACCCTATGCTGGTCTCGTGCTGTACTTACAGATGTCACAATCCTTCAGTAAACCTCAGAATTAAGCGCCAGTCGTGTACTCGCCTCGTGCTTGTTTCCTTCGCGCTACTGTTTTATTGCGAAAGCAATACTACTCGCGCTTTCAGCCCATCGGTGGTCGTGGCGGCTCCTTACACAGCTGCGCGCCACGTGACCGTGTGATGTCACGCCAGACCGAGAGACGGGTTCCCAGCTCGCGGCATCGATGGTGGAGGCGAAGCTTTGCGTGCTGCTGCTGCGGCACTACCGAGAGAGGGCGCTCGCTGGTGTGACGTCACGCCAGACAGTGAGACGGGGCCCCAGCTCGCGGCATCGATGGTGGAGGCGAAGCCTTGCGCGCCGCTGCTGCGGCGCTACCGAGAGAGGGCGCTCGCTGGTGTGACGTCACGCTAGGAGGATAAATGGGCGACAGCTTGGCTCCTCGCAGCGGTCGGCGCGCTGCTTTGCGCTATGTTGGATGATGTATAGCCATATGTTTAACAAAGGGCAACCATGTCCACACCATCAGCCGAAACAAGGCGCAGCCAAGGGTATTGCTTTCACAATCTTCCAGGCTTAACCAAGCTAAGCCTTCAGCCAATTTTTTTTCCTCCCCAATAACATAGGTAGGCATTTCAGAAATCACATGCCACAGAACTATAAAATGATGAGAGCTTCAGCAAATATTATATACACGTAGGTACAGAAAAAGAGGTGAAGGAAGAATCGAGACACTACAAGCAAGCCCATTAACATACGGAGAAGCAAGTTTTGTGCCACAAAACAGTGCTTTGAATGGCATAGTTAACAAAAAGGCACAAAAACCTTCAAAACATTTGGGTGAATATATATATATATATATATATATATATATATATATATATAAACTTTCGGCACAGGCCTTTTATGTCAGTAAGATTAGACATGTCTTTTCCAAAGACAGCATGAAGTAATGCATTTTTATCTTGCTTATGCCACCGTGCTCTTGCATGATTTTATATGGCTTGGCAATATATTTAAGAAATGGCGGATGCATCGATTAAAGCGCTGATTCATTTTCTTTTTTCACATGCAGGCTCCGGCAGCATTCATGGCCGACAAATCCAAGGCAGAGAAGGATGCCTTTGTGACGTCCAGCCCTCAGGAACACAATTGTGCACCTTTCATGTCCTCCTAGCTGAGTGGCGCTGGCTTTTGGCTGTGCACCAGATACCAAAAGATGACCGACGCCACCTCATGGCAAGCTTTCAGAAGGTAAAAAAAGGTTTAAAGTGCGCACACTTAGTTTAAAAATGACAGAAAAAAAGAACATAACAGAAGTCAAGGTAACTATTACTTGAAACAGTTAAACAAAGCTGATGAGATGGTCTTACTACTTAGAACAGTAGAACTAGCTTGCGATCGTTTTTCCTATTAGGCCTCAATTCTTCTGTGTTGTTATGTAGCGTTTTGAATATTGCTTGTTAGGACTACTGCCTTAGACATTCACTAAAAACTACCTGGGATAATGGTCAG
Organism: Dermacentor albipictus; assembly: GCF_038994185.2. Classification (NCBI taxonomy): domain Eukaryota; kingdom Metazoa; phylum Arthropoda; class Arachnida; order Ixodida; family Ixodidae; genus Dermacentor; species Dermacentor albipictus. The sequence continues at coordinate 5,987,158 of NW_027225567.1, read as the reverse complement.
CAAATGCAGCACGCAACAAGCTTTGCAGTTCGCTGCTACTGTTGTACATGCTTGTAAACACTGCTTCAACACTTCAAGCAGTGGGCTAAACGGTTTCAAGTAAGGATCATGCATTAACTACAGCAAAAAAATGCACTGCAACCTAGGTTCCAGTAAAGAGAAACTGTACAAACTTATGCAGTTTATCTTAGCTCAGAACTCGTTAGTGCATGTGCAAGTTGGAGATGCATGGTATCGGCAGGTTATAAGAGAAGCAACTGAAACGTGATGCAACAAACTGTAAGGCCCGGATTAAGGCAGAGGTTTATTATGAAAAGGGCATTTGCTACACCATAAAAGCGAACAATAAGTACACACAGATAAAGGTAATGAAATATGAAGCAATGCAGATACTGATGTCGCCCCTCTCAGCTGTGAATTGTCAGCCTAGCAGCAGCTTAAGCTAACCTGGGGGTGCAGGTGAATGGCGCAAGATATTGACACGTGTACTTGTTTCCCTTTATCGGGCGGCACGTTTCACCGCCTAACAAATGTTATCGCACAGCGCAGGACGCGCCTGCATGTATCGGAAGTTTCTGGAGTGTTATCGATGCTTCCATCTGCTGTCTGTGACCGAACCTTCTGTAATCTGATTGCATGTGTGCGCGACGCGAACAATGTAGAACTTTGTGAAAGGCACGCGGGTCCCAGCGATAGCTTTGGAATATTCGACGACTGATGTATAAAAGCCGACGCGCTTGACCCGCTGATCAGATTTTCAACGATCACCGACTGGGTTCGCCGCTGTCACCATTCTTGGAGTGTAGCCTGTTTTTGAGGGCAAAGTTCGCCCAATAAAACGCTACTTTCGTATATCCCAGTTTGCCTGCTTTCTTTACCGTCACTACCACGTGACATCTGGTGGAGGTGCTTTGTGTTCATGTACCGAACGCCCCCACAAAGCCGTGACCACAGCAGCCAAAGCACGCCCACCCGTCGCCCAGCGCAGCTACACGAGGAAGATGGACATTTGGCGAGCCCCCGACCACCGCCCGCTATGCTACCACTGCGGCGAAGCTGGCCATGTGTACCGCCGATGCCCATACCGCGACCTGGGATTGCAAGGATTCGCTCTCAACGCACCGCGCCATCGGGAAGGTGAACGCCCTCGTGACATCGCCGACTACCTCGCCGCTACTCAGTGGAGCCCTCGACGACTGTGCCGTTCGCCGTCACCAGGCCACTACCTGTCGCCGCAGCGCCGACCATACACCGGCCGAGCCCGAGGCCGCTCTGCGAGCCTATATCCGGAAAACTAAAAGCAACAAGCGATGGAGGTGCGGTTGCTGTTCGTCGAACTGACGAAGATCCTCCGCCGCCGACGAAGACGACGAAGAGACAATCTCGTCGACATAATAACGACATGCCACCGTCCCAACGAAGTCAGGAAGCCAAGACTACACCGACGAAAGACGACATGACGAAGCGACGTTCCAGCTTCAGTTCAATACGACGCAGCCGTGATCCGATGCCAAGACCTAACTGCAACGCCAGACAAAGAACCACCGACCTCGACGTGCTTCTCGACGGCCACGCAGTCACCGTCTTAGTGGACACAGGGGCCGATTACTCCGTAATGAGTGAACACATCGCCGTCCAGTTGAATAAAGTTAGAACTGTATGGGAAGGTCCTCAAATTCGAACCGCTGGAGGACACCTCATTACGCCGACTGGAATGTGCACGGCAATAATTACCGTTCATGACCGGACTTATCCTGCCATCTTCGTTATCCTCCAGCAGTGTTCACGAGACGTCATTCTCGGCATGGACTTCCTGAACTAACACGTGTACTTGTTTGTCTTTATCGGGCGACACGTTTCACCGCCTAACAGATGTTTTCGGACAGCGCAGGACGCGCCTGCATGTATCGGAAGTTTCTGGAGTGTTATCGATGCTTCCATCTGCTGTCTGTGACCGAACCTTCTGTAATCTGATTGCGTGTATGCGCGACGCGATTAATGTAGAACTTTGTGGAAGGCTAGCGGGCCCCATGCATAGCTCTGGAATATTCGACTGATGTACAAAAGCCGACGAGCTTTACCTGCTGATCAGATTTTAGACGATCACCGACTGTTCGCCGCTGTCGCGATTCTTTGAGTGTAGCCTGTTTTTGAGGGCACAAGTTCGCCCAATAAAACGCTACTTTCGTCTTTCCCAGTCTGGCTGCTTTCTTTACCGTCACTACCACGTGACAATATGGACCATTTCTGTCCCATGGAGGCAGCAGCTGGAAGCTGCAGAAAATGACGCTACGCAATAGATCCTTGTTAAAGTTCGTTCGAAGACACTGATGAAGCAAGATTGGAACTTTATAGTCAAACCAAAAATATGATCAAAGGTAGAGAATACCATCTCGTAACCTGGATTGAATAAAAAAAACAATGGGTGCGGCGTATCAGGTCAGAATTACTTTGGTTGTCGTTTTCACTTGCCTCACTACACAACAGCATGCTGGTGAGATTACACCCCACAAGAGAGCAATTTACGGATGGATGTTGATTCAATACAAGCGACAGAGAACATATGCAAGTTCACAACAAAGAGAGATGGGGTAAATAGTGAGAGGGTTACATAGGGCGAGGAATAGGGCTAGTTAGCATATTCTCATGTTAAGCCTTCACGATGGGTTCTTCACAACAAGAGAAACGCGAAATGAAGAAAAGAAAATGACTAAGGGAAAAAATGGCGCAGACTACTAATAATCTTAACCTTTGGGCAATACATATACACAATGTGTGCTAAATCATAATGCAACTTAGCTCGTAACTGGGCAAGTTGAAAAGACTAATCGCACTTATATAATATTTCCTTTAAGAACAATCTTTCTTAAACCACTCTTTCAGAGCTATTCCATCTACTCAGTATATGGCAGCACTGGAGAGGCTCTAGTGGAGTCACATTCACTTGGTCTACCATGAGCTAGAGGATGCTGTCCATAGTCCAAAAATGTCATTCCATTGAATTGATTTGCAACTTGCGAAGAAAAAGTATACATATTTCATATGTGTACTTTTTTGTCCAAAACTTACAAATGATTAGATCAAATATTCATTGACGACTTGGTTCCAGAGTCATCACTGATCTGGTTAGAGTACCATGTAATATGGGACACTGTCATGGTACAGCATCAAAGCTTGGCAATCACTGGCCACATGCAAAGCACATTGTTTTGAAATCATCCAATAATATCACAGGTAAAAGACTGATTCATTTATTAGCCTGGAGGCATACAATTCTTCTATATCTGTAGTAGAATTCCCTCCCAAAATAGATAGAGAAAAGCTTCAATTTGACCTTCCTTTTACTCATTTGTGCTTTTTAGGGGTGCAGTAAAGCTTCAGTGCTGTGACTACTTAGTCTGGAATTTTTTATTGGGGTCTTATTCTAAAAAGCACGGATTTATTCCCTGCGATGTCAGTTATGAGCAGTTTCTGGTCGATTTGGATGCGGATGAGCAGGATAAAACGCAGGTCTATAATGTTAGCACAGTGATTAATTCACTGTGTGAGTGAGTGCCATTTGTCATTGCAATTCTTTTATTCATTAGTGTTATTATCATGTTAGCTAACTAAGTTATATTGCATAATGCAGGTAGTTAAAGAAATGTCTGTCGTGCGAAGCGCGCGAACAGAACATATATATATATATATATATATATATATATATATTGTTACGGTTAATGTTAAACCGGCTTTATCCAAGGGACGAGATGGATGGTAAAGTCAAGATGGCGTCCTGAGGCTGCACCAGCTCACTTCTTCTTCCTCTTCTCCTCGCCCGGCTCATGCCGTAGCAATCCCCGGTTGCCAGACGAAGCCCGCTGGGCAAGTCCAAATCACTCGGAAGGCGTAGGGTGAAACCGCTTAAGACGGGCAACATGTACTAACTGGGTCCGGCTAGACCGACGACCAGTCGACGTCAAGCGTGCCACTACGTACGTCAAGTCACTCAAGCGATCTACAATGACGAATGGGCCCGTGTACTGGGGTAAAAACTTTTCGCATAAGCCACGTTTACGTTGCGGAGTCCACAACCACACAAAGTCTCCTTTGGCGTACGAGACAGACTGGTGTCGGCTGTCATAGCGCTCTTTCGATCGGTCTTGGGATGCCACAGTACGAAGACGAGCGATACGCCGGGCTTCTTCGGCAAGACAAAGCGTCTTGGCAACAGAGTACTCGCTGTGAAAGTCAAACGGTAGTATAGTGTCAATGCAGCTTAGCGGTGAACGGGCGTAAAGGAGATAAAAAGGACTGTAATCGGTCGTCTCATGCTTTGCAGTATTATACGCATAGGTGATGAAGGGGAGTACGTCATCCCAGTCCTTGTGATCGGAAGATACGTACATGGCCAGCATGTTAGTTAGAGTTCTGTTCGTACGTTCGACAAGCCCATTTGTCTGATGGTGATAAGGCGTTGAATGACGGAACTGCGAACTGCAGAGACGAAGCAGTTCTTCTACGGCGTCCGCAACGAACTGACGACCGCGATCGCTAATGATCACACGGGGGGGACCATGTCGAAGAATAATGAATCGAAGCAAAAACGTTGCAACGGACGCAGCTGTTGAAGATGGCACGGCCGCCATTTCCGCGTAACGGGTCAGATGGTCGACACATACGATCACCCATCGGTTGTCATTAGATGATCGGGGAAATGGGCCCAGAAGATCGATACCCACTTGTTCAAATGGCAGGCGAGGCGGCGGCAGAGGTTGGAGAAGACCTGGCGGAGCGGTCGTAGGGCGCTTGTAGCGTTGACATTGTTCGCAACTGGCGACGTAGTGCTTGACCGTGTCCCGCATTCTGGGCCAGTAAAAACGCTCCTGTGTCCGGTTCAAAGTTCTTATGAATCCTAGATGGCCAGAGGTCACATCGTTGTGCATGGCTCTCAGTATGTCCGTTCGCAGACTCTGCGGCACCACCAGAAGGAAGCGTGCGCCTTTAACAGAATAATTGGTCTTGTAAAGCAGGCCGTCACGGACACAAAATCGACCGGTGGCTCCAGGACGCGATGCGGCTACAAATATAGGTTCCAAACCAATATCATTTTCCTGCTCTGCTTTGAAAGTCATCGAGTCTGGGAATGTAGAAGAAATGGGAGCAAAACAGTCATCAAAATTGTCTTCGTCACACTCCGTCGTCGTCAGAGGAAGGCGGGAGAGACAGTCCGCATCTGCGTGGCGACGCCCGGACTTGTAGGAAATAACGAAGTCGTACTCCTGCAGTCGAAGAGCCCAACGTGCCAGTCGTCCACTCGGGTCACGGAGATTCACCAACCAGCACAACGCGTGGTGGTCAGTAATGATAGTGAACGGGCGTCCGTAGATATAAGGTCGAAATTTGTGGACAGCGAAAACAGCTGCCAAGCATTCTTGCTCGGTCACAGTGTAATTGCGTTCCGCCTTAGTCAAAGAGCGACTAGCATAAGCCACAACGTGTTCAGCTCCTTGATGACGTTGCACAAGTACGGCACCGATGCCGATGCCACTGGCATCAGCCTGCACTTCCGTAGGTGCGGATGCATCGAAGTGACGCAATATGGGCCCTGATGTTAGGAGAAATTTTAGTTGACGGAACGCGTCGTCGCAAGCCGATGTCCAGTTGAAAGGGACGGCTTTTTGGAGAAGACTTGTTAGGGGGTACACCACGTCGGCGAATCTTGGGACGAAGCGCCGAAAATACGAGCACAGGCCCAAGAAACTCCTCAACTCCCGCACTGACTTCGGTGCTTCGAAGGAGCTGACTGCCTCAATCTTCCGTGGATCTGGCCTCACACCGTTTTTGTCGACCAGATGCCCAAGCACTAACGTCTCGGTTTCTCCAAAACGACATTTCTTGGCATTTAGGATCAAGCCGGCTTGTTTGACACAATCCAGAACAAGATTGAGACGGCTGTTATGTTCACTCAATGTGCTGCCAAAAATCACCACATCATCGAGGTAGCACAAACAAATTTCCCATTTAAGTCCTCGGAGGATAGTATCCATGAATTGTTCGAATGTTGCTGGCGCGTTACAAAGGCCGAACGGCATAACGTTAAATTCATAAAGACCGTCTGGTGTCACGAAGGCCGTTTTCTCCTTATCGTCTGGGTGCATGGGTATCTGCCAATACCCTGATCGCAAATCCAGTGATGAGAAGTAGGCAGCGGAATGTAGACAGTCGATGACATCATCAATTCTAGGAAGCGGATACACATCCTTTTTGGTGACCGCATTCAGTTTCCGATAATCAACGCAAAACCGCCACGATCCATCCTTTTTCTTTACTAAGATTACTGGTGCTGCCCACGGACTAGAAGACTCTTGGACAACCCTTTTCCGCAGCATGTCTTTCACCTGTTCAGCAATAACTGTCCTCTCTGCTGAAGAAACGCGGTAAGGCTTTTGCCGAATGGGGTGCGCAGATCCGGTGTCAATTCTGTGGCGAGCACGGGAACGAGGGAGTGAAGCCTGCTTGTCGCCTTGTGCGAAATCGAATACAGAAAGATGTGCCCACAAAACTTGTGCGAGAGCGCGGCGCTCATGTGAGGGCAGTGCCTTGTTGATCATTCGTAGGATCTGCTCTTCAGAAATGCTTCTTTGGGGATCGCTAGCATGAGACTGCTCCTCCTCGCTTAGCACTGTAATGGAGCTGTAAGTAATCTCGTCAAATTCAGCAAGCTTCATATCACGCGGGAGAACGGCAGGGACGCAAGAACAATTGAAAGCCCACAAATTGGAGGCGCCATTCACTACTCTCACGACAGAGCGTGGTACAAGTACATCTTTCTTTGCGCAGCTCGACGTAAGTGGCTGGACTTGCGCGTCAAACGATGAAAGGTCGGCAGCAGAGAAATTGACAGGGATACGTGACAGCGACCAAGGCGGTAGCAGCAAATCGTTCGAAACAACACAATAGTTTTTCACTGGTAAGGATGTGTCGGCAAGGGTGGCGAGAAGCACGCTATTCAAAGTAATTTCGCCTGTGCCACAGTTAACGGATGCACCACAATCCTGAAGAAAGTCAATCCAGAGAATCACATCGTGAGTGCATCGCGGCAGTACGAGAAATTCTGTTTTAAGATCTTCTCCTCCGAATAAAACACTTGCAACACAAATACCAAGGGGAACTAGGCACTCTCCGCTGACACCACGAAACGTCACACCATCATTCCACGGGAACATAACTTTCCTACCCAGCCTCTCTTTGAAAGTCACACTCATGACGGAAACGGTAGCACCAGTGTCCACTAATGCCGTTGCAGGTATACTATCAATAAACACACGCACTTTGTTCTTCACCATCATAATAGGCAGAGGAGTATTTCGCAGATACACAGACTGTCCGGCGACCTTACCTCCATCGGCCGCGCCGGCTAGTTTCCCGACGGCGGTGGAGACGTAGCACGTCGCCGTGGTGACGGTGAACGGCGTTGGCGACTGGTTGGGGGCGTCAGGCTGCGGTCAGAAGCTGGCGAGCCACTCCTTCTACTATACTGACGGAAGGTATTCCGAGGTGGCGCGCCTGTGGTGTTTGCAGGGTCTATCGGCCAACGGTCGTCGTAACTATCACGTTCAAAATTATGCCAAGTTGGTGGTGGGCCATATGTTGTTGTCTGTCGGCGCCGGCGACAAAAACGAGCAATGTGTCCTGAGGCGCCACAGCTGTAACATACAGGAGATGCGCGACCGACGTTGTACGCCTCGGAGTCAACCCTGGGACGCTGCGAATAATAAACGCGATCTTCCGAATTGCGATTCGTGGTGGTAGCTCGACGAGTTCGTTGATCGTGCGTCATGTCGTCGGGAAAGGTACGTCGGTGCTGTCGCAGCTGATCAACTCGACAGTCTGCAACGCCTGGCGTGGCAGACAATGCTGACACAGCAGATGCATGTTCTTGAGGTTGGTTGGAAGTGCAACCAAGCTGTTCGACATCCGCCCCTTTGGTGTGTCGTTCAAGTTCTTCACGGACAATTTGCCTTATAGTTGCCGCAAGGTCAAATTGAAAGCTGTAGTTTTTTTCGTCAACGCTTGCCACCGTGGTGACATTGGCTAGCCTGCCAAACTTTGGCGTGATACGGCGCAGCTTCAAGGCCTCAAATGTGCGGCAATGCTTGATGAGGTCGGCGACCGAGGCGGGACTCTCCTTGCCGATTAAATAATTGTACACATCCTCGGCTATGCCTTTGAGAAGGTGTCCAACCTTGTCCTCTTCGGACATTCGAGGATTGACAGTCTTGCAAAGCTTCAGGATCGTCTCTATGTACGTAGTACAGGTCTCACCTGGGACTTGAGCGCGCTGAAGCAATGTCTGCTCCGCCCGCTTCCGTTTCGTGGTGGAATCGCCAAAGCACTCTGTGAGGTGAGTAACGAAGCTGTCCCACGTTGTGAACGTATCTTCATGGTTCTCGAACCACACTAGCGCCGTGTCTGTGAGGAACAGAACCACATTGTCGAGCTGAGTCGTGGAGTTCCAGCCGTTGTACTTGCTCACACGCTTGTAGTGGGTGAGCCATTCCTCCACGTCCTCGCCGAATTTTCCAGAGAAAGGGCGGGGCTCCATCTGATGCATCCAGGCGCCGGTTGTTCGCACTGGAGCAGCCAGAGAAGGCTGTTCGTCGCTGCTGTGGGACATCGGGATCTCAAGTGGTGTTGGAGGCAGTCGAGCGAGGCGTCGGCTCTGGCGTGGCACTTGCTGCAGCAGCTCCGTCGTCTTGGTTGAAGTACCCAGCACCTCCACCACAAAACTGTTACGGTTAATGTTAAACCGGCTTTATCCAAGGGACGAGATGGATGGTAAAGTCAAGATGGCGTCCTGAGGCTGCACCAGCTCACTTCTTCTTCCTCTTCTCCTCGCCCGGCTCATGCTGTAGCAATATATATATATGTCCTGTTCGCGCGCTTCGCACGACAGGGCATGTCGAAGTTCTTTGTCTTTGTGCAACACATTTTCCTAGCGTACGTCTGTGCATTATTTCATACCGGTTTCACACGGGGCTCTTTTAGCCGCTATCCAGTCCGTTACAAATCGAGTTTCTTGGTCGTGATTGGCTCCTCTGCGCAAGCTACGAGAGTGAGCCAGTCGCATCAATAATTTCGATCCGGATCGGGCTTGATAGCGATCGAGAGTGGTCGTGTGGCACCAGTTTTACACATGGCTCCCACATACGGAACGCTTTAAGTTCAATGCTACTCAGTGAAGAGCAAGTGCATATACATGGCAGTGATGGTATGTGGGCAAGTCTTTTTGGTGAAGCCAATACTTGTGCATTCAAAACATTTCAATTACCAGCGTAGTGCATCAATGTGTCTACTTCGACAAAACGGAGCACCAGTGCAGATATCTGAGCATACCTGTCCAGGGGACGTATTCTGAAACGTTCGCCGCGGCGAAGTTTCGCACTGGCCACGCCTCCGCCGTTGCGGCGCGCGCTGAATGGCTGCTTTGACAAAACCGGAAATTCACTTGCGCCACCTGAATTTCCGGTTTCGTCAAAGCAGCCATTCAGAGCGCGCAGCAACGGCGGAGGCGTGGCCAGTGCGAAACTTTGCCGCGGCGAACGTTTCAGAATACGTCCCCTGGGCCGCAAGTGTGTCTACATTGAAACCACTACCAGCATGTGCGGCAGTTCTATTTCCAGCAGCGGGACTGCACAATAATCAGTAGGGTGCTCTCAAGCTGTTTATCTATGAACCTCTGCCTGGACTGTGTGCCAAATATTTTTGGACGCAAAAGTGGGGGTGAATTGGTAAACATCAGTTGAACTGTGCCTGGACTTTGTGGCAAATGCTTTTGGTCGCGAAAGTGTGAGTGAACTGGCAAAGAATTTGCTCTGGGCTACATGTGTTAAACGTTTTTTTCATTCAGAGTGCTTTTTTTTTACTTTAGGAGACTGGAGATGTGCGCAAAGTGTGACATGTCAGTGTGCTAATTAATGTATTTGCTGGTTTGCAAGTTATTCGTTGCAACTTTGTTTTTGCCAGAGAGGTACAACTTTGCCTCTTGTAAAGGGCTTTTTAGATAAAACACTTACAATTTATTATGATCATTGCTTCCTTTGTTACACAAATGCAGCTTCCAGTGCATTCCAGTTTATTTCCATGTTTATGTATGTTTCTAATATGAGGCTTGCATATTCATTTCTCACGTTCTGGAGTGGCAAGATGCAGCATTACTGTCTCATTGTTCGCTGTACTACAGTAGTGTTCACTTGTTACACTGAATCCCCCGTTTATGTATTCTGTACTAATTTCACTTTATTGCTTTTTCGTTGTATGGTTATTTTTTCTAGCCATTACCTTCTTTGATTTATCCTAAAGGCAATATTTCCAATTTTGCATTGTTCCTATTTTTTTATTTCTGTCACAGGATTGTTTTATGATGTTATGCGGTGGTATTTCTTTTTGTGCTCTTTTCAAGCTTTTAGCTGATTGGTAACATTGCTTCAAGGCAGTTACCATCCGATTCATACTCTTGCATTTTTCAGTCTACTTCTTCCATTCGCTCCGATGTCACTTCTGCATAACTCTAGTCCATCTAATAGCACGTGCACTTTACTATGATAAATTAGACACATTAGTACACTCCAGGTTTTTCTGTTCATTTTTGTATGTGTACTTGGAATTTTGTTTATGTGCTAGTGAATGTTCACTTTCGAGTTCATTACGAATCCTTTCTGCGACTTTTGTCATTGTTGAGGTACTTTTACTTCTATTTGCATTTCTCACACAGTTTGTTCGAACCTTGCATAAGCATTACATTTTAATAAAGTGTTTTTGCTTTGTCACAACCTTCTCATTTCATGCACTCTTGGCATGAAGGGCTTGGTCTGGCCACCTGTCAAGACGTGGCCATTTGTTCTTTGCAGGGTGTCATTGCCATTGTGGTTATAAGCATCGTAGCTTACTAAAGGCGGTATTAAGGATTTATTATTCCTAACAGGCTCATTTTCGTGCGACTTGGTAGAGGATGCGCCGGCCATGCGGGGAACAGTGCTTGGCACTGCGCCATGGCTCTTACAGTCAACACCGACGCTTCTACTCATCTGGGGCGCGATTGGATCAGTTTCACCTCACGCGATTGGCCTAGGCCGTGCCAACCGGTGCGGCTGACGACGTCTGCGCGGCATAGGCCAGTCGCGTGAGGCGAAACTGAACGCGTGTTTTGAACAACGATGTCTGATCGCGCCCGTCACCCGCGAAAATTAGCTTCAGATGATCGTAAACCTTTCAAGACCGCTTCTAGACCAGCTTTTTGATAACGTCCTAAAAACGTTTAGAAATTGGTTACGAATAGTTTTGGCAAAGGGATTACTTGTGTCTTTCCCAATCCTATTTCTAGACCAGCTTTTCGAATACGTCTTGCAGACCTGTTCTAGATCGTCTCAAGAAAGTAATTAAGCCGGACATTAGCAGAGATATACGACGTTTTCCCGCCCATGTTCTCTCATTAGTGTCTTCTTGAACCCGTTTTTATCGTCTTGGATAAACGCTACGAAAACGTTACGTATCTCTTTTGTGCTACCTGGGCTATGAGTGCACATTTAGATGGGATCACCACCACATGTGCCATTCATGAATTCCTTCTAAGATTGAAGGTTTCTGCTGTGGTAACAAAGAGGCACGGCAAAAAAATTAAAGTGCAGCCAACAAGCCTTGCAAGGCGTCAACCTGGCTTGCCAAGGGGTTCAGGACGGATCTCAGCCGGACGACCAACAAAAAAAGAGAGTACATATCCTAAGTAGAAGCATAAAAGACAATGTGCCAGGAGCAAAATACCAGTAAAGCAACGTCAAAATGTGGCTGGTAATTTGTGCTTATTCTTGTGACAGTATCTGAAATGCGGCACGTGCATTTGCCGCTGTTAGATGATGAAGTGATAGCGATGTCACCATGTTGTGCACACGCGAGTGTATTTTCATGTGCATATATTCTTTGTCGTGTACTGTAATCTTGTAGATGGTTGCTTACATGCTGCCAGTTTGCAGCACAGTCAGAGGTATGAGGTGTATGGACACGATATCCATGTGATTTGTAGTAAGGACGTTCCGAGTTTAGAATATGGCTTATGGTTACAGCAACAAAATATTTGTTCCGTAAGCGCACCCATTTTTGAGAGAACAGTCAGCACACGATGAGCAGATGCGGCACGGATGAACACACTTTGAGGATTCGGTCTTCCTATTGGCTAACTAGTTGTGCAGCTTCCACAGCGCTGCAAGAAACTACTCCGACACAGTATAGATGTAAATTCTGTGTGGGTGTTTCTGCATTACTTCCTCGACAGAAAATGGGGTCATAGGGGCTGAACCTGCAACCTTGTAATCGGCAGCAGAAAGTGGCCAGTGAGTCATCACAGTGGGTCAGAATAACCAAATACAGTTTTGATTCAGGCAGTTATTCTTAGGGCATGCATTTTTTTCTTTATTTTGAGAGAAACAATTTAGTTGCAGCTCAAACTATACACTCATGTGTCAAGTACCTGATAGATAAAAATATATCATCATCATCATCATCATCATATATGGCACTGCGTATTTCATGTTGGCCCTCTTGACTTATAAAGCACAAAATGTCACATTAACCTAACTACCGTTTGTGATCTGTGTCGTTTGATACCTAAAAGCAATATTGGGACCATAAGAGATGCATGACCCCCATAAGTGCTCACGTGCTTAAGTGTTCATTGCCACAACTCCAAGGTGGTTGATATGAAGCATCATTAGGCGTGGCTTTTGAGTACATCTTGGCACAATCACTTGCGATTCCCAAATTATGTAACCTTTATAGATTTATAGCTCTTTTCCACATTACTTGAATGGGGTGAATTCTCTTCCAGTCCACTACTTCGTATCACATCCCTAAATACATTGGGAACGGTAGAAAGAACCCTGCCCACCCCTATGAGCTGTGCTTCACTGCGGCCTGTGAGCAGTGGCTGCTATATTGCTTGGAGAACTAAAATGTGTCCCGGCGTCACCAGCTCATCACGTTCCCTTGGGAGCAGGATTCGGCTGAGAGTGTCGTTTCGATGCATTTTTTCCAAGGTGGTAAAGAAGCTCATAGCCGTAGCAGCCAAGAATCAAACCCCGCCATATTATTCTGGTTGACACCATTAATGGGATTTGGTCTAACTGGCTCATTATTCTCTGTAGCGGCATATCGTCAGTGTACAGTTTTGTGACACTGCAAGATAAATATGATAAATGGCAACTCGTTTCCGTCAGTACCATCTCATTGCAATCAACGGACCATCCAGCGTGCGTTGCATTCATCGGCTCCGGTCTGTAGGTACGTTATTCAATGATACAGTCACGGCACGAAGCAGTCGGTATGGGCCTGTGTAACGAGACAGCAGTTTTTCTGACAGGCCGGCCTGACGCGACGGAGATCATAGAAGCACAAAAGAACCAGGCTGGGAGTACACGTCTCGGTGCAAGTCTTGTGGTGGAGGGTGCCGTTCCCCGTCCTCGCCACGGAGCTCCGCAGCGGCCGCACCGTCCTGATTTCCGCCATCGCTCCCGGTGACGACACGTCGTCTCCTTCTACTCCTGCGACCACGACAACAACGTACGTTACGGATACCAATCCCCGCGATCCTGGCATATTCTCCGGCCAGGATAATGTCGACGTTGAGGACTGGATCAACCTGTATGGGTGTGTTAGCCAAAACAACCGCTGGGGCCCTACCACTATGCTAGCCAATGTCCTATTATACTTGGGCCGAACTCCTCATGTCAGGTTCCGCACACACGAGGACGAGATTTCTAGCTGGGATGCTTTCAAAGAGAAGCTCGTCGACCTCCTTGGAAATCCCACCGGTCGGCAGCTGGCTGCTAGAAAAGAGCTTCCTACCCGCGTTCAGTCTTCTACTGATTCGTATGTCCCATACATACAAGACGTGCTCGCTCCTTGGGGAAAGTGGACGAGAAAATGGCCGAGGTTGCCAAAGTCGGCTTCGTACTTAAAGGGATCGTGGACGACGCCTTCGACTTATTGGTCATCAAGAATGTGTCCACCATCGGCGTCATCGTTAAGGAATGCCGCCGCTTGGAGTTCGCCAAAAGCCGCCGCGTTATTCCACAGTTCTCTCGCTTCCCTAACACGGCTGCGACGTCGTCTTGCGTTGACCTGACCGCTTCACCACATTTTAATGAGCACGTCACCCGTATTGTTCGCCGCGAGCTCGAGGCTACAAGTCCTGCGCCGTTCCATTCACGCCCACTTGAACCCACCATTGACCAACCAGCCCCAGCGATAACCCTCATTCAGGCTGTTGTACGGCAAGAATTTGCAAACCTAGGTTTTCCTGCTGCCTGCTCCGTCTCCCGACCTGACGCCCTACGGTTGCCGACTACTCCGCCTCACGACGACCTGTATTCTCATCCCAGATACCGCAACTTTGTCGAGTGGAGAACTACGGACGACAAGGCCATTTGCTTCCGTTGCCTCCGCATTGGCCACGTCGCTCGCCACTGCCGCACCTCCTGGATGTCGCCGTATTCGAGCTCCTTTTCCCCATTTCCACGCCCATGTGCCGACCCGCGCCATTACTCGCCTCGCGCTATGCCTCCTACCTCTGACGTATCCGTCGATGTCAGTCGTCTTGCTCGATCGCCGTCGCCTCAGCGCTGTCGGCCCCCGTCGCCCCATCCACGACGCTATTCGTCGTCGACCAATTATGGACCATTTCGGACGGAAAACTAGGCTGCATCACGTTCGTCCTGTCCAAATCCTCCATTGACCCTCGTCACCAACACGAACCTAATTGAAGTAAACGTAAATGGTGTTCCGTTGACGGCATTAATTAACAATGGAGCCCAAGTTTTCATAATGAGCGCTGACCTATGTCGTGGCCACGTTCCAGTCAGTGACAGACGTCCACGTCACTGCTTTTGGAGCCGACGCGTCTCCAGATCCTCCTGATTAGCCGCTGGATGCCTTGAACCTCGACCGCCCATTATGTCCCATGGTCGCTCCGGGCCTCGCACCTCACTAAGCAGCCGCCCTTATTGCCTTTTGCTTTCTTACCGCGACATATTCGACACTGACAATCGACCACTTGGTCAGACGTCCCTTGTTAAGCACCGGATAAACCCTGGTGATGCAGTTCCCATTCACCACCGACCACATTGCGTGTCTACAGCAGAGCGGCAAGTTATTCAGCAGGAAGTAAATGAGATGCTTGCCAGAGTTATTGTTCAGCCCTCGTCGAGTCCTTGGGCGTCGCCGGTCGTGCTCGTCAAAAAGAAAGATGGCTTGTGGCGTTTTGCGTTGATTACCGTCACCTCAACCAAATAACTAAAAAGGACGTTTACCCTTTACCACGAATCGACGACGCTCTTGATTGTCTTCACGGTGTCAAATACCTTTCGTCCATCGACCTTCGATTTGGTTTTTGGCAGATTTCCGTCAATGAGCGAGACCAAGAAAAGACCGCTTTCGTCTCTCCAGAAGGCCTCTACCAAGTCAAGGTTATGCCGTTTAGTTTATGCAATGCCCCCGCAACGTTCGAACGGATGATCGACTCTGCTACAAGGTTTCAAATGGCCAACTTCCCTTTGTTACCTAGTCGACGTCCTGGTGTTTTCTCCTACATTTGAGACGCACATTGAGCGCGTCGCAGCTATACTTGACATGTTCCGCAAGACTGGGCTCCAATTAAACTCATCGAAGTACACTGTAAAAAGCAACCGTCATTTTGACGGCCATCTTTTTATCTATTTTGACGAGCCGTCGTTGTCAAACGCGAAAGACGGCGACTTCTCCGTGAACGAGCGAGCGAGGAGAAAGAGACGGAGAGCGCAACAGAAAACGAGAAACTCTATTGGCTGGCGCGTAGGGGTACGTCATCGTTCCACGTGCGCTTCGGGTCCCCGCGGTTTCAAGGAAGGAGTCCTCCTCGTCCGGCTGTTGCCTGCGCTGTGAGAGCTAAAGCCCCTTAAACTTCGCAAAGTAGTGCCACGCTTTGAAGAATGCCGCCTCCTCCTCGCGTGCTCTGGCCGAGGCCGACGCCGCATCGCTATTGGCCTAACAGCATCACGTGGGCCCTCGCGCCGTCTTTCAGCGCCATTTTTGCTCGAGAAGCGTCTACGGAGTGGCGAGGAGCGTATGTTGGCGCCGTTGCTACGCTCGAGCAATGTAGGCGGCGCCACGGTCGAGGAGGGAGCACGAAAGAGAGGAGAAATGAGGAGGAGTGAAGGCGGAGCAGGAGAGTGGCACTACTTTACGAAGTTTAAGGGGCTTTAGTGAGAGCTAGTTCCGTCTCCTCGCTTTTCTTTGTGCGCGCTGCTACTGCTTCGGCGTGCGTTCGGCTTTTTTCGCCATATTTGCCTTTTTGTGTGTGGCGCGTTGGAAGGCCGCGAAGACGCAATCAAGGAACGTGTGGGCATCGAGCTGCAGCCGAAAATCAACTGCAGCGGGTTAAGGTAAGTGTAGTGTGTTCTGCTTATATGCTTCTTCGTCTGTTTACATGCTTCGTTCGTGCAGCACGTGTTCTGTGAGGCACATAGCTCACCAGAAGCACGCTAGTTCTCGCGCGTAATGTACTACACGCACCGATGGCCGTGGGCCTGAGACTGCCGTTTAGAGACGTGCTTCTGCGTAAAGCGGACACCACATAACCGCGGTCTTTCGCGCGTGGTCCTTCGTGCGTGAATCGCGGCCTCATGGTTCAGCCACGTGCAGCGATTTTCAGGGGCTGCCTGCATCCACGTGTTAAAAAAAAAAATCTGTGAGGGACACTGAAGCGTACGACTGGCATGTCCATTAGCTGGAAATTATTGAGTAGAGTAAATTTGGAGTTTTCTAATTTTATATACTGCATATTCATCCACTTCTGCTGAAATGATGCTGTACCTGAGGTGTAGAAAGTGCCTTGATGACAGCAGGATCCTTAGAAGTATGGTTATGACGTATTATTTAGATGCATGTATCTGATCCTTTGTTGTTTTCTCTGGAGTCTAATAACATGTGGCTTGTGAATTCCCAGCATGCAGCTGAAGGGGGGCTGGAAGGACTGCCAGCAACGCCGCACCTTGCTGTCATTGGTGTGTATTTGTCATTTATAGAACTTTGGATCAAAGCATGGCTTGTACACTGTATTTTACTATTGTATGATATAACCTGATTTTGTGTAACCTCACCCTACTTAGTAGAACATATTCAAAACTTAGGAATGAGGCTAGCCCAGGATGAAAGGCTTAATTGCTGCTTCATATTATATATATGAAGTTTGTTTATTAATTTAACATGATAACAGTGTGCAAGTTTGGCCAGTAGTTTTCCATTCTTATTAGAGTGCGCGAAAAATTTCTAACTCAGTAGCAGTACTGTCGATAAGTGGGGAGGGCGGGGCGATTTCTGCACTATAAGGTGATATGCCAGAGTTCATCGAGACTAACATGCAGCTTTTTGACTTGCCAAAAGCATGACGTTTTGCTAGAAAGCATGAACGAAGCTAAACTGGGCTTTTCTCGTCAATGTCATGGCAGGCTCGGTACAATATGGAGAGCCACTCTGGCTTAGAAAAGTTGCCCCTGTGCTTGCCTAAGTTTCGTCACCTCCAATACTAAAAAAAAGTATTCTGTCGACAAAGTTGATTTTTTTTTTATTTGTCGGGCAATATTTGTAAAGCTTTTCCCACAAACAAGTTCTGTGTAATATTTTGTGTTTACAAGAAGCAAGGGTCTTCAACAGATATAATCAGTGGCGTGTAAAGCACTAATAAGGGAGGGCATGTTGCACATCTGTCTACTGCCAGGGTACCATAAGGCCTAGTGACACGACCCAGTATGGCTTTTTATGTGTACATTTGAATTCGGCTTCTCTCAGTGTACACATCGAAGGCCATAGAGTTACTCGAATTATTGGATCACCCCTTTAGTGCAGGGCGTTTGCTTGTGAACTAATTTTTTTTCCTTGCAGGATCAAGCATGGGGGACATAAAGAAGATCATCGTTGCAGTTGATGCTGTAGAATTCATCTCTACAAAAAGTCTTGAGAAGGCCATGGGCCTCCTCTTAGGTGCCTTCTTTGTGTTCAACGTGGCGTACCCTCCCGACTGCCCCCTCACCATGGAGTTTTCGCAGAGGTAAATGAGTGAATGTGGATGATGCTTTTGATAAGTAATCGGAAACCGAGACAATAACGTGAGCAGTAGGCTTCTTTTTCCTGAGGAAAGGCACTCGCCCTCCTTAGCCAGTGCCTGCAACTGACCAGTCCTGCCCTGTTCCCCTGGAATTCAGATGTTGTCACATACATTCCTATCGTGCATTTCTTCATTCTCTGGCACGGCATCATGTTGTTTTGTGGCGCAGCTGTATGGTGTTTCGCCTATCACGGCCGTCTTTAGAAAGTATAATGGCAAGGTTATTGACATAGTGCTGCTTGCCAGTGGTACATGCTGACAAGCCTTGCACATTTGCTAGCTCTGGCAATGAGTCGGAGGGTTGCGAGGTGAAGGTTGAAGTTTTGATTTTAAATTGCACCCAGTCCTGGTATTCTAAGACTTGCAAAACTACAGATTTGATCATTGTCGCATTACTAATGCACCAGCTTGGCAGTTTACAATGCCTAAACTTGGTCACGTGTCCTGTGAGCGCATCTAGATAGCGCTTTTTGGTTTTACGCATAGTTTTGTTGGTTAGCTACCGCAAGAAAGGCGTAAGGACGAAGAACCAGATAGGTCAGGTGCTACTGTAAATGATTGCTAAATGTAATGTGTGCAGCACTTTTATAGGTACCGACGTTGGGAAAAATGGGAGCGAGAATGAAGTGAAAATGCACTTCATTTAAGTCACTCTACTATGTATCGTGTCCATTGGCTAATGTCCTAGTGCAACATTACAGTGTGCCTGACTATGGGTTGCGTCCACACATGTGGCACTAAGTTGCCGAATGCTTGTCTGCACTTTTACAGACCTCAGGTCCCCTTGTTACCATTGATGCAGTGCTCTCTCTAGCCTGTGTACAATCAGCCCCAAGAAAATAGAGCTCACTACCACACCTTCTGGGCACTCAACAAACCTTTTGCAATGATGAATGTCAGTTTTTTATCGTTTTGCATTGAAACTGGAGACATGACACATAGGCAGGACAGCTTCACAGGTACTGTCACAACCATTACATGGCACTTTCGCCTTCCACCTGGTGATCTTTTAGGGGCTGGCAGGGTGATTAGTGCCTTTAAAAAAAAATTATACTGTGGTCCCATATTTGCCCAGAATTGCTGAGTACTTGAAATGGACAGGTGAAAGAGCCATCATAAAGGTTGCTATGTCGGCACGTGAGAAGTTGGCCACCCTGTGTGTCAACAGTTGCAGTGTAAAAGAAAAAAAATTAGACATTCATCATCGTGGCAGGTTTGTTGATTGCTCAAATTTCAGTAAGAAATTCCGCTTATTTGCAGCCAAGGGCACAGAAACTAGAATGAGCATTCTCAAAATGGTAAGATGAAGCACGATAATGAGGTTCGTAAATGTACGCACGACTGCCACATTGCAAATGCAGCCTATACCTGGACATCGGGGTGTTACATCAGTACTGACCTATGTATGCTGCTGACAGCAGAAACCCTGAAATGCAGCAAAATGCTCTTGTATAGTTACGGTTTCTAGAGTCTGTGCATGTTCCCTGTATATGATGAGCACCTATTGTTACTAGAAATCCTTTACGGGTGTATGTGCAATTGTGGGTTGTTTTTACGAGTTATAATAATGGTTACATGTAGGTACATCATCCGTCATTAGTGCATGTATATGTAGCTATTTAAGCGCACTACTAGTGTGCTCACATTTACTGCTACATGATTTTGATTGTCTTTTCATTTCATAATACTGTGTGTTGCAGAAGGCAGTGCAGTTCACACATTCATGGCATTTCACGTGTATAGCCAGAGTGTGTGATTGGCACAGTTTATGGAGTATGTATTTATTCCATCCTCATTTTGTTTCCAGGTACCTTGGGCAGATCAACCCAATGAAAGGGCGCAGCAAAGGCAGGGCCGGCAGAATCGCGCCAAGGTTACTCAGCCTGCTGAAAGCACTTTAATTCATGAATAAATGTGGAAGTGCAGATCTACATTTTTGTTTTTTGTTGCATGTTTCATGAGGTACTGCCCACTGCAAGTGACTGTCATGTTGACCACACAGTATATTGACACAGAATTATGTTGACACTTGTCGTGTTGTTGGGCCATCATACTAACAGTACAGTTGCATTTCATGTTGCCAAGCCAAATTTTGGAATGGTTAAAGGCATCATCATTTTTAAATGACAGCCTGCTTTTACCTTGATGGCCAACGCTGTACTGACAGTTATATAAATTTCAAATTTGCCAAAGTCGAAGTCATAAAAACAGTTAATTGACAGCTTGCCATCAAAACAGTTAATTGACAGCTTGCCATCACAGACAATCAAATGGTATAATTACGGTTTGGTTGTATTTTGAAATTTATAAAAAAGACACAGAAGTCAGGAAGAAACATTGTCTTTTAGAAATGCCGGCTTGCTGTTACTGCTACGGTCAAGTGCTGTCAAATTGACGGTTTGGTTGTGTTTCACATTGACAAGAAAAACATCGAAATGATGCTAAAGCCGTCATATAGAAATGATGTTCTGCTGTCACTTTGATGGTCAAATGTCATCATATTGACGGTTTGGTTGTATTTCAGATTGACAAGAAAGACGTCAAAATGATGGAAAAGTGTCATTTAGAAGTAATGTTCTGCCGTCACTTTGATGGTCAAATGTTATCAAATTGACGGTGCAGTTGTATTTCAGATTGACGAGAAAAACATCAAAATGATGAAAAGACACCGTCATTTGAAAATGACGGTGTGACATCATTTTGACGGCCAAATGCTTGGAAATAGAGCTGCCAAGGTATTTGCCGTCATTTTGGCGGAATTTTTTTTACAGTGTACCACTTCGGGCGCCGACAGATTACAGTGCTAGGCAATCTCGTCGGTGCTTCCGAAGTACAACCCGACCCGCGGAGAGGGTTCGAGCAGTAACGGCTTTTCCTGTACCTCAGTCTGTCAAAGACGTCCGGATTTTTGTGTGGCACTGTTCTTATTTCCGATGGTTCGTACATGATTTCGCAGCAATCGCTCGACCACTGCCTGAACGTCTGAAGAAAGACGTGCTTTTCACGTGGGGTTCCACTCAGGCTACCGCATTTTCACGCCTTATCACGATTCTCACCAATCCAACGGTCTTGACCCACTTTGACCCGTCCGCACCTAAAGAGGTCTGAACCAATGCCAGTGGTTATGGGATCGGCGCCGTCTTATCGCAACGCCAACATGGACACGACCGCGTTATAGCCTACGCTAGGCGGCTCCTGACAACTGCAGAGCGCAATTGTCTTGCTCTCATCTGCACTGTTTCGAAATTCCGCCCATACTTATACGGCAAGCCCTTCTCAGTAATCACTGACCATCATGCGCTCTGTGAGCTTTCGTCGCTGAAGGGTCCTACTGGTCGGCTCGGTCGTTGGGCCTTCCGACTACAAGAATATCCCTACACAGTGACTTACAAGTCGGCACGCCAACACCACGACGCAGATTGCCTCTCTCGCTACCACGTCGAAGACGCGACCTCTACGTCTGATACTGACACCTACGCCTGTGTTCTCTCTGCTTTTCCACTTCTCCATGCCGCCGACGAGCAGCGCCGTGACCCGTCGTTGCGTGTCATCATTGACCGCCTGGAATCGTCACTTGCCGACAGTTTCCTTCGCTTATTCACACTTCAAGATGGCATACTCTACCACCACAACGTTCACCCCGACGACCCTGCATCACTCCTTGTGATCCCTAAACGCCTTCGCTCGGCTGTTCTCCACGAACTTCACGACCTCCCCACTGCCGGTCACCTGGGTGTGTCACGTACCTACGACCGGATCCGCGGACGCTTCTTTTGGCCACGGCTTGCTCGCTCCGTGCGAGAAATTCCAGCGATGCAAGACATCATCGACGCTCCCTGCTGGGTGCCTTCAACCACTCAACATTCCTCCGGAACCATTCTTTCGGGTTGGTTTGGACTTACATGGCCCTTTTCCTTGGTCTACCTCTGGGAACAGGTGGGTCGCTATGGCCACTGATTACGCCACGCGCTATACCATCATCCGAGCGCTTCCTACAAGCTACGCCACAGATGTGGCCCAGTTTCTCCTACGCAACGTGATTTTATTACATGGAGCTCCACGACAACTTCTGACAGACCGTGGTCGAACATCCCCATTAAAAGTTATCACGCACAGCCTGCAGTCCTGTGCCACGCAGCACAAGCTATTCCCGTCATACCATCCGCAAACAAATGGCCTCACGGAGCGTTGCAATCACACTCTCACAGACATGCTAGCAAAATATGTCTCCTCAGACCACACTGACTGGGACCTGCCGCTACCGTTTGTCACATTTGCTTGTAATTCCTCGCGCCACGACACCGCCGGTTATTTCCCATTTTTCCTTCTCTTCGGCCGAGAACCAGCGCAGCCCCGCGGCACAACTCTCCCTGTTCATGCGGCACCGACCAGTGAATATGCACTTGACGGCATCGCCCGCCACGCCCACGCAAGGGCATTTGCCCATGACCGCCTTCTGAAACGCCAAGAGAGCCAAAGGCGTTACTACGATCGGCGACACCGAGACGTGCACTTCCCGCCTGGTTCTTTGGTGCTTCTATGGTCTCCGTCGCGTCAGGTCGGCCTGTCAGTAAAACTGCTTTCTCATTACATAGGCCCATACCGAGTGCATCGTGCAGTGACTTCTGTCACCTACGAAATCGCCCCTGACGCCCCATCTGCTTCCCAGTTCAGGGATATCGTGCACATTACACGACTGAAGCAATATCACCCTCCCAGTGATGACATTTAGACGCTCCGGGACGTCGCTTTTGCCGCCGGAGTATTATGCTACACGCGTGTGATATTTGATTGTTTGAATGAGGCGCGTCGGCGCCATTACTAGACAAAAGAGGAGGAAGAACAAACTGGGCTTGCGCTGTGAATCTAACCGGTCAGCGCTGCAACCACTGTTGTAAATATAACCTGTGCATAGTTGCTCGTCTTACTGACTCGTCCTTCGCGTGACAATATTAAGTCAAGGATCTAGTTGAAGAGATACGAAACACATCGTATTAGCCCTTGTATTCCAGTATGACGTGGTGCAGCGCACCAAGTTGCACAAACCGCACGGAAGGTGGCAAAGCTTCTTACGCGAGGCCGCGCGGACAGGCAGACGTGCACCGGTGACTAGTATGGCTACTGCGTGGACCAGAATATGCGAGATGCGTTCGCCTTGTTTACAGAGGTGAGTTTGCCTTGTGCACACTAAAGCACCATTTATCTCCGGTAACACCTCTGGTAACGCTGAGATGCGTATGGGTGGCATGAGAGGTTGTTCACTTGTACCATTTTTGACGTATATGCTCAGCGCGACACAGACGCGCGACAAAGAATGAACGACACGTCTGTGTCGCGCTGCACATATACACCATAGATGTTAACCTACCAACTCGCCCAATTCCCGGTCTTGCTTGTACGATTGTTCTGACTATGTCCCTCTAGAACAGTGTTTTCAAAACAGAGTAAATACTAGCGATGCAATGTGCCCGCTGCACCTTGGTTTTTGCTTCCTTCTATTTAATTTATTGTCGGCGTTCTGATTTTTCATGTGACGTTAATTGATGTGCTAGTGTTCATTTTTTCTGGTAAGCGAAAACATCACGCGCTCCCGCTTACGAGACAGTTGTGATAGCTTCAACATTTACCGCCCGCAATATCGTGCTTGTTCGATCGGCCTTAGTAGACATGAGGAATGTAAAATTCTGCCTGTAAATTGACCTGAGTAGTATGAAGAGACCAAGGAAAATGTTTTGTCATATTACAGTCTGCAGTTTGCGAATAATTACTTTGGAAGTTTGCCATTTTGATGTGATTAGTGCAAGAAAAATGACCTGTTCTTACTCTTAATAGCTTGTTGCCTTTCCAGTTGCCTTGAATTCTGCCCTCTAACGCGCCAAGAAACAGCACTCTTGCCCTGCTGCCTTGAGCCATTGTTCATCGGTTCCCTTGTACGAAATAAATTTTGTCTAGAAGCTCCTGAATCTTGAGTGTTTTTCTACTTGCATATTTGCTGCTACGAAGCGGCTGTTTAGTCTGCGATACTAATGAATCGTAAAACTAAGCTTTGCGCATGTGAAAGTTAGAAACACGTTTAAATCTACGTGTCTGCAACGCATATATCAAAAACGTGTAGCTGCTGTGAAAGACGGTTACTGATGAATGACGCTCTGCTAAAGGGCCCCTCACCAGGCCCATATCAAATCTTGGTCATAGGCTGGAAGTTGTTCTGCCGCAAACGTTTTTTTTTCCAAATCGGCTCATTAATAGCTGAGATAGAAATATTTCAGTGCCGCGAACCCATGATTACAGCAGGCGGGCTCCACTGCCAAGCAAGACGCTCTCTCCACTTGTGCAAGCGAAATTCCTTCCCTGCGTTCTCCCATACCAGACTTCGAGGATCGCGTGACGCATATGTCACAGGCCCCACCTTCATTTTTCTTTCTCCTCCTTTTTTCTGCGCTACGCATTTCCGCTGACCGCTCCGCGCTCGAGCTGTTTCGTTCGCGCAGCGCACGATTTTGCGCGCTGGGCACAAGGAAACATGACTAGCGGTATAATTCAGTGCTACACGAATACTGAGGCAGAATAAGCGGATCGCAGAGCGTGATTACGGGCTAGAACACGGTAGAAAATTGAATAGTTTCGGCAAGGTAAATATACCTGGTAGCGAAGCTTCCATAGGAGCCTGTACGTTGAAAACATGGTAGTCCATCGGCGGTTCATGGGGCTTGGCGCCATTTGTATGTGGTGGGAACACTTCCGGCGGAAGAAAAAATAATGTGACGCCATGTCCGTTAAAAGCATAAGTGACGTCATTTTGTTTTCGAAGGCACGAAATTTGTTTTGTTGGCCTGCCTTTGGAGCTATATATTCAAATGCCCTGCCGTTCGACTTGATAGGCGTTTCGAGATTTCAGCGCGGGGACCGATGCAAGGCCAGCCGTACGGTTGTCGAAATCGCACCCCTGACAGAGCATACTTTCTTTGGAGGCCGACGAAAGCTTTAGATGTGGAGTGCTAATCCTATCGTCGGATGCCAAGCCCGTCGGCCAGCGCAGTCGCACGAAAACAACTACACAATTATCTGGTGGTCGTAACTAACTACTTTTGACGGAACAGATTAAGAAACGATGAAGCTACCCGCGTCACCAAATTCATACAAACTTCGGCAAGCAAAAAAGCACAACGTGTGAGGGAAACGTAATTCAACAGGTGAACTTTGCGAGCGCGCCTTTCTGCTCATTTCAAGACGTGCATTGCATTGCGAGTGATAGTGGTATCAACGCCCCTTACAACGATGGGCGCTGAAAAGAAATGCAATCATTAATAATAATAAAAACAATAAACTTGTATTTTCTTAACTCGTCACGAATATATAAAATTGACCAGGAATTTTATTTTCGTTGAAGGAATCTAACCTTGTCTCGCTTGAGTTAAAAACGCTTTTTTCTTTCCAAATGTTTATTCCCTCCAAACATGGTCGCGCTTCAATCGTTGCTCCTATAACCCCCCTTGCTGATGTCGGTGACAATTTGTACTGAACCGCTTTTCGCCCGAAGCTTCGCGACCTATCTGGATCAACCTTGGTTTCGGGAGGTGCGCACGTGACCGCACAACCGTGGAAGCAAGCCGACGAAGCGGAAGTACATCTCTCCTGCTTCGGTGCGAAGTAAAACAACAACAAAAAACATGCAGACATTCCGTTTGTGTGTTTTATTATTTCTATAAACTTGAATTCGTGAATTCAAGCAACAGATCGCACAGATAACAGATGTCTTGAATAATTATCGAAGTCACGTGTCACCACGAGCGACATCACACTGGGGATAAGATTACGTAGGCGCAGGGGCACGATTACGTCACCGTCCAGCTTGGAGCGCAGCAGCTGCGAGGGAAGAGGGAAACGGCGTTTGGATTGAAATTTCAGATCTTTCCGCGGGACATAGCGATGTAAGACTTTGCAGACACGATTGTTATCGCACAATGTATGCTCTGCGTTTGCCAGCTCAACATGGCCAGACCTGGTGATGAGCCCTTTAACGGGCACTGACATCAGTGCATGCACAACAGTTCGCTTGGCGACGATCATTAATCGGCTAGTTTCGGCAGCCAAAATGCGCCCACATAATTCTGTACCTTACGTGTATGAAGCTTTCTTAAAATTCCCTTTAAAACATTTCTTGCCTTCCGCCCTCGGCGAGAAAGCTTCATATGCATGGTGAAAAACATTGCACCGCACTTTGTTGCAAGGTACTGCGTGATTGCATGCGAACTTCTCAGCTCTTCGAGCCAGGGGCGCAGTCAAGATTTTATCTTGGGGATCGAGGGGTGCTTACCCCCTATATGCACGTTCGTGCGTGTATTATATACATACAAGCTGAAAATTTCGGGGGGCTGGAACCCTACCTCCTTCCGGCTACGCCAATGGTTCGAGCGCAGCCTGCATTAAAACATACCATCTTGCTCAGCACTTGCGAAGAATTGTCGCATATAGCTTAAGACCAGCAGACAAAAAAAGCAAATGGAACACCGCGCGGCGTTTGCCTCCTGCGCGCGCGAGAAGTGGCTTCACCTCACAGTGTTAGATACGGGGCCGTTTCCTCAGCCTACTTCGAGTTCCCCAGACCACATCGAATCGCGCCACAGCTAATAAAGGAGAGCAGAAACACGGATGCCACATTCCTGAGACACGACACGTGCAAACATGTTGGCGGACTCCACTTCGTGTGCAGCCGGGGGAGCTATTCACTGCTTGGCTCTTCCCGAAAGTGAAGGGAAGGGACTCTTCCGTCCTGGCACTGTTGCGGGTAAAGTGGGTCCCGAATAAAGACGGCTGTAATGCGCCGTGACAACCTGGCGGCGTCGCCCCCTACCCTCTACGGTGACGGCGTATTACAAGTCAGCAAGGCAAGACCGCAGGGAGAAGAAAGCCCTCGGACAAACACCCGAGCAGCGACTCTCTTCGCCGGGTGTGACTCCATCGCATGGGCGCCTACCATTGGCCGAAAATGGCGTCATCTGAGCGGGCTCGCCCATTGGCCGAACGTGACGTGTCATCAAGATACCGAAGGGCTTAAAAGACGAAAACCGAGAGCTTTCCTAGAGCATTCCCTGATTCATCTCTTTCGAACTTCTTGCGACAGGCCGCAGCGTCCCAGTTGCTGCCGGCCCGTAATGACTCTACGACTGTTAATTGACTCTCACTGTAAATAATGTAAATAAACCTCCCAAGTGTTTCATCCCGAAGTCCTCCTCAACTCCTACAACAGCAGGAACATAATGCCGGACCTATGGGCAGCTCTGCTCCCTGTGGGGGCATATAGCGGGACACAGTAGCTGTTTCGAAAAGCAAAAAAAAAAAAAAAACAAGCAAACATGTGAGGTCACATCGCTCGGCGGCGACGTTCAGGTCAGGGACACTACTAGCCGTTAGTTTGCAGCGCTTACCTTCACATCAAAATTGGATTTAACCGCTCTTTCTGCGCATGCGTGAGGAGCAGTGGGTGCGAGAACGAAATATGAGGGCTTTAGGACCTTGACATCTGTCTTCGCCCAGGTACTACGAGGGAGAACGCTGTGTGTTCCGTTCGTCGCTAGACGAGCTGGCAGCACAGAATAGACAGAATCCCCGGCCAGAAAGCCGTGTTCGAGGCGAGCTTGCTGCGTTTTTTTTTTTTTTGCGATGGTAGCATGTTATATTCTGATAGTCGCGGGGGGATACGTTTGGAAGTCAGGTGTCTTCTCGGATGACTTTAATGGCAAAGCATTACATCGTGCCGATGCCACGTTCATTGTGTCGCTGAGCGTACCGCGCACTTCAGGAGATTCGCGTGGGATCGGAAACAGTTTATGAGTTCAACTGTTTGTTTGTGAAAGTAAGAAAACTGAACGTCGCTAGGCACTTTAATAGCCCTAGGTAATTCTCACGGCTGTACAGCACTATTGGCAAAGCATTAAGCTGCGCCGATGCTTCGATGAATTGACACATATATCGTATCGTGTATGTTAAAGGGTGAAAAAATGGACATTGCCATGCAATGTTTCATAGCCGTATATAGTCCATTGTCAAAGCTGTACAGCAACACTGATCGGCTACGCGGTACAGATATGTAGTTACTCTGAGACGCGTGCGTGCTTGTATATAATTAAAGGGACACTAAAGCGAAACAGTAAATCTGGTTAGACTAATGAATCCTTGTTTGAGAACCCTGCAGGCAGTCATCTAAAAAATAGTTTGATTATTAGATGAGAAAATGAAGGTCCAAGTATCTGTATTTGAATTTCGCGCCGAAACCCCAGCGCCGGTACGTGAGCGTGACGTCAGGTTTCCAAAGTATGTTTTCGCATTTGGGCCGCGTTGGCTGAATAAAGGTTCCCGAAACTCGCCATGTTTAATATTTGGTTCGTTTAGAACACAATGTAGTCAGCACAATGCGTTGGCGGGCTAGTTGGTGCGAATCCATGAATACTTTGTTTAGTTCTTGTGTCTGTCGTTTTGTGCTAAACAAAGTATACAATGTAGTCAATCTGTACAGCTACATATAATTAGTAGGCCCTAGAAGATGCCATCAAAATCCACGACGTCATAGCCCCCAGGTGCGGGAACTTAAGTAGGCGTCGCCACCTGTATTTAGTTCTCGCGCTTTTTCTTGCTTACCAAACGGCTTATTGTGGTAAAAGTGGTGTTTTTGGTGTTGTAGCACGGTAGTTTACTGATGCAGAAGAAATCATTTTTCACTTTAGTGTCCCTTTAAGGAGCGCGTACCGAATTCCCGTTACACTCTTGTATACAGAGCGTGCTTCGTTGGCGAAACAAGCGCTCAAATCACCACAGCTAGGTCCGAAATATCTCTCAAAGGCTGCCAGTACATTTATTAGGCGTCTCTTTTGACAGGGGACGTGACGGCGAGCGCTGCGAGTATCGCACTATATCCAGCAACAGTGGCCCCTTTAGACTCGTGGTATGCTTCACCGCAATACATTGCGTATGCTTGACGACGCAACACTTGTGTATTGCAGCGAAGCTAATAATAGAAAACCGGCATAGTGTAGCGTTCGAGCCTTCTCAGTGACTGTGGATCGAAAACACAAAACACGTTCAATAGCTTTTCGTCGATCTTTACACCACTTTATTGAATGAAAACGATAAAGCATGCCTCTGTCCATGAGTAAAAGATTGACAAAAACTCTGGGCTCTTGCTGGAAAACATTATTTATGCAGACGTGCATGCTCCTGTAAGAAACAGCAGCTCAGTGGTGACCCTGTAGAGCTTTATCCGGTCCTATGGAAACAGAGACGGGTCATGAGTGTTAAAGTAGGAGCTGAAAAGGACACTCTGATGCTGGTATATATAGCTCTTCATTAGTTAGCCAGTGACAAAGACATTGCACGAAACATTGAGAGAAAGTCTTTATACGTAGCCCTTATGTGGCGAATAGGAGAGCAAAAGGTGAGAGCGATGGTTTGAAATGAGTCAGCACTGCCTTCATCTGTGTAGTTAAATCGTGGTTATTATTTGTGTAAAGTCAGTGCACTTACTTTCTTTAGTCTAACGTTTACTGCAGCTTACAGCTTTTGTCGGTGCAGGCGCTTCTTTACTGGAAACGAGCTTTGATTTATCAAACAAGGTTGCCATGTTTAGTTTTACAAGCTTTCTTCCGGTCTTTTATTCTTTTCTGGATCTGGAATTTCTGGCAGAATGCATGTGTGTCAGAGTCTGTCCTCCATCAGATTTAACGGTACATATCACCTCGAGGTAGCCGACATCCAGAATCACAGGATAATACACGTGGTTCAGCGTAGGGGAACACTGCGAATTCAACTATTTTTATGAGACACTTAAATCCTCCTGCTCACTCTTGTTACTAGTGTACTCTCTAGGCGCTACTGCACTTATTTCTGTGTACGTGTATCCCCGTGCACAGGCAAGTGCCAGAACAATTAAATTGAGGCTCACAGTTGGCACAAACACTTGGTGCGTCACAGACTAGTGTGAGCAAAGGGACATGATGGCAATAGCTTCCTTTCATGCTATATAACACTGCGCCAGGCAGGCATGAAATAGTTCCACTGTATAGATGCACTTAGATAAAACAGTAAAGTTTGCATGCGAGTTCTTGGTTTTATTCCCTCCTGGCATCAAAGTCAGATCTTGCCTTGCAAACCAATAAATTCGCGAGCACTGTCTATTTAACTACTATAGCAAGTGTAACTTTCTCGGTGATGTAACATTTTTTAGTAAAATCTTCATTACTGTAGAAAAACGAATTTCTCCACATTATAGAATAATCCTACATCTTTACTTTGACACTGTAGGTCACCATATACAGCAAAATCTCTTGAGCAAAAAAATTGATCGCACAAATGTTAACATGCTTGAATAGGCAATGTCATGCACTTTATTTTTGCAATGCTAAACCGCATTGGTGGTATGCTTGTACCATAACATGCACAAACTGAAAAGCATATCCAAACAATGAAATGGCTAGCGCATCACAGTTATGTCGAGTTTCGCGCTATTCGAATTGGGAATTGGAATCCCGACTCATCATATCACCCTTGTAGTGGCAGCAATGATGCTACTGATGTATACAGGAAGAAAGTTTTATTGGACAGTGGTGCTCTACATGCACCTGTCTTCATATTGTACAATGTAGCAAAGGTGAAGGCCTTTACAACGTCTGTATTTGGGTTTTTATTTACCTTTCACCTGCTTTTGCTAACATAAATGGTTCTTCTGGTAAGCCAGACGCCTGTGAACATTGCAAGGCAGTGTTGAGCAACCTTTCATAATCTTCAGCATTAAACTGTAGACAAATTTCTGGTTTGCATACATGTAATCAACAGGAACGCGAACTGGACAGACTAAAGGGTGGCTGATCTTACAGCTCGACATAGCCTGTACTGCTCAGAACAGGGAAGTCATATTCGTCTTGGGACCTATAGTAATGGCATGCAGATTGATGTAGTTCATACCTGTAGTATATTGTGGGTACACAACCTTTCTTTGAAAAATATTGTAACAGATACGAAAGGCACGGACAAGAGTAAAGAAGGGAAGACGAACAGGACGAAGAGTTGGAGAGGCCGAGCTGCGCTACTATCACGCTACGATAATCATCCATCGCCTGTAAATAAAACCATTTCTTCGCAACTCTTCGTAACAATATGTTTAGTCACTTTTTATTAACTTTACCTTGTCAGGAGATGCATAATCAATTAAATTGCTTGGCCTTCAAGTAAAACAAGTGAACACTTTCGGCATAGTAACATTTATTCACATGAAATATGTAGTGGTACTGACCTGTAGAAGAGTACACAATACCAAAATTGTAGAAGAATTGAAGCAGAATGTTCAAAAGATAATACATTTAGTTAGACTCACAAACTTGGCTTTGAATCACAAATTATAATAGGGTATTTGCAAAAGTCTTCCTTCATGGCCTAGTTACTACAAGGTATTCTAGAAAGAAAACCTTGCGAACTTATTGGAGAAGGAAACGAGACAGACACGGCACTGACTTGTGACTTAATATTTATGTTGTGTGTGGCAAAATATACACACGGAAACGATGGGGTTCAAGGCAGTAGTGAATTGTATAAACCAAGAAAATATGGGCAGTAGTGAAATGTATAAACCAAGGCAGCAAGCTAACTTTAAAACAATAAACAGAACAGGAATGATAAGAAAGCTGCCATGCCCATCATAAGTGCAACATCCACTCTAATGTTGAGGTATCTTTTCAATGTCCCGTCAGTTTCCGCCGTTTTGATTCTATATGGGCAAATGCATCTCCAGTGATTGACCAGAAAACACGCGTTTTCCCCAAAAGACAAAGCCTACTAACGCTAGTTCTTTCTAGTTCACTGAAACAAAATAGCACTTGGTTCAGTCAGTATTGAAGTAAGCTTCGAATCCCTCCACCATAAAACAGTTCACTTGTTCACCTTGAGCAAGGCAGTTATTATCTGGTATAATGTCAGGATTTGTTTATCCTTTACCGCTGATGACCTGCTGATCCCGGTGATAATGTAGTTAGAACGCTGTTGCGACCACTCGCAAAGCTTGAAAACGAAAATATTGATTGCATTGTTTCAGGCGTCATTTCCTCAGAGTCTTTATTCCAGACATGCATACATAGGTACATGGCTGAGGAGAAGGGAAAAAAAATCCACCAATTGGCAGCTTGACGGTGCTCCCTTCCCCCATGTGTACATTGGTGCAGCAGCACACACAAAAACAGACAGCACAGGGCAAATCTATTTACAAGGAAGACGCAAAAACAAAGAACACGCGGCACAGCTTAAGATAAACCATACAACAGATACAATAACATCTAATTGTAGACATTTAATCCAACTAAGAGAGAAATAGTTGCAGGGCAATACACAAGAAAAAAATAAAGAAAGGTGTCTCAAAGCGAATTATAAGAAATTTCATTGATCGAGGTGCAAGATAAGTCAAGCCTGTTTAGTAAACAAGGCAAAGTATATTTTAGAGTATGAAAATCATAGTTCATACGTGAATGACACACATACCAGTATTCATGGTGTCGTGTAGGGTAGTAGTGAATACTGGTGTGGAGGTTACCAAATTCGGATAAAAATATTATGCCGTGTTCAATCTGTGATTTGTGTAACTGTAAACTATGGTAACAGTACTGTTGGATAAGCGCACAATGTTATAGGTGGTAAACAGTGGTTCGAAATGTGTTCTGTGAGGCACAGCAGAAATTAGAACTTCAAGATGCTTGTCTGCGTTGTACTACCTCACACCAAAATGCAGTATTTAAACTGCAATTGAAATGATGCATGGTATGACGCTAGCTTTCCTTTTCAAGTTAATAGTAAATTTTTCTCGTGATTACAACTACACGGGAAGCTTACATTGCAGATGCTCAGTGTGAGCATCCCATAACATAAGTTCATTAAAATGTACTCCCATCATTTTGGCTGTGCTTGGTATCTATGGTATCTATGGTATCTATGGTATTTCTATGGTATCTCCTCCGAAGGTAAAAGTAGCGCTAACAGAAGAAGCTTCATTTCCAGCTCTGAAAAATGCGGCTTTAGTTTTGTTGAAATTTACCAGTGGGATATTGTGACAAACGTAAGCAATGCAATAAAGAGATAGTGGAACTTCTTGCCAGCCCCAAAATGTGTATAGCACCACAGGGATATTTTGACAAACATAAGCAGTGCAATTAAGGGAGTGCAGTGCTTGTATTGCAGCGGTACACCAGCTAAGATTTTGCATCGTGGGAGTATGTTCATATTTCTCATCTCTGGTGTGGCAAGAACTTGTTCTCTGCCCTCAAGTTCTGCCGGAGCACAAGCTACTCTTGCTCTTTTGTGCCGGTTGTTCAGCAGACGAGCTTGCAATATTGCTAGGTAGAAAAGCCCTTAGGCTTTATGGCCATCCAAGTCATAAATGAACATCGCATGGCTAGATGTTGTTATAATTGCAAGAAACAGTTCAAACACCATTGAGCAGAGTCGCGCGATTACAATGTATAATTTCAAGCTTCGTACATGCCATGGTAATTCCCACATTGTCTTGAAGTGCCACAGCAGTGACATATCATAATGTTGCCAGCGAGGTCCAGTGTGGCTGTACTTTAGTCTATAAAAACCTATTTTCGTGTGTTTTAAATTTCACTGAGTGCAGTACCTCAAAGGTTATGCGCAGAAGATCATAGTTGACCTTGCAGCCAATTTTTCTACATTTATTTTATTTTTTTTATTTATTTATTGATACTGCAATCCCGGTATCGGGATTATAGCAGGGTGGGAAAAAGAATTAAGCACTTTCACAAAAATGGCAAAATATAAACAAAAGAAATAAGGGAAATAAGGGTGCAGGTTGAATCTCTGCAGCCAGCATCATGAATACATTTCAACGAGATATCAAACAGTAAAAAAGAAAATACACAATAGAACAGTAAAGTGATGAAATGCAGTTACACAGACTAGGCAATATGTTGAGCGAATAATGTCAGCGACGGTTGCAACACTTCATTGTTAGTGAGGTTATTCCAATCGGTAATAGTTAGTGGAAGAAATGAGTATTTAAAACAGTTATTACGGATGCGAAAAGGAGTTAAAGTTAGTTGATGTCGTTGTCGGGTCGCATACCCAGACGAAAAATGAACTAAATGGGTGAGTTCGGTTCTGTAGTGTCCTTTAATTAATTGGTATATGAATTTAAGTCTTGCAGAACGATATCGCTCATTCATTGTCGGCAGACCAGCTTTGATTAAAAGATGTGTTATTGATATACGTCGGTAATTATTATATATGTACCGAGCAGCCCTCCTTTGAACCCTCTCTACTTTGTTTATGTTAGTCTTAGTGAATGGGTCCCAAATGATAGCAGCATAATCTAAGGTAGGCAAGACAATACATCTGTAAGCAAGTAGGCGGACAGATGGAGTGGATAACCGCAATGCCCGTCTTAAGAAAAACAATTTACGAAAAGCGTTACACGTTATGAAATCAATATGTTTGTTCCAGCTGAGATTGTTAGGGACCCATAGCCCTAGATATTTGCATTCTGTTACTTCTGCAAGTGTCACATCATTAATACTGTAATCAAACGGTAAGGCATTCTTTTTGTGAGTAATCCTCATCAATACAGTTTTTTTTTCAAAATTAATGGACATTTGCCATGATTCACACCATGCAGAAACGTTTTGCAACGCGCTATTTAGTAGTATTTGGTCTGAGACACTTCTTACTTCTGTATAAATTACACAATCATCAGCGTAAAGCCTAATTTTCACAGGAATGTTAGACACAATATCATTATTATGTATAAAAAAAATAGAGGCCCAAGAACAGAGCCCTGAGGGACGCCAGAGTGAACTGTAAGTTTGTCAGAACAATTATTGTTAAAAACAACGAATTGTTCCCTGTTTAAAAGGTAGGCTGAAATCCACTTTACTAATTGTTTGTTATGAAGTATTGTGTCTAACTTATAAATTAACTTTTCATGAGTGACCCTGTCAAAAGCTTTCGAGAAATCCATAAATACGGCGTCAATCTGTGTTCCATTGTTAATTGAATAGGAAAAATCATGTTTAGTTTCTACTAGCTGTGTACAAGTTGAGTAACCCCTCCTGAATCCATGCTGATATTTAGTAAACAAATTGTTAGCTTCGAGGAAGTTTGATATGTGATTGTGAATTATGTGTTCAAGTAGTTTACAACCAGTCGATGTTAGCGAAATTGAGCGGTAGTTCTTGATCAATTGCTTGTCTCCACTTTTGTGAAGCGGTTTCACTCTGGCAGTCCCCCAGTCTCTTGGGATTTGACTTTCACACAAGGACCTTGTATATAAAACAAACAAATATTTACATGTACATTGTGCATATCTTTTCAAAAAGGCATTAGGTATATTGTCAGGTCCAGGCGATTTCTTTACCTCAAGGTTTAGCAGCATACTTAAGATAGCATGCTCACTAATGACAAGATCCTCCAAAGGCGGTAGTGAGGCTTCAAATTTTGGAAAGATGTTATCGTCGTTAGTAAATACGGATTTAAAATGTTCATTGAAGGCATTAGATAGTTCGTGTGCATCACTGACCATCATGGGTCATCACTGCATCATGGGTCTTTGAGGTTGGGGAAACCGAACACCGGAATTTCTCAGGAGACTCTGATATAAATTTGGGCAAAGATTTTTCGAAGTAATGTTGTTTGTCAATGGCCGTTTGCTTTTTGAGCTGAGAACTAAGGGAAGCTATATTTTGTTCCAATTCCGGAGAGAAAATGTTTTTTTTTTCTTTTCTGTTTCATGCGCTTCAGTTTTCTTTTTAGCTGCAGTGTCGCCCGAGAAATCCATGGGTTTTTGTTTTCTTTTTAACAATAACTGGCACGTGACATTCAATACATTCATGTACCATGGCCTTGAACTGGTCCCAGAGTTCTTGAACACTTACAGTGTTATTACAAAATGCATCAAAATTAAAGGAAAGAACATCAATAATGGAAACATAGTCAGCACGGGAGAAGTTTCTAAAATGCATCTTAGGGCAAACTTTATCATGAGTCATGTCGTAAAGGGTTAGGAGAACAGCCTGGTGATCGGAGATACCAGGCATCACTACACACTTAGTTGCATCGAGGATTGTTCCAGAAACAAAGAAGAGGTCTAAAATAGATTTTGAATTCCCTTGTATTCGGGTGGGGCCCGGTCAAAAAATCCGTCAGGGCTATCTTGATGGACTTGTAGAATTCTTGAAGGTCATTCAGGAATTCTTACAGGTACTCTCCCAATACCAATAGGATTCTTAAAGGTCAGTCAGGAATTTCTGCAGGCACTGTCCCAATAGCAGTAGGATTCTTAAAGGTCAGTCAGGGATTCCTACAGGCACTTTCCCAATACCAATAGGATTCTTAAAGGTCAGTCAGGAATTCCTACAGGCACTCTCCCAATAGCAATAGTATTCTTAAAGGTCAGTCAGGGATTCCTACAGGTACTCTCCCAATACCAATAGGGTTCTTAAAGGTCAGTCAAAAGTGTCTATATGCACCCTCCCAATACAAACAGGGCTCTTAAAAGTCATGTAAAAACTCTTACAGGCAACCCTCCAATGCCACTAAGAGTCTTGTCGTTTATTGGAGATCCTTTACATGTAGCTTTCGTACACCAGTAGGGCGCTTAAAGGTTAGTAGGTTTCTACGGGCATCATGACCGTCCGAAACGAAAACGTCCGCGCAGCCGATTAACCGAGTTGAACGTGTAAAACCTCATGAAAAATCTGCAGTAATCAAAACCGCGATCAGTCTTTGTTTAGTGCTTTTACTTTTATTTAGCCTTTGTGGTGCCGAAATCGGCAGATGCATGAGGCAACTAGCAACCGATTGGCTTTCCGCAGTACATCGGTGAAGGATATTTCTTCACCTCATGTTAATTACGGTTACACAATAACATGAGTTGCGCTACCTTAAGAGTGTCGAGGAGAGCAGAAACTAATTGCCGCTATTTTAGCACAGCTACCGCGTGAGTATATTATGTATATATAGTATATATAAGCGACATCACAAACTTGGGCCAGTTAGAAGCGGAATGAAGGCTGCGCTACAATTTTTTTCGGTGACTTGTCATCAACTCATAAGCTCAGCGGGTGATTAAGATCTCGTACTCTATTTTTGTGGCTGCCGAGCAATACACCATGCATCTATGCATTGTGCCTGCGCTTCTCGCTTGTTTTCTCCGTGTGCGCGTCTTTCCGAACCGTCCGCTCTTACAACGTCACTGCGCAATATATACACAGTGCAATAAGGCCGCGGCGGCGCGTTCCTATAGCTTTGGCAGCTAAACAAGCACGTCTACTTGAGCTATTGAGCTATTATACTTGAGCTATTGTCTCGGGAGTGTGACAGACGCTACATTGCTGAACACGAAGGCTGTGATGTGCAATTTTGTTGCCTTTGACCCTCCTGTTGCTTGTTGCCCAGAAAGAGTAATCGAGCACCAACAAGATGACATGGGATGGGACACACTCAAGCACAAGTGTGTGTTACCCATTATGTACTTGTTTTGTTCTTGCCCTTTTACTCTTCTGTCTGTGCTGTTTTGTTGCAACTGTTACATCCGTTCTACAAAAAAAAAACGGACTGTGCTAAAGCTGCACCAACCAGAGGTGTGGTCAATGCAAGTGTGGGAACGATTTATTAATTTTTATTAATTAATTTGTTTATTTATTTATTACCAAAGGATACTGTTGCATCTCTTCTAACTGGTCACAACTGATGAATGAAAGCTTCATTCCATTCATGCCATCTTCGGTTAATACAGGAAGCATCTTTAACAGAAGTTAATGCGGCAGTTTTTCAGGTCACTTTGTTGTTATTGAATGATTGCGACTTTATGATGAAGCATTTAGTACAATTTTGTCATTTTAATTATCTCTGATACTGTAAGCCTGTATTCTTGCCCACATCTAATATGTTTTCTTCCCTACAGTTCCGTAAAAGTACCCTTTCTGAAAAATATGAATGGTGTATATTTTTCATTAAGACAGCATTCTGCATTTCATGTTTTTTCTCTTCCCATCTGCTTCAATAGGGGAGGCAGCTGTTCCAGTCTTCGAGACAGTTGCTCTTTTGCACCACTGATTTCATCCATGTAACGACAAAACCGAACTGGTCATGTCGAGTGCAAATAAAGCTTCAATTTCCTCAATTTTGTTTGTCCTGTTAAAAATGCAGTGTAGAATGCGCACATGCCTGCCTACTGACTGGCATACAAGCTGGTTGAGACGCACAACAAGAATGTTATTCCTTCAGCCTACGTAAGACTAGCTGTGCCAATATGTCTTAAAATTGATGCAATCATGCATTTGTGCCATTAACGGACAAACTAATAGGGACCGATAGACTGGTAGAGCAGTAGACTGGTAGAGACCAATAGACTGGTAGCCCATCAGACTGGTAGACCATCAGACTGGTAGCCCATCAGACTGGTAGACCATCAGACTGGTAGACCATCAGACTGGTAGACCATCAGACCGGTAGACCATCAGACTGGTAGACCTTCAAGATCCGAAATTACGTATAGCCATCAGACATGTAAGGCAGTAGCTTGATGGAATTTTTGCCTGGGGGTGCTCTACAGTTTGCGTCAAGTCAAACGAGAAAGCTAGATCAAGCATTGTCTCACTTGATTCGTCATTATATGTTTTGAGTGCGAATGTTGACCAGTCAATATCCGGCAAATTGAAGTCGCCTGTTAAAATAATGCGATCATTTAGCTTAGTATATAAAGGTTGTCATATCATCTTTAAGGTTATCCAAGACCACGACAGGCGATCCAGGCGGCCTATACAGTGCTCCTACAATATACCGGACATTGTTATGGTATGCCATACAGAAAATGCATTCAATATTAGGCACTTCAGGCATGCTCAATATATTTAAATATTCTTTAAAGAGTATGGCAACTCCTCCACCTTTACCACCACGGTCTTTCCGAAGTACACTGTAGGAAGCCGGCACAAATTCACTATCGTAAATGGTATCATTTAACCATGTCTCGGTTAAGACCACGATGTCAGGATCTTCGCAAAGTAAAATTCCTTCCAAATCACTGATTTTGTTTAATAAGCTTCTGCAATTTACATTTAGTATTTTCAGTGATTTAGGAATGGGCTTGTGCTGTCAGTTCTTTTTATTACTCAGCTTATAACGGGCACCTTTAACTTCATCCCAGCCGGAAATTACATTGTCAACGGACAATTTATTGTGCATTAGTTTCACTTGGCTCCATTAGCCTTTTCTTGCGCGGCACTCTTCCACAGGCGCTTTCGTATTTCTCGCGTTCTGATGGAAAAGTCTTCAGAGATTGATATTTCGGTACCCTTTAGTTTGTGCGTGGATTTCAATGCTGACGCCTTTTCTCGGTAGTCCGAAAATTTGAGTATTACGGGGCGTTGCTTATCTTTAAATTTGCGACCAATTCTATGGCACCTCTCAATGCCAGAGACA
This sequence comes from Dermacentor albipictus, assembly GCF_038994185.2. Classification (NCBI taxonomy): domain Eukaryota; kingdom Metazoa; phylum Arthropoda; class Arachnida; order Ixodida; family Ixodidae; genus Dermacentor; species Dermacentor albipictus. Next base: position 5,947,515 of record NW_027225567.1, on the reverse strand, counting down.
GTTAATCCTACTTTGTCCTGAAAGACCTCAGTCACTACCTTACTTTCAAGCCCAGCTGCTGTCTCTTCGTCATCGTCAGATAGCCCGTATATAACTAAATTGTTTCTGCGACTCCTATTTTCTAAGTCATCGACTTTAGAAATGAGAGCAGATAGGTGTTTATCAACCTTCATAACAGTGTCCTCCATTGTTTTGACACGTTTGTTCAGTGCGTTCAAACCAGCCAGCTGTTTTTCGAAACCTTCTATGCGTTTGGTCAGTGCTGAAATGTTCTTCTCAATATCATTTTGAGAACTCTGCAAGGCTTCCACAAATGTGGTCAACTTTCCCCGGCCGATCAGCAATTGGGAAAGCATTTCTTTTTCTGTAGGACCCGGATTTGCTTCTATATCGCCACATACCAGCAAGTCACTTGGCATAGAAAAGACATAATTGAGAACATTTAAAAAAGATAGTGGGCAGGGCAGCAGCACTAAGAAGCGATCATCGCTTCGATAGCATTTAGTAGGTAAGTACTGACTAACCTGCAGTACGAAACAGAAGGGATTCCTTAACATGTTGCCGCTGAGGCTGCTGCCATGCCCACAGGTGAAGCTCGGTGTGGTCTGGCCTTTTATAGCGGGGAAGCGGGTAATGTGGTCCGACGTAGACGCAGTTCGCATAGATGCAGTGATGATAGTTGGCGGCGATGAATCTTCCACGAGGCAAATGTCACCGGCACGTGTCGATGACATGGGATACGCCCCCAGGATTTCATTGCTGCGTGGTGCAGCGGGAGAACAACCGCATGATGATGGCTCGGTTTGCAGCAGAACTGCCACAACCTGCAGTACGAAACAGAAGGCATTCCTTAACATGTTGCCGCTGAGGCTGCTGCCATGCCCACTCGATGTCCATATAGTCCTTCACTTTCCATCAACTTTAGCAAATCATTGAAGCACCCAAATAACACATTTAGTATTGGTACTCAGATTCAACAGCCGCAGTTTTATGTGTATATTTCAGAGAACTGGATCAAACGTCAAGAAAAAAATGAAAATATAGCAGCCTATTGATGCTGTACCTTTAGGCTCTGCAGGTGCCACTTATCTGCAGCACCCAAGTTACCCTGAATTTAACAGAACCGTGATGGATCTATGAAGAAGCACGAGTGTTGCGCAGAACAGTTTTTAAGAGGTAATGAGGCTCTACCATATAATTCATAAATAACCAGAAGCCTTCTCCTAAGAAAATGTTCATGCTCTGCACTGTAACATCAACAAGTCCCTTCCTAACATAAGGGGATAAAGAGCTGGTTTCATGAATCTGTTGTATTTCGACGCTTTAAAACAGTATAAGTGAGGCCCAAAGCATAAATGGGACTGCGTGCAGTTCCGTGTGTGTGCTGCACTTATTGGGCAGATCAATAGTAACCAATCAATAGCCATTTTATTGAAGATGTAAACTGGATGCATGCACCACAAAGTTTCATATGCTAGGACCAACTCACTGTCAATGAAAACTGTTATAGTTCCTTTCTGCACTGTTTATTGATCATGGACTTCTCTTTGAGGTGCAAGTGCATCGAAATCTACTTAAACTATGAATTGCAGGTGGGAGAAGGTGTTCAGTTATCAGCACCACGCATTTTTGTATTTAGCTGTCATCGTTGTAAACGGCTTCATGGGGAGAGGAACCTCAGACGAAATGCCTATTTTTTCCGGGCATCCTTCCTTTTCCTTCTTTATAAGCATAAACTACGGGAATGTAAACCAGCTAATCTTGCATTTATTCTGCCTACAAGTGCCTGTATTGCTTTCCAATGCCTAAAAATTTGTTTTTTTTCTCATCACTCTAGTTTGTTCAACAATAATTACTTCTTTATCTGGACAGTAATGACGAACGCATTGTGCGGAAACCTGCAAGGTGAAGTGACCAGGAAATGTAAAATGAATCATACAGGACTTCTCTTTGAGGTGCAAGTGCATCGACATCTACTTAAACTATGAATTGCAAGTAGGAGAACGTGTTCAGTTATCAGCACCACGCATTTTTGTATTTAGCTGTCATCGTTGTAAACGGCTTCATGGGGAGAGGAACCTCAGACGAAATGCCTATTTTTTCCGGGCATCCTTCCTTTTCCTTCTTTATAAGCATAAACTACGGGAATGTAAACCAGCTAATCTTGCATTTATTCTGCCTACAAGTGCCTGTATTGCTTTCCAATGCCTAAAAATTTGTTTTTTTTTCTCATGACTCTAGTTTGTTCAACAATAATTACTTCTTTATCTGGACAGTAATGACGAACGCATTGTGCGGAAACCTGCAAGGTGAAGGGACCAGGAAATGTAAAATGAATCATACCCCCGATTGTAGCAAACTGTTACAAAGTAAACCCATGCAGGACTCTTAGAAAGTCTTCACAAACCTAACACATGCTTCAGACTTCTCTTGTGATTCAGACATCCGGGATAACATGTAAAAGTAGGTTGTCACGGGCAAATTTATCTAGTTCATCAAGTCATCAAGTCATCATTCCAGAGAGCCATACCATGCCATAACACCAATCCCTGTATTCAGAAATGCATCTTAGCTTGAAGCCCATGCTTGGCTTGATTAAAATCACGCCTGTCGTGAACGCACCAAAAGAAATGCGGTTAGCATCTTGGGCGTGTTCGCACCATGCGCCATTTATATCAAGTCGAGCATGACCTTCAAGTTAAGATGCATTTCTGAATATGGTGGTAAGACTTGATTAAGGTTGCTAATAATTATCTGTCCAAGGCTTACGCTTTCTCATCAAGAATATCTAGCTTTTTCTGAATGCCACCAATTTTTTCTTCATTCTTTTCACCACATAAGCGTCGTGGCAATCTCATTCATCTTTCCATCCCTTCTCCCCTCCCACACTGTTGGACAATGTGCAGGTGTCGTCTATGCGCCAGACAGTTACGATGTGGTCAGCAGGCTTTCCGTTTCTCTGTCAACCACTTTCTCTCTATTTGCTTTTGTGATCAAGTCCGCCTGACCCTTAGCTTACTGTATACAATGAAAAAGCTTTCTTTTCATGAAATGCTCAAGCGCTTGCATCTCTTGCAAAGGATCTTCCAGTAAAGTTTCTCATTCCAGCAATCACATTGAACATGCACGTCTGTCATAATTTTTATATATCTAAAACACACTGTCAGGAAGAGTTATAAGAAGCAGCTATACTTTCAGAGAGCACTTGTGGATAAGGGAGCAAACCAAGACGGGTTATGGCTGTCTCCATTTTTTTCAACATGCAAGGAGTATTGGGCACACACCTCTCAAGCATAAAGGGACCATGTATGAGCCATGTCTCGGTGGCTTGCATGCCCAATCACCCAAAAGCAGGCAGACCACATGTAAAATTTCTTTTTTGGAAATTCCGTTTACTGTAGCTAAAATTGTATCTTGAAAACATAGAAAGTAGCCTTCATTGCAAAACTGTGGAACCTCTGGCTGCGTTTTACAGAGCATGAAAACATGAGAAAAATACTAAATTGAAATGGCAGCAGTTAAGAAACATTGGCACCCATCTTCGGCAATGCAGAAGAGAGTGGCACTGTACACGGTAATATCAAAGTATGAACCCAACTTAGGCATAGTATACATGCTCAGTGCTCATGTAACTTTAATTAGAACTGAAGCGTAGCATCCACTACTCGCCTGCGTCGTGAAAAACTATTTCATACTGCCACACATTCTTCATGGGCTATCTGAAAAAATTACATTATAACGTGAAAATGACAAAGCCGAGATGCACTGGAGGAAAATTGGTCGGCCATCTTGTCTCCACACAGCTCCGCCCAATACCTGCAATAATGTAAGTATACTAGTTGCTTGCACTGTTTCCCGTAACATCTTTGATGAAGGTACTGGTATTAATATCTCTCACTTGACACTCTGCAGATTATTGTGAATTTTTAAAGCGAACAGCTTTCTTTGCCTCTTGACGGCGCATGGCATAATTCGCTTCATGTAAAAGGTTGCCGCAATCCATCGGCATGGGCTTTGCAGTGTGCCTTGCAAAGATTCCTCATTAACGAATATACTGGTTCGAAAATTTTCATTTCAGTTTGCTGACACAATGACAACAGACAGGAGGTGAAGCTATGAAGGTGCTTGTCTTTCCACACAAAAACCTTTATCAGGCACCAGCACCTACAGACTCTGCTAAAGATGTACTTCTCAAAATCCGGCTACTGCTTGACCAAACTGCGCACAAATGTTAAATACTTGAGTCAGAAATTGTGTCAATGAGGCTGGTGCCTCTCAAAGGGCAGAGCTCCTTGAAACAACAAATCCCCAAAAAAGAAAGAAGGAAAGAAGAGGACATGCGAACGTTTCATTCTTTATAATGTAGAATAAAGATTTCACCAAAGCCCAGAAATGCCATGCATAGGTGGCAGCAGCAACATCCTCTTGAGCATGGCTCCTTGATCTAGATTACATATTTCGACAAACAGTTCTGCCATCTTGATTTGCTGATTGCCATCTTGATTTACAGATTTGCAGTCTGTAAATCAAGATGGCAGAACTGGTTGTCATTCTACATTATAGAGAATGAAACGTTCGCATATCCTCTTCTTTCCTTCTCTCTTTTTTGGGGATTTGTTGTTTCAAGGAGCTCTGCCCTTTGAGAGGCAGCAGCCTCATTGACACAATTTCTGACTCAAGTATTTAACATTTGTGCACAGTTTGGTCAAGCAGTAGCCGGATTTTGAGAAGTACATATTTAGCGGAGTCTGTAGGTGCTGGTGCCTGATAAAGGTTTTTGTGCGGAGAGACAAGCTGCTTCACAGCTTCACGTCCTGTCTGTTGTCATTGTGTCAGCAAACTGAAATGAAAACTCTCGAACCAGTATATTCGTTAATGAGGAATCTTTGCAAGGCACACTGCAAAGTCCATACCGATGGATTGTTGCAACCTTTTACATGAAACGAATCATGCCATGTGCTGTCAAGAGGCAAAGAAAGCTGTTCGCTTTAAAAATTCACAATAATCTGCAGAGTGTCAAGTGAGAGATATTAATACCCAGTACCTTCATCAAAGATGTTACGGGAAACAGTGCAAGGAACTAGTATACTTACATAATTGCAGGTATTGGGCGGAGCTGTGTGGAGACAAGATGGCCGACCAATTTTCCTCCAATGCATCTCAGCTTTGTCATTTTCACGTTATAAAGTAATTTTTTTCAGATAGCCGATAAAGAATGTGTGGCAATATGAAATAGTTTTTCACGACGCAGGCGAGTAGTGGATGCTACGCTTCAGTTCTAATTAAAGTTACATGAGCACTGAGCATGTATACTATGCCTAAGTTGGGTTCATACTTTGAGATTACAGTGTACAGTGCCACTCTCTTCTGCATTGCCGAAGATGGGTGCCAATGTTTCTTAACTGCGGCCATTTCAATTTAGTATTTTTCTCATGTTTTCGTGCTCTGCAAAACGCAGCCAGAGGTTGCACAGTTTTGCAATGAAGGCTGCTTTCTGTGTTTTCAAGATACACTTTTAGCTGTATAAACGGAATTTCCAAAAAAAAATTTTACGTGTGGTCTGCCAGCTTTTGGGTGATTGGGCATGGAAGCCACTGAGACATGGCTCATAGATGGTCCCTTTATGTTTGAGAGGTATGTGCACAATACTCCTTGCATGTTGAAAAAAATGCAGACAGCCATAAGCCGTCTTGGTTTGCTCCCTTAGCCACAAGTGCTCTCTGAAGGTATAGCTGCTTCTTCTTACTCTTCCTGACAGTGTGTTTTAGCTACATAAAAATTATGACAGACGTTCATGTTCAGTGTGATTGCTGGAATGAGAAACTTTACTGGAATATCCTTTGCAAGAGATGCAAGTGCTTGAGCATTTCATGAAAAGAAAGCTTTTTCATTGTATACAGTAAGCTAAGGGTCAGGCGGACTTGATCACAAAAGCAAATAGAGAGAAAGTGGTTGACAGAGAAACGGAAAGCCTGCTGACCACATCGTAACTGTCTGGCGCATAGACGACACCTGCACATTGTCCAACAGTGTGGGAGGGGAGAAGGGATGGAAAGATGAAAAAGATTGCCACGACACATATGTGGTGAAAATAATGAAGCAAAAATTGGTGGCATTCAGAAAAAGCTAGATATTCTTGATGAGAAAACATAAGCCTTGGACAGATAATTAATAGCAACCGTTATCAAGTCTTACCACCATATTCAGAAATGCATCTTAACTTGAAGGTCATGCTCGACTTGATATAAATGACGCATGGTGCGAACAGGCCCAAGATGCTAACCGCCTTTCTTTTGGTCCGTTCACGACAGGCGTCATTTTAATCAAGTCAAGCATGGGCTTCAAGCTAAGATGCATTTCTGAATACAGGGATTAGTGTTATGGCATGGTGTGGCTCTCTGGAATGATGACTTGATGAACTAGATAAATTTGCCCGTGACAGCCTACTTTACATGTTATCCCAGACGTCTGAATCACAAGAGAAGTCTGAAGCATGTGTTAGGTTTTTGAAGACTTTCCAAGAGTCCTGCATGGGTTTACTTTGTAACAGTTTGCTACAATCGGGTGTATGATTCATTTTACATTTCCTGGTCCCTTCACCTTGCAGGTTTCCACACAATGCGTTCGTCATTACTGTCCAGATAAAGAAGTAATTCTTGTTTAACAAAATAGAGTCATGAGAACGAAAAACAAATTTTTAGGCATTGGAAAGGCAATACAGGCACTTGTAGGCAGGATAAATGCAAGATTAGCTGGTTTACATTCCCGTAGTTTATGCTTATAAAGAAGGAACAGGAAGGATGCCCGGAAAAAATAGGCATTTCGTCTGAGGTTCCTCTCCTCATGAAGCCATTTACAACGATGACAGCTAAATACAAAAATGTGTGGTGCTGATATCTGAACACCTTCTCCCACCTGCAATTCATAGTTTAAGTAGATTTCGATGCACTTGCACCTCAAAGAGAAGTCCATGATCAATAAACAGTGCAGGAAGGCAGTATAACAGCTTTTATTGACAGTGAGTTGGCCCTAGGATCTGAAACTTTGTGTGCATGCATCCAGTTTACATCTTCAATAAAATGACTATTGATTGGTTACTATTGATCTGCCCAATAAGTGCAGCACACACACGGAACTGCACGCAGTCCCATTTATGCTTTGGGCCTCACTTATACTGTTTTAAAGCGTGGAAATACAACAGATTCATAAAACCAGCTCTTTATCCCCTTATGTAAGGAAGGGACTTGTTGATGTTACAGTGCAGAGCATGAACATTTTCTTAGGAGAAGGCTTCTGGTTATTTATGAATTATATGGTAGAGCCTCATTACCTCTTAAAAACTGTTCTGCGCAACACTCGTGCTTCTTCACAGATCTATCACGGTTCTGTTAAATGCAGGGTAACTTGGGTGCTGCAGATAAGTGACACCTGCAGAGCCTAAAGGTACAGAATCAATAGGCTGCTATATTTTCATTTTTTTCTTGACGTTTGATCCAGTTCTCTGAAACATACACATAGAACTGCGACTGTTGAATCTGAGTACCAATACTAAGTCTGTTATTTGGGCGCTTCAATGATTTGCTAAAGTTGATGGAAAGTGAAGGACTGTATAGAAAAATTGGCTGTAAGGTCAACTATGATCTTCTGCGGATAACCTTTGAGGTACCTCACTCAGTATAACTTAAAACACACGAAAATACGTTTTTATAGACTAAAGTACAGCCACACTGGACCTCGCTGGCATCATTATCATGTGTCACTGCGGTGGCACTTCAAGACAATGTGGGAATTACCATGGCATGTACGGTGCTTCAAATTATACATTGTAATCGCGCGACTCTGCTCAATGACATTTGAACTGCTTCTCGCGATTATAACAACATCTAGCCATGCGATGTTCATTTATGACTTGGATGGCCATGAAGCCTAAGGGCTTTTCTACCTAGCAATATTGCAAGCTCCTCTGCTGAACAAGCTGCACAAAAGAGCAACAGTAGCTTGTGCTCCGACAGAACTTGAGGGCAGAGAACAAGTTCTTGCCACACCAGAGATGAGAAATATGAACATACTCCCACGATGCAAAATCTTAGCTGGTGTACCGCTGCAATACAAGCACTGCACTCCCTTAATTGCACTGCTTATGTTTGTCAAAATATCCCTGTGGTGCTATACACATTTTGTGGCTGGCAAGAAGTTCCACTATCTCTTTATTGCATTGCTTACGTTTGTGACAATATCCCACTGGTGTTATGCACATGTTGAGGCTGACAAGGAGTTCCACTAGATAAGGCATCAAGCACACCAGGCATTTAAAACATTGAGTTAAGGGTGTTTAAGTCTGATTAAACACAATTTGCCACTCAGCTTGGATCTCGATTCCTTTCCCCTCCAGTGTCATTGACTGAAGAGCCACAACAGGAGTACAGAAGCAACGTTTTGTTGTCTTCTTGCCTGTTTACTATAGCACTGTAGCCTAATGAAACAATAAAAGGTCAAATTTCTTCAGCAAGCTTGATCAACCAGCCGTCTGGTATTCTTGGCCCCATGTCAGAGCGTATCGTCGTATCGTGTCATGTCTATAAAAGTGCATGAAGACTACTAGAGGCTGCAGTTTCAGTACAAGGTAGAAGATAACCCCAAATTAATTGTCTGGTTTGGGTATGAGCTAGTTGGCACGGATTATTCATATTTAAAACAGCGCCAAACAAACACGGACAAGTGAGGACACAGGACGAGCGCTGACTGCCAACAACACCTTTATTGGAGCCTGCGCAAATATACAATTTGCAACGGGCATAAAGAGAGTGAAAGAAGAAGGGGAAGGCGACTCATCGTCGGCCAACTCCTGCTGCGCATGCGTCAATAACATTAAACAATATAAAAGTAACCATAACATGGTGGACACAGGCCAAACTGATTAACTTCTAAGGAACTTAAGTTCTTTATCACAAAGTGCTATGGAAGAGGAACTAACACAGGTGGCTCCTAATTGACACGTTGAAAATGCCTCAAAGATTTCTCTGGCCATCTGACTGCTGTACCTTTTCAACACACGTGTGTCGTCAAGGAGTGGTGAACAGCCACACTTTGCACAATGTACCGCCAGATTACTGCCAGTCTTAATCTTAACACAGTTCGCATGCTCCCGCAAAAGTTCATTGATACAACGTCCTGTTTGCCCTATGTAAGTGCAGCCGCAAGAGTTGGGAATGGAATACACTAGATTGGTACTGCAATCTACAGGCTTGGCGACATCTTGCTTATTGCACAGTCCAGGTGTTCTCCGGCGTTCGTTGACTTTTTTGCACATCCTTCCCAACTTGTTAGGCACAGCAAACACGACCTTTACAGCAGCCCGGCCTGCGGCTTTCTTGACGCGATGGGACACACCATGTATATACGGGATCGCAACAGTCTTGATTATGTCATCACCCGCTTCGCGCCGTTTCTTGGGGGAACGAGCCCCCTGCAATAAAACTTCCGCCAAGGGTGACAGCAGTTGTGCAGGATAGCCACTTGCTTTAAGCCGCTTGACTTGATTGGGGAGGCTATTGGACATCGAGTGGTGACAAGAGCGAAAGACCACATTTCTAAGGGCCCCTAGGGTGATAGAGTGCTTCACCCCTTTAGAATGGTTGGATGTGTAAGGGAGAAGGTGTTTTTTGAACGCGGGGCATACATCCAACACGTGTGCCCTTCCTGGAGGTGTAGTGCAAGGTCAAGGAAGCAGATTTGACCTTCTTCTGGCAATTATCTTGTGAACGTCAAACCTCGATAGATCTTCCTGATATTTTCAAACACTTGGTCGACCAGGGTTGTGGCTTCATTAGGGTGGGCAGAAAGGATCGTCAACGTAGTGAAACAACTCAACAGGATATGTGCTGTGTTGCTCCTGGAGAAAACTATTATAGTGCGCCAACAATAGATAACTCATCATAAGTGCAATACGAGAGCCTATGCATATCGCATTCTTCTGCACATAGAACTCTTCACAGTGCAAGACGACGGTAGATCTTAGGTAAACCTGCCGCAGGTCCAGCAAATCGGTGACGCTGGTGCCAACCGCATTCTGCAACCGGACTTCACCTATCGTTTCACCTATGCTTCCCCTTCATCTATGTTGAATGTTATTGACGCATGCGCAGCAGGAGTTGACCGATGATGACTCGCCTTCCCCTTCTTCTATCACTTTCTTTATGCCTGTTGCGAATTGTATATATTTGCAGAGGCTCCAATAAAGGTGTTGTTGGCAGTCAGCGGAAGAAGCCTAAAAGCAGTGAAGAAGAAACTAGGAATTGGCAAGAATCAGATGTATGCGTTAAGAGACAAAGCCGGCAGTATCATTACTAATATGGATGAGATAGTTCAAGTGGCTGAGGAGTTCTGTAGAAATTTATACAGTGCCAGTGGCACCCAAGACGATAATGGAAGTGAGGATAGTCTAGAGGAATTCGAAATCCCACAGGTGACGCCGGATAAAGTAAAGAAAGCCTTGGGAGCTATACAAAGCGGGAAGGCAGCTGGGGAAGATCAGGTAACAGCAGATTTGTTGAAAGATGGTGGGCAGATTGTTCTAGAGAAACTGGCCACCCTGTAGACGCAATGCCTCATCACCTCGAGCGTACCGGAATCTTGGAAGAACGCTAACATAATCCTAATACATAAGAAAGGGGACGCCAAAGACTTGAAAAACTATAGACCGATCAGCTTACTGTCAGTGGCCTACAAACTATTTACTAAGGTAATCGCAAATAGAATAAGGAACACCTTCGACTTCTGTCAAGCAAAGGACCAGGCAGGATTCCGTAAAGGCTACTCAACAATAGACCGTATTCACACTATCAATCAGGTGATAGAGAAATGTGCGGAGTATAACCAACCCTTATATATAGCTTTCATTGATTACGAGAAAGCGTTTGATTCTGTCGAAACCTCAGCAGTCATGGACACATTACGGAATCGGGGTGTAGACGAGCCGTATGTAAAATACTTAAAGATATCTATAGCGGCTCCACAGCCGCTGTAGTCCTCCATAAAGAAAGCAGCAAAATCGCTATAAAGAAGGGCGTCAGGCAGGGAGATACGATCTCTCCAATGCTATTCACAGCGTGTTTACAGGAGGTATTCAGAGACCTGGATTGGAAAGAATTGGGGATAAAAGTTAATGGAGAATACATTAGTAACTTGCGATTCGCTGACGATATTGCCTTGCTTAGTAACTCAGGGGACCAATTGCAATGCATGCTCACTGACCTGGAGAGGCAAAGCAGAAGATTGGGTCTAAAAATTAATCTGCAGAAAACTAAAGTAATGTTTAACAGTCTCGGACGAGAACAGCAAGTTAAAACAGGTAGCGAGGCACTGGAAGTGGTAAGAGAATACATCTACTTAGGGCAGGTAGTGACGGCAGATCCGGATCATGAGACGGAAATAGAATAACAATGGGCTAGGGTGCGTTTGGCAGGCATTCTCAGATCATGAACAGCAGGTTGCCATTATCCCTCAAGAGAAAAGTGTATATTAGCTGTGCCTTACCAGTACTCACCTACGGGGCAGAAACCTGGAAGCTTACGAAAAGGGTTCTACTCAAATTGAGGACGACGCAACGAGCTATGGAAAGAAGAATGATAGGTGTAACGTTGGGGGATAAGAAAAGAGCAGATTGGGTGAGGGAACAAACGCGAGTTAATGACATCTTAGCTGAAATCAAGAAAAAGAAATGGGCATGGGCAGGGCATGTAATGAGGAGGGAAGATAACCGATGGTCATTAAGGGTTACGGACTGGATTCCAAGGGAAGGGAAGCGTAGCAGGGGGCGGCACAAAGTTAGGTGGGCGGATGAGATTAAGAAGTTTGCAGGGACGACATGGCCACAGTTAGTACATGACCGGGGTAGTTGGAGAAGTATGGGAGAGGCCTTTGCCCTGCAGTGGGCGTAACCAGGCTGATGATGATGACGATGGAAGTCAGCGCTCATCCTGTGTCCTCCCTTTTCCGTGTTTTTTGGCGGTGTTTTAAATTTGAATGAACCTAATTAAATTAAGGGAAAGCCTTTGCTTTTCAGAATTATCGGCCAGATTTAATGACGGTTTGCCATTGCTCCGCTGGTGCACAAATGCCATCGTCCTTTTAAGATTGACCACATTACAGAAACGCACGCACGTAAGGTCCTATAGACTGCGGTTAGTCGCGTTGCAATTCCGTGTTTCTCTAGTATTAATGCCCGTTCAATACGTATGTAGAACCCAACAATCTGTTTGCTCTGGCACAGTTAGAAGACGATCGTCTTCAACGCGATCGTCGTCGTGCTCTGCCGTTTGCGTGCACACACAATGAACCACCCACCCGCTGCTCCGGCGAGTTGGCACAAACTATGCTAGGGCCATGGTATATGTCTCTGGGTGCATGGTGACTAGGGCGTTCAACGGAGTTAGGCGCGTGTTAAAGCGGAGCTTTCTTTGACGTAGCCACTGCTGCTGCTGCTGTTGCGCAGACCACGTCGGGGGGTGGTTCAGAGCGTGTATATAGATGACAGGCGCGGCTAAGAGAGGAAAGGCCACAGGAGAAACTCGTTTTCACCCCATCGCATCGAATGTGCACAATGCCCTCCGGAGCCCCCTGGCCGTCGCCACATTAGCCGCTTGACAGCTGCAATTATCCCTGACTCCCCTCAGAAGCATTGCAGAAATTGTGGGGCTTCCCTTTCTACATGCGAGGCCAGCAGGGACGCAGATAGAACTGTAGAGAGGCGAAGAGGCAGTTCCAATGTAAGAGATGTAGGAGGTGACGTGACAAGGCAAGAAAACCGCACTACTATTCGGTCATTCCAGCGACCATAGGCGGCGCAACGGTAGGCCAAACTGGCTGATAAGGCGATCTCGCAAGCGTGTGCATCTTGAGCAGGAAAGCAATTAAAAAGTTGAAATTATGGGGTTTTACGTGTCAAAACCACTTTCTGATTATGAGGCACGCCGTAGTGAAGGACTCCGGAAATTTCGACCACCTGGGGTTTTTTAACGTGCACCTAAATATCAGTACACGGGTGTTTCCGCCCCCATCAAAATGCGACCCCGTGGCCGGGATTCGATCCCGCTACCTCGTGCTCAGCAGCCCAACACCATAGCCCCTGAGCAACCACGGCGGGTGCAGGAAAGCACGTCATGACCTCTAGTTTCGCTGCAAACCTTACTTTCTCTCTCGCTAAACAGACGCAAAGGTGTGTCATGAAGGCGAAGCTACGTTCAACGCCGGTTCATGCTGCGGCATCAAGACCATTCGAGACGATGTTTGCAGAGGGGGGCGCAGAAGCGTTGCGGAAAAAAGGAGACGTGGGCAGGAAAGACGCTCATTTGCGATTAAGTATATATTGAGAGAAACAACCAGGAACGTTATTGCGCATGCGCTGTCATCAAGCATTGCAAAAAAGGTTTACATGTATGTATATATATATATATATATATATATATATATATATATATATATATATATATATATATATATATATATATATACAGTAAAAGCTCGTTAATTCGAACCGCAAGGGGAAGCCGCTTCAGTTCGAATTAACGAAAGTTCGAACTTTCGAAAGTGAAGGAGAGCAACAGTACACTGCGATTTGGAAGCAGTAGGGCATGTCAAAAATTTGGCGAGTCAAAAAGTGATGGCGTGTGCCCGCGGCACACGCCATCATCGAGTCGAAGCTCTGGGTCCGACTGTGCCACACCACCGATGTCCAATGAAACGAACGTTAGCCGAGGCTTAACACCATCACAATGAATCGCGACGGCCGATGCCTCCCAAGCTGAAAACAGAGGTGCACAACCGATGAAGACTGTCGAGACAAAGACGCTGAACATGTGAAGGTGGCGAAGGCCCTGATTCGTTGGTTCTTGATTGCAAGCGCAGCTGCGACGTACTTGATTCGCTGTGTTTTGGCGCTTGCCGTGCCATCTCCGCACAGCATTAGCAGCTGTACAAGATTTGCGAAGCCTCCGAGATTCGCAGCGGGCAAGAAGTCTCGGAGGTTACGTAGAACAGAGAGGCGGCAGCCGCCGCTGGCTTCTGGCTGACCCCGTGTCGGTTAGATTTTTTTCCGATTTTGCCTTCTCTCGCCGTTCTCTCCGTTTCGGAGGCAATACAGGCTTGTGTGTAGGCAGTAGGCGCGTTTCTCTGGCCGTGTGCCAGGCGAGCGTAGTTCGAATTATCCGTGAGGGAACCTTCTCGTGTTCGAATTAACGGACTTCTTTATACATAGACTTCTGAGGAGCTTGGCCGGACCAAATCGTACAGTTCGAATTATCCATAAATTCGAATTATTGAAGTTCGAATTAACGAGCTTTCACTGTATATATATTGTAAAGGGGGCTTAATCGGCTCGTAGAGCAGCAGCGACAAACTCAGCACCAGCAGGTAGGGCGCAGCCAGCGAACGAACTGGTTACGTGCCACGCGATGGCAACGGGGCTTTTCAGCTGGCCGATCTTGCTCCTCACAATCACCCCCGGAATTGAAGAGTAGCCATCCTGGCGACCTAGGAAGAGGTGGGTGGATCGTAATACTGCTTCAGCCGGTCAATGTGCACAGTCTCTCGCCCCCGACAGATCGGAAGATGGCGATACGGGTTCGACCACGTAGTTCACTGGTGATGTTTGTGCAACCACGCGGTAGGGTCCGTCGTACTTTGTGAGGAGCTTGGCCGAAAGGCTAGGAGCAGCAACAGGCGGGACCCAAAGCCACACGAGTGAGTCGACGGGGAAGGGGTGAGGGAGAGGATTGAGGTCATGGCGTTCTTTTTGGTGGCACTGTTGAGCAGACGTCAAAGAACGGGCCAGTTGGCGGCATTTCTCGGCGTGCTGAGCAACCGTAGAAACAGGTGAGCATTTAGCAGGGTCCGGCTGGTACGGGACACCCATATCAATGGTGCTGGAGGGATGGCGGCCGTAAAGCAGGAAGAATGGTGAGAATCCGGTAGTGGCTTGAGAGGCAGTGTTATATGCGTAAGTGACGAAGTAAGTACAAGGTCCAAGCTGGAGTGGTCAGATGCAACATACATTGATAGCATGTCACCAAGAGTTCTGTTGAATCGTTCTGTTAAGCCATTGGTCTGTGGATGATAAGCAGTAGTAGTGCGGTGAATGATTTGGCATTCAGATAGGAGTGACTGCAGGACATCTGAGAGGAATACGCGGCCCCGATCGCTCAATAGTTCACGAGGTGCGGCATGGCGGAGAACGAGGTTGTTTAGAATGAACAAGGCGATGTCTTTTGCTGATGCGGCAGGCAAGGCGGCGGTTTCACCATACCGTGTCAAATGATCTACGGCGGCAACAATCCATCGGTTGCCAGCGCCAGTAGAAGGAAGAGGCCCATATATATCAATGCCGACACGATCAAATGGCTGAGCTGGGCAGGGAAGTGGTTGGAGAGGTGTGGTGGAGAGATGCGGGACACATTTGCGTCGCTGGCAGGCAATGCAGGAGCGTACGTATTGGTGGGCGAAGGTGTACATCCCTCGCCAATAATATTGTAGGCGAAGCCGTGTGTAAGTTTTTGACACTCCGCCGTGACCACACTGCGGGTCAGAAAGGAAAGCGGAGCAGAACTCTTGTCGTAGGTGGCGAGGCACTACCAAGAGCCATTTGCGGCCGTCATTGCGGTAGTTGCGGCGCTATAAAAGTCGGTCCCGGATTGTGAAATGCTGCGCCTGTCGGCGTAGCGCTCGAGGTACTGAAGTTGCCGGAGGATTTGACAAAAAGTCGAACATCATGACGATCCTTGGGTCTTTTCGTTGCTCCGATGCCATGTCCAGGATGTCAAGTGGTGAGATGTCATGTCTGTCGGTAGAAGTGCTGCTGTCTGAAGTAACTGGGGAGCGCGAGAGGGCATCGGCGTCGGCGTGTTTGCATCCAGAGCGATAGACGACACGGATATCATATTCCTGCATTCGGAGGGCCCACCGAGCGAGGCGGCCCGACGGGTCATTTAGGTTGGACTACCAGCAAAGAGCGTGATGATCCCTCACCACGTTAAAGCGTCTACCGTAGAGATATGGACGAAATTTTCGAAGAGCCCATACGATAGCCAGGCACTCTTTTTCTGTTACTGAGTAATTGGCCTCAGGTTTCGTGAGGGCACGACTGGCATAGGTGACTACGTATTCGGCATTAGTGTTCTTGCGTTGTGCGAGCACGGCACCAAGGCCGACACCACTGGCGTCAGTGTGAAGTTCTGTAGGTGCGCTGGGATCAAAATGGCGCAAGATTGGCGGAGACGTGAGTAGGTGACGAAGAGTCGTAAAGGCATTATCAGAGGCTTCCGACCAAGCAGAAAGTTCATTGTCACCTTGGAGAAGTTGGTTTAGTGGTGCGATCGCAGTAGCGAAACTGCGAACGAAACGTCGAAAATAAGAGCATAGGCCAATGAAGCTGCATAGTGCTTTCAAGTTAGTGGGCTTTGGAAATTCGGATACGGCGCGAAGTTTAGCAGTATCAGGAAGAATGCCTTCTCTGGAGACAACGTGGCCTAATATAGTCAGCTTTCGAGCTGCAAATCGGCACTTTTTAAAGTTAAGCTGGAGACCAGCATTCCGGACACAGGTCCAAACTTGATGTAAACGCCGAAGATGGGCCGGAAAATCAGGAGAAAATACGACAACGTCGTCGAGGTAGCAGAGGCAAGTATGCCACTTCAGGCCGCGTAGGACGCCGTCCATCATGCGTTCGAAGGTGGCGGGCGCATTGCACAGACCGAACGGCATTACACTGAATTCATACAAGCCGTCTGGTGTTACAAACGCGGTTTACGAACAGTCAGCGTCAGCCATGGGCACCTGCCAGTAGCCAAAGCGGAGATCTAAGGAGGAAAAAAACTCCGCTCCTTGCAAACAGTCAAGTACGTCGTCAATACGTGCCAACAGGTATACATCCTTTCGGGTAATCTTGTTAAGCCTTCGATAATCGACGCAAAATCGCATGGTGCCATCTTTCTTTTTAACTAGGACGACTGGTGATGCCCAAGGACTACTAGAAGGCTGGATGACACCGCGATTGAGCATATTGTTCACCTGGTCATTGATAACGCGTCTTTCAGTCACCGATACTCGGTAGGGACGCTGTCGAATTGGTGCATGGCTCCCAGTGTCGACAGTGTGTGAAACAGTCGTTGTGGGGCCGAGTGATGTTGCTTGGCAGTCAAAAGACGAAGAGAAGCCTTGGAGCAAGCGAAGAAGTTCGGCGCGCTGCGTCGTCGTAAGGTCACTGGCAATAGCTGGCGTAAAAGAACGCGGCAGTGACTGAGGAGGCGATGCCTCGAGAACAGCAGGATAAGTGGAGTCGTCCATCGTGTCAAATATTGAAGATGAGGTCAGTGGCTCTTCTCTGCCAAGGCTTTAACGGCGGCCTAAAGTATTTGGTTCAGGCGATGGGTTGGAAACGCACATGAGAGAGGCGCCAGCTTTGAACTCGAGGACGGCGAACAGCAGTGGTAGTGAACGGCGGCGAACTAAGAGTTTGGACGGAGCGAAGAGTACTGTACCGTCATCTACACATTCGCAAGAGATACTGGCAAGAGTGGAAGACCAGGCAGGTATACCGGTGTCGTCTGAAACAGCGATTTTGTGACAATGGTCCTTATGGCCACTGATAATATCGGTCGAAAACTGAAACAGCTCGATTTCAGCGTGGGCGCAGTCAATGATCGCATGATGTGTGGAGAGAAAGTCCCAACCTAATATGACGTCGTGTGAACATGACGGCAACACGATGAATTCTATGATATAGAGGACCTCCTGAATTACGACACGAGCAGTGCAGGCGCCGGATGGCTCGACGTGCTGCGCGTTGGCAGTTCGAAGAGACAGTCCAGAAAGCGGCGTCGTCACTTTTCCGATCTTGCGGCAAATACGGGCATCTATCGCTGAAAGTGCAGCGCCGGTGTCGACAAGTACTAGCGTCAATCTTCTTTCGATTGCGGCTTCAATAACATTCTTCGGCGAAGTGTGAGGCCTTATACATTTCGCTGGCACCGCAGTTCTCGCCTCCTGAACTGCGATATTTAGTTTTCCTGGCGCAAAGGGCTCCGCCGCTGGTGCATAGGGGAAAGCGAGCGGCGGTGAGGAGAAGGTGAACGGCGAGCGGCGGAGAATGCGGTGTCGACGGCAGAAGGAGATTCAAAGGCGTCCGAATAGTTGCGGCGTTGTTGGAAACGTAGCGCATACGGACGCATATTGTTCTGCACGTTCGGTGTAAGCAGGCCACAGTGACCATGACACGGCCACAATAAAAACAAATCTGACGGTTGTCTTCCGTGTGCCGATGTTCTTGAGGTCGTGCATAGTTCACCAGTGGACGAACTGGAGAGGATACGGGTGGGCGCAAAGGTGGGTGAAGGGGGCCGTAGGTCTGTGGCGCAGGCCTCATCGCGACTTCGGCGTAAGTCATGGGAGCGGCCGTCGGAGCCTGTCGAAGAGAAGGCGAAATGTGGTCGGCTATCTGCTCCTTGATGACAGATTGGAGAGCGGGCGCCAACGGAGTACTCGGCTGGCCGTGTGCAAGTGGAATCAAGGAAAGCTGACAAGCCACCTCTTCACGGACGAACTCCTTGATCTGTAGCAGCAGCGAAGTGTTATCCGGGGCTGCAGCCAAACTCGACATTGAAGTGGCCTGAGGTGTAGATTGGCGGCTGGCTATGCGTTGTTTGCGCAGTCCTTTAAAGCTTTGACACAGACTGACGGGTTCAGAGACTGTCGAGGGATTTTTCGCCAACAGCATCTGGAAGGCGTCGTCTTCAATGCCTTTTTAAGATAGGGCGGATCTTCTCGGCATCAGGCATTGCGACGTCAACGCGATTGCAGAGGTCGACAACACCTTCTATATAGCTCGTAGATGTCTCCCCGCACTGTTGCGCACGGCCACGCAAACGTTGCTCAGCACGAAGCTTGCGAACCGCGGGGCGTCCAAATACCTCTGTCACGTTAGTCTTGAAGGCCGTCCACGTCGTCAGATCATGTTCGTGGTTGCGGTGCCACACGCTGGCGACACCACTCAAATAAAACGACACGTAATTAAGTTTTTAGGTGTCGTCCCAGTGGTTGTGGATGCTCACCCGGTCGTAGTCAGCAAGCCAGACTTTGACGTCATGGTCGTCGGTACCACTGAAGATGGGTGGGTCGCGTTGCCGCAACGGGGCAGTCACCGGGGCAGCGGGCTGTTGTTGTGGTGGTCCTTCTTCCGGCATTATGAGGACGAGCTGCAGTGTCTGATTACGAAGTTCCAGAATTCTGCTTGTACCCAGCAACTCCACCAATTGTAAAGGGGGTGTATTCGGCTCGTGCAGCAGCAGCGACAAACTCAGCACCAACAGGTAGGGCGCAGCCAGCGAACGAACTGGGTACGTGCCACGCGATGGCAACGGGGCTTTTCAGCCTGCCGATCTTCTTCGTCACAATATATATATATATATATATATATATATATATATATATATATATATATATATATATATATATATATTATTCGCCTAGCAAAGTGGCGTGCATCACTACATCAATAATGAGAGCTATTGGCCTCGAGCTCCACCACTGGAAAAGCTGGCGCCACCGTCGGCGTGACGTGCTAGGAGGGATCACGTGGACATAGCGGCCGCGTCGGCTGCTTCGGGCGCGCCGAAGCGAGCTGAAAACGAGAGTTTAAGTTCCCTCGTACGTTGCAGTCCTCATTTAGTGGCGAGATTTTCCCGCTTCGAGTGTCTCCTTTACAACGCTTGAAAGCACCACAATAGGCAGTGGCTGCCTTTGAAGGCGCACAACATGGTAGGCTACTGCTCGGTGCCGCAATGCCGGACGCACGCAACGGAGCACGGTGTCAGCCTTATTCACACGTAGCCGCAGGACAAGAAGCTATGTGAAGCTTGGCTCGCGAAACATAAAACCGGCAAACAGTCATCGGCTACAACTCGGGTATGCAGCAAGCACAAACGCTAGGAAGATTTCTGCTACGGCGCCCGGTCTGCGATGTTCTGAAAACGCGCACTGAGACGCTCGCCCGAGTCCGCTGCCCGACTAATGTCATGACGGTTTGGTCTATGAAGTTGTCGATGCTTTAGAAAGTGGCAAGTTCAGTGGAGTGGAAAGGGAGCGGTAAGAAGCACATTTTAAAGGAGCATGGCATATGGTCATGTTTGTGTTATGAATTAATGCACTGGATTACAAAAAAGGAGCAGCGGGGAATTGCACGCTGAGAACACAGATAAACATACAGTGCGACGCAACTCGAGAAATAGTTTTGAAAGGTCAAAGAATTTAGAAGAAAACAAAAGATTGAATCGTCGCGACGGCACATCACAGTCCCCGTAGGCGTCGAAGTCTCTACAATCAAATTATTTTTAAACAGCTCTGATAGCGCCCACGCAACAATGGTGGCTTGTATACTGTCAAACGCTCATATTCTGCGGCCTAAAGCTCAGCGAAACAGTGCGCGGACAAGCATGCAGACGCGCAATAAGTCGCTGCGAATCTGTGCGATCGCTGCATTGAGGCTTCATTCTATTACGCTCCATTTAGTTATACAAACACTATAAGAGCATATTTCACATAGTTTGCTCTCAGCGTTTCAAGATGCCGGTTCGGGAGACTCCATCGCGGCGACCACGCGCAGTGGCGTTCACTGTACGTATTCGGTAAAGAGATAGCTTCTGTAAACGATTGTGTGCTTTCAGTTTGCCCAAGATTATTATTTAGACAGTAAGAAACTTCTCTCGTTTCGAAAGTACGTACAGAAATGTCCGGGAGAGCTCGCGTGTGGTGTTTTCAGTGAGCGCTGACAGCAAAACCTATGAGGAGCGCGCCACGTGATTCCTCATACTACGCCAGCGAGGCGCTTCCGATAGATGGCGACTCCGTAACTCCTCGCCGCCAATAGTGTAGGCGATAGGAACAACGGCACGTGCAAGTGGCCTGACAACAGTCATTCCGAAATAAACCTTCGGGGGGAGAATGACAGAGGAGGTGGCGTAGAAGGCGAGGGACCTAAATTCCTTATTAAGATGCACTAAATAACATGCATTAAATAAGATGCACTGGCGGGGCACTAATACAAAGGTCAGCACCAGCGTGAATCTGACCATCCTCGAGGAGTTCCCTTTCGAGCCTACCTTTGGATCTGATTTTAATCTCGGCTTTATCGAAAAAAGGCTTACAGCCACAATCCCTGCAGTGCGCAGGAAGGTGCGCGGAGTTGCTCAGGTCCTTTAAGAATGAAGAAATTTCTCTTAGCCTGTCATTTAGACACCGCCCCGTCTGCCCAATGTAAACTATCCCACAGTCGACTGGTATTTTATATACCACTTCTGTAGCACAAGAGACGAGTGGTTTCGTGTGTTTTTTCCACAGGTCTTGTTCTTGTTGGGCCGGTTTTGCAAAGGCGCACAACCGAGAAAGCTTGAGAGGAGCTGTGAGGACGAGGTCAGCGCCGTGTTTTTCCCGATCCTTTGTAGGTTGTGTGAAATCGTTTCGTCTCTGAAAATATACTTAGTTGCAAGTGAGCGCCTTTCCTGTCCCCGTGTCCTTTTTCCGCAACGCTTCTGCGCTCCCCTCTGCAAAAATCACGCCAAACCAACTAGCCCAACAGCTTACTATTCCATTAGGGACACCGAGGTCAGCGTCTAATCGCTCTGCCTGCAGACGAGTGCAATCAAGGGCCCGTAGCACTGCGTTAACGCCCCAGCACGTGAAGGTACAGGCTCTGTAAATGTCAATATGTCATTACTTGTCTTGAGAATGCTCACGGTCATGAAGCCACATATTTTTGTTTTCGCAAACACTTGGTAAACATAAGCACATACCGGTAACAGATGTTCGTTATTATTCAAGCGCTCCTGCTTTCAATAAAATAATCCTATGCAGTAAGAAACAAACTTTAGTGGATCTCGAAATGTGAACTAAAGAAAAACCGGCTGTATAATACAACAATTTACGAAACTCGTAACGTACAGGGGTGATCACGCTCCTCTCGACCATCGAGCAGCGTACGGCTGGGAAAATGAACGGAACTTTAGCGTAGCTGTTTGACTAAGGACAAAGTACTTGTGCCTGAATGGGTTTCACGTTTTTCCACTTGCGTTTCGAATCGGTTCTTCGTAACTCGGTACCTCCCTTAAAATTTGTTTCTTCCTTGCGCAGAGCTCGGCTCGATCGCTGTAGACAAGTGGGATCCCCTCTGTACGCGATTCAGTGTCATGTAAATGTAGTACAAGCTTCGTAACAGGTTGCAGTGCCTCATATTGTTAGGCCTGTCTTGAAGTACATTTTAAAGATATCTTAGCAGTGAACACTCGCTACGGCACGGCTTGAGCGCTGCGGCACGCTGCATATGTGAATATTATGCCCTTCTTTCGGCGTGTCCATGCACACCTCCAGACCGAACCGCCGAAGTGCGTCGCAGATTTCTACCACCGGGTGAGTGCTTCGGAGGAGGGCCGCGTGGCACCGCCTGCGTCGCTGGAATAATAACAGCGGTTGCGGAGAAACAGGATAAGC
This sequence comes from Dermacentor albipictus, assembly GCF_038994185.2. Taxonomy (NCBI): domain Eukaryota; kingdom Metazoa; phylum Arthropoda; class Arachnida; order Ixodida; family Ixodidae; genus Dermacentor; species Dermacentor albipictus. Next base: position 5,924,985 of record NW_027225567.1, on the reverse strand, counting down.
TTAAGTTCAATGTACGGTACAGTATGTTGCTATTTCTGAAAAATAAGCGCCATGCAAATATGCCAAGCAGACAAATTACGCAGGCCGTGCAGAAGCAGAGCCGCATTAATTAAAGCGCACCGCAGGGTCCAGGTAACACTACGGAAGCAATCGACCGTCTAATCAACACTTTTCCGCCCGCCGCATTACGTTTCCGGCTGTGGCTAGTGGTCGTGGATTTGATCCGAATCACGGCACACGCATTTCGATGGAGGAGAAATAAAAAACGCACGGGCACTTAGATTTTGGGACACGTTAAACAAATTGCGTTGTCAAAATTAATCCGGAGTCCACCACTGCGGCTTGCCTCATAATCAGAGTGTGGTTTTGGCACGTACCAACCCCATAATCAAATTCAAGTTTAATACATCTGCAAGAATACGATGTGACATGTGAGGAAATGACAACGCTCAACCCTCTCATCATCATCATCATCAATAGTCTGGTTACGCCCACTGCAGGGTAAAGGCCTCTCCCACACTTCTCCAAGAACCCCGGTCATGTACTAATTGTGGCCATGCCGTCCCTGCAAACTTCTTAATCTCATCCGCCCACCTAACTTTCTACCGCCCCCTACTACGCTTCCCTTCCCTTGGAATCCAGTCCGTAACCCTCAATGACCATCGGTTACCTTCCCTCCTCATTACATGCACTGCCCATGCCCATTTCTTTTTCATGATTTCAACTAAGATGTGATTAACTCGTGTTTGTTCCCTCACCCAATCTGCTCTTTCCTTATCCCTTAACGTTACACCCATCATTCGCCTTTTCATAGCTCGTTGCGTCGTCCTGAATTTAAGTAGAACCCTTTTCGTAAGCCTCCAGGTTTCTACCCCGTAAGTGAGTACTGGTAAGACACAGCTATTATACACTTTTCTCTTGAGGCATAATGGCAACCTGCTGTTCATGATCTGAGAATGCCTGCCAAACGCACCCCAGCCCATTCTTATTCTTCTGATTATTTCCGTCTCATGACCCGGATCCGCCGTGACTACCTCCCCTAAGTAGATGTATTCTCTTACCACTTTCAGTGTCTCGCTACCTACTGTAAATTGCTGTTCTCTTCCGAGACCGTTAAATATTACTTTAGTTTTCTGCAGATTAATTTTTAGACCCATTCTTCTGCTTTGCCTCTCCAGGCCGGTGAGCATTAATTGCGATTGGTCCCCTGAGTTACTAAGCAAGGCAATATCATCAGCGAATCACAAGTTACTAAGGTATTCTCCATTAACTTTTATCCCCAATTCTTTCCAATCCAGGTCTCTGAATACCTCCTGTAAACACGCTGTGAATAACATTGGAGAGATCGTATCTCCCTGCCTGACGCCTTGCTTTATTGGGATTTTGTTGCTTTATTTATGGAGGACTACGGCGGCTGTCGAGCCACTATAGATATCTTTCAGTATTTTTACATACGGCTCGTCTACACCCCGATTCCGTAATGCGTCCATGACTGCTGAGGTTTCGACAGACTCAAACGCTTTCTCGTAATCACTAAAAGCTATATATAAGGGTTGGTTATATTCCGCACATTTCTATATCACCTGATTGATCGTGTGAATATGATCTATTGTTGAGTAGCTTTTACGGAATCCTGCCAGGTCCTTTGCTTGACAGAAGGCTAAGGTGTTCCTGATTCTATTTACGATTACCTTAGTAAAAAGTTTGTAGGCCACTGACAGCAAGCTCATCAGTCTATAATTTTTCAAGTCTTTGGCGTCCCCTTTCTTATGGATTAGGATTATGTTAGCGTTCTTCCAAGATTCCCGTACTCTCGAGGTCATGAGGCATGGCGTATACAGGGTGGCCAGTTTCTCTAGAACAATCTGCCCACCATCGTTCAGCAAATCTGCTGTTACCTGATCTTCCCCAGCTGCCTTCCCCCTGTGCATAGCTCCCAAGGCTTTCTTTACTCCTTGGCATTTCTTGTGGGATTTCAAATTCCTCTAGACTATTCTCTCTGCCGTAATAGCCGTGCATACTACTGGTACTGTATAAACCTCTATAGAACTCCTCAGCCACATGAACTATCTCATCCATATTAGTAATGATACTGCCGGCATTGTTTCTTAACGCATAATGTGATTCTTGCCAATTCCTAGTTTTTTCTTCACTGCTTTTAGGCTTCCTCCGTTCCTGAGAGCATGTTCAATTCTATCTATTTTATACTTCCTTATGTCAGCTGTCTTACGCTTGTTGATTAACTTCGAAAGTTCTGCCAGTTCTATTCTTGCTGTAGGTTTAGAGTCTTTCATACATTGGCGTTTCTTGATCAGATCTTTCGTCTCCTGCGATAGCTTACTGGTATACTGTATAACGGAGTTACCACCGATTTGTATTGCACACTCCTTAATGTTGCCCACAAGATTGTCATTCATTGCTTCAACACTAAGGTCATCTTCCTGAGTTAAAGCCGAATACCTGTTCTGTAGCTTGATCTGGGATTCCTCTATTTTCCCTCTTACCGCTAACTCATTGATCGGCTTCTTATGTACCAGTTTCTTCCGTTCCCTCCTCAGGTCTAGGCTAATTCAAGTTCTTACCATTCTATGGTCACTGAAGCGCACCTTGCCGAGCACGTCCACATCTTGTATGATGCCAGGGTTAGCGCAGAGTATAAAGTCTATTCCATTTCTAGTCTCGCCGTTCGGGCTCCTCCACGTCCACTTTCGGCTATTCCGCTTGCGGAAGAAGGTATTCATTATCCACATATTATTCCGTTCCGCAAACTCTACTAATAACTCTCCCCTGCTATTCCTAGTGCCTATGCAATATTCCCCCACTGCGTTGTCTCGAGCCTGCTTCTTGCCTACCTTGGCACTGAAGTCGCCCATCAGTATAGTGTATTTTGTTTTCACTCTACCTATCGCCGATTCCACGTCTTCATAGAAGCTTTCGACTTCCTGGTCATCATGGCTGGATGTAGGGGCGTAGACCTTTACAACCTTCATTTTGTACCTCTTATTAAGTTTCACAACAAGACCTGCCACCCTATCGTTAATTCTATAGAATTCCTGTATGTTACCAACTGTATTCTTATTAATCAGGAATCCGACTCCTAGTTCTCGTCTCGCCGCTAAGCCCCATTGGCACAGGACGTGCCCGCTTTTTAGCACTGTGTATGCTTCTTTTCGCCTCCTAACTTCACTGAGCCCTATTATATCCCAGTTACTGCCCTCTAATTCCTCCAATAGAACTGCTAGACTCGCCTCATTAGATAGCGTTCTAGAGTTAAACGTTGCCAGGTTCATATTCCAATGGCGGCCTGTCCGGACCCTCTCAGAGGTTACAAAATATGGCGCACAACAACGCCTAAAGCAAACGCCTCTCCCTGTGTATTCGGTCTACTATGCAGACAAACAGTAGTGGTGCACACAAGGTAATGTTTAAGATCAACTCACCAATCTCGTGTTAGCCTAAACGTTGAAGAAATTTAAGCTTTAGCCGTCAACATTGGCGCTAGTTATCGTCAATTAAAGCATCCAGCACGGAAAGCTTCGCTTACATCGACTCCCCCAGTGCGTGGGATCTGCATATTTTTTTTTTGCATGACACCTAGGGACATAGGCTCCCCCAGGGCGAAAAGTTACCTAAATCTGTAGTTCCCATTGGTGCCGCACGGGCGGCGCTGCAGTCGACCGGCTACAGAGGCGAGCGAATGTAAATGCGCGGGCGGCGCCGCTGCTCCGTGTACGCTGAGATATTTACGCACCGGCGTGCGCAAACGGCGGACGCCGTCTCCGGTCTGTGCAGAAAGGCTCGAAAAGTGGTTTGCTTGAGTTTTAGCGTAACTGAATTATCTTTTCTCACATATTCATATTACAATCTGAGAGCTATCATGTCTGCAGGTTGTGTCATAGTTTACGAGTCTTCCACGTATTTTAGCTTGAGAAATTCAATTAGTTCATTGAATTCCTGGCGTCATATTGTTACGCGGCTGTTGGGGCTATAGACAGACTGCATTTACACTGTATATACAAGCATATTGAATGGGGTTAAGATGGCTGACTAGTAACAAAACGCAGCAGCCAGCGTCTCGCGATCTTCTTCTTCCTCTCTCTTCTTTTAGCATTCCCTAACAGGACTCCCGGATGCCGAAGCGCCGTCTCGGCGCACGGTAGGCGGAGGACTGCGAACGAATTATGGCTTCAGCAGCGAAACGTGCACGACGTCAACAGGCGGCGGACTTGAGAATGGATGAAACTGTAATGGCGCGAGCTCGTAACTGACCTCGTTAACTTGACATAGGTCTTCATAAGGCCTTTGTCGCGAGAGAGAAGCTTCCGGGAGAGCCCGACACGACGACATGGTGACCAAAACAGCACCCAAGCACCTGGGGCGAACTGAACATCGTGATGGCACCGGTCGTAACGCTCTTTTTGCAGATGCTGCGAGGCTAATCAACGTGATGGTGTGACTTGACGCGTCATGTAAACGCGATCGATGACTTCACGAGCGTACTCAGTGGCAACGCGTGGCACAGAAGGTAATATTTAATTAATTGTGGGGTTTTACGTGCCAAAGCCACTTTCTGATTATGAGGCACAGGCACAGAAGGTAGGATGGTGTCAAAGGGCAAAGTGGGGTGGCGACCATGCGAAAGATAAAAGGGTGAATATCCTCCAGTGTCATGTCGAGACGGGTTATACGCCCATGTCACGTAGGCCAGCGTGGCGCTCCAGTCGCGGTGATCGTTGAAAACCTGCATCGATAGCATATCTGTGAGTGTTCGGTTGAGACGTCCCATAGGACCATTCGTTTGTGGCTGGGAGGCGGTGGACTGCTTGTGCTCAGTGGCACAAGAGTGGAGGAGGTCGTATAGAACTCGCGACAAGAACGAGCGGCCGTGGTCTGTAGCTGTCGAGGTGCACCATGCTGCTGAATGACGTCGTGAAGAAGAAAATCGGCGACGTCTCTTGCGCAACTAGTCGGCAACGCATTTGTTATCGCGTAGCGTGTCGCGTAATCAGTTGACACAGCGGTCCACTTATTACCTCTAGTTGTCGTCGGAAAAGGGCCAAGCAGGTCAAGGCCTACGCGAAAGAAAGGTTCACAGGGAACTTCAATTGGACGGAGTCGTCCGACAGGTGACAGGGCGGTTTCTTCTGGCGCTGACACAATTCTCAAGTTGCGACATAACGACGCACAGAGCGGTAGAGACCCGGCCAGAAGAGCCAGCGTCGTATGCGGTCGTATGTATGCAAAACTGTCGGCGCATCGTGAAGTTGTTGAAGAACGACGGATTGCAGATGACGAGAAAGGGCAAGAGCACCTCAGGGGGGTCAAGGTTGATATTGCGGCGGTAGAGTATGCCGTCATGTACCACGAACATGTGGCACGTGCCGTCGGTGCTGCCAGATTGCACTCCGGCGATGATGGACAGTAAGGACGCGTCGCGTTGTTCTTCAGCGCGCATGTCGGTCATGTCAGTCAAAGCCAGCACGCAAGTCACCGGATCATGCGCAACAGGATCGCGGGAGGATCCACGTGGTAACGCGAGAGGCAGTCAGCGTACATGTGCAGACGTCCAGACTTATAGTTGACAACAAATGAAAATTCCTGGAGCCGCAAAGCCCAGCGACCAAACCGTCTTGTGGTGTCCCGGAAGGAAGATAGCCAGCAGAGAGCGTAGTGGTGTGTAACGACTGAAAACGTGCGGCCGTACAAATATGGCCGGAACTTGGCGACAGCCCAATCTAAAGTCAAGCCCTCCCACTAGGCGATGGAGTAATTTCTCTTAGCAGGTGACAGCAGGCGGCTGGCGTAAGCTATCACGCACTCGGTACCATTCTGCTGTTAGGAGAGAACAGCGCCGATGCCGTGGCCGCTTGCGTCAGTGTGGACTTAGGACGGTGCAGATGGATGAAAGTGGGCAAGTATGGGAGGCGTGGTCAGACATCCGATGAGAGCGGCGAACGCGTGAGCTTGCTCAGGACCCCATGAAAACGGCGTGTTCTTCTCATGAAGAACTGTCAAAGGCTGAGCAACGTAGGCGAAGTTTTTGACGAAACGGCGAAAGTAAGAACATAGCAGCGCACGTCAGAAGCAGAACGTGGTACAGGGAAAGTGAAAACGGCACGAACTCTTTCCGGATCTGATTGTGCACCGGATGAGTCAACGAGATTCCCAACACGGTAATCTGACGGCGCCCCCCATTGGCATTTCATGGAGTTCAGTTGGAGGCCGGCTTTTCGAAAGACCGCAAGAATTGCAGCGAGTCGGGTGAAATGGCTGCCGAATGTTGGAGAAAAAACAATAACGTCGTCAAGATAACAAAGACAGGTGGTCCATTTGTAGCCTCGCAGAAAAGAGTCCATCATACGTGGAAATGTCGCAGGAGCATTGCATAGGCTAAAGGGCATGACTTTGAACTGATATAAACGATTAGGCGTGGTGAAAGCCACCTCCTCGCGGTCCATTTCATCAGCTAATATCAGCCAGTAGCCGGATCGAAGATCAATGGACGAGAAGCATTTAGCTCCGTGCCGGCAGTTTAAGGCGTCATCGTTGCGTGGTAGGGGGTAGACGTCTTTTCGGGTGATCTTAAATGGCGATAATCGAGGCAGAAATGCCAGGTACCATCTTTTTTTTTCCACAAGGACGAAAGGCGAAGCCTAAGGGCTGGCTGATGGTTCGATGACCCCTTTGCGGATCATTTTGTTCATTTCTGATTGGGCGACTCGACGTTCAGCATGCGATACACGATAGGGACACCGACGAATAGGATTTGTGTCTCCAGTGTTGATACGGTATTGAGCAACAGATGTTTGTCCTAAAGGCTTGTCACCGAAATCAAAGATGTCAAGGTACGATTAGAGGAGGAGACGAATGTCCGTGGCCTGTGCACAGGTGAGGCCAGATGCAATCTTCGCGAAGTCATTCGTTAGGGAACCAGAGCTTTCAGTTGCAATTGGTGCTAAGAAACCGCTCTCGGCATTCAGACTTTTAATGTCAAATTCGGAAGTATTAGAAACACTGGTCAAGAACATGCCGGCTGGAAGCACTTGAGGGCGCAGGCTGAAATTGAGAAGCGGAAGAACGACGCCGTTAATAGTAATCGTCACCAGCGAATGCGGAAGAGCAACGTTCCGGTTCAAAAGCACATCGATGAAGGACATATTCACCGTGAGGAATCTGTGGCTGTGCAGTCAAAGCGACGTAAGTGACTGCCTCAGGTGACAGATGCACATCTGGAAGCGAACACAAGTGCGGTGGAGCGGTGCTCGGAGCATCGGCGACTTGAGGCAGTTCGAACTGATGAACGCCGATTGCGCAGTCGATGAGAGCGGAATGATGGGATAAAAAGTCCAATCCAAGGATAACGTCGTGAGGGCAGTTGTCGATCACAACAAAGAGAACAGAAGTAGGGCGGCCAGCTATACTTATACACGCAGTACGCATTCCAAGAACAACCAGCACGTCGCCGTCGGCCACACGAAGCACTCGGGCTGGGGTGAGGACCTTCAAACGTCTACGTAGGCTAGCACTCATCACAGAAACGTGGGCTCCAGTGTCGTCGAGTACTTGGACAGGTACGCCGTCTATTTTAACGTCTATTACACTTCTCCTTGTGGGCACAGACAGAGGATTTGCTGCTGTAGTAGGCAATGTAGCACCACCTCCGAGGGCTGTATTTCTTAGTTTTCCGAAGGGTGCGGCCAAAACCCATAGGGCACGAAAGGCGACGTGGCTGTGGCGAACGGGGAGATGGGCGACGCGTTGGCGGTGAACGAGACGTGTCCGCGCGGTGACGGTGAGCGACTGTACCACGTGTTCCTAGCAGAGTTGTCGGCGTGGTTAGACTCAGCAGCGGGCGAAACATTGCGGGAATTTCCATTAAAATGGCTCAGGTTGGTCGGGGTGCGAGGTGTTGAGGGCCGCGAGTTGCGACAGCATCCGGTGACATGACCAATGCGGCGACAGGTGAAACCTATCGGCTGGTCGTCCGCAGTTCTCCACTCAGTCGGGTTGCGATAACGCGGAGAGAAGCGTCGGGGTGGAGCGAAAATAGTAGAAGGGCGTTCGTTGGCTCTGGGGTTGGCAACAGCACAAACAGAATGTAGGCGAAAGTTTTCAAGTTTCTGCCGAACGATGGTTTGCACGCGGGGAAATGAAAAAGGGGTAGCATCAGGGTGACGCGAACAGAAAGCTGCAGGTGCCATCGCGTCCAGTTCACGTCGGACGATTCGCACCAAGTTCTCTGATGGCCACGCATCCTGCTGTGCAGGCTGATCTTGACACCTCGACGTTGCGGCAGTATTGGGAAGTCTGGCGAATGGGTGCAGGACGCGTCGGCTTTTGGCCTGCTCGAACTGTCGGCACACTTTGATGATATCATCAACTGCAGAGCAGCAGTTGCACATGAGCAGATTAAAGACGTCATCAGCAATTCCCTTGAGAACATGCCCTGCCTTCTCAGCTTCTGCCATGTCGTGATCGGCTTTATGACAAAGCGCCAATACGCCCTGGATATACGAAACATAGGACTCCGTGGGGGATTGGGCACGGGAGGCCAGTTCCTGCTTTGCGGCTATTTTACGGGGCGCTGGTTTGCCAAACAACTCTGTTACTTGTTTGCATCGGTCCCAGCTGGTCGGCTCCTCTTCATGGTTTTCGAACCACACCTTTGCCGTGCCTCTTGGGTAGAACAACAGGATAGCTAGCTAGGCGTAGCGTCCCAACTGTCGATTCCACTCACACGTTCGCACATAGCCAACCACTCTTCAACGTGGGCGCCATCAGTATCGCTGAAAATTCCGGGATCCTGAGATTGCACAAATACAACCGAAGGGGACAGCGACGTAGCGGGCGATGGTGACGTTGGAGGCGGCAACGACGTTGATCCCGAGTGCTCACCGTCAGTCATGGTGAGGACGGTGATGCGACGTCCACTGCGGAGCTCAATTTCCAGCCATGGTACCCCGCACCTCCCACCAATATGTTACGGGGATGTTGGGGTTATAGCCAGACTGTATTTACACTGTTATACAAGCAGAGTAAATGAGGTTACGATGACTGACTAGTAACAACACGCAGCAGCCAGCGTCTCGCGATCTTGTTCCTCTCCCTTCTATTATTCCGTAACAATATGAACGGCCTGGGTATGTATGGCTCGAAAATAAATCATCTTGCCGATTGACGTTTGGCGCCGGATTTCCTGCGACACGAGCTCCTTAACGCTCTCGCGTTAAAAGGGCGGCTCAAAAGATCCAGCTCGCTTCTGAGTGCAGGGTCCCATCTTTAGACTGTGCCAGAGCACGCTAGCCGAGCCGGCATGTAGCTGTGCATGTGTTGTATACCTAACCTATTGTCACGTGGTAGTGACGGTGAATAACACAGTAGCAATACCGTGAACGACAAAACTAACTTTTATTGGGCGAACCTGTGCCCTCAAAACAGGCTACACTTATAGCACAACGATAGCGGCGAACACGCTCGGCGATCGTCGAAAATCTGATCAGCGGGTCAAGCGCGTCGGCTTTTATACAGCAGTAATCGAATGTTCCAGACTAATCGTTGGGACCCGCATGCCTTCTACAATGTTCTACACCATTCGCGTCAAGCGATGAAATCACATAACACAAGTTTCGGCGACAACAGACAGCGGATAGAAGCATCGATAACTTTCCAGAAAGTTCGGATACATGCAGGTGCGTCACGCGCTGTGCGATAACATTTGTTAGGCGGCTAAACGTGGTCGCCCGATCAAGATAAGTACACGTGTCATTACCCCCCTCTTAAAAAGCATCGACCCGATGCTGCAAACAAACGAAAGTAATAAATAAGCACTCATAGCAAAGAAAACAACAAAATAAGGGAAGTTCGTTAGCGTCCGTAAAACGGTTTAAGACGCACCACGTGAACCACTTCAGGTCGTGCGCGGCGCCGCTGTGAATGCGAAATGCCGTCTGGCACGACCTCATAGTCCAGTGCGCCAATACGTCGGATGACCTTGTAGGGTCCAAAATAGCGTCGCAGTAGTTTCTCACTCAGTCCTCGTCGGCGTATCGGGGTCCATACCCAAACACGGTCGCCGGGCTGGTACTCGACGAAGCGTCGTCGAAGGTTGTAGTGTCGGCTGTCGGTCCTCTGCTGGTTCTTGATCCGCAGGCGGGCGAGTTGTCGGGCTTCTTCGGCGCGCTGGAGGTAGGTAGCGACGTCAAGGTTCTCCTCGTCAGTGACGTGCGGCAGCATGGCGTCGAGCGTCGTCGTCGGGTTCCTGCCGTAGACCAGCTTGAACGGCGTGATGTGTGTTGTTTCTTGCACCGCCGTGTTGTAAGCGAATGTTACGTACGGCAGGACGGCATCCCAGGTCTTGTGTTCGACGTCGACGTACATCGCTAGCATGTCGGCGAGGGTCTTATTCAGCCGCTCCGTAAGGCCATTCGTCTGCGGGTGGTAGGCCGTGGTCCTCCTGTGCCTTGTCTGACTGTATTTCAGAATGGCTTGGGTGAGCTCCGCTGTAAAGGCCGTTCCTCTGTCGGTGATGAGGACTTCTGGGGCGCCATGTCGAAGCAGGATGTTTTCGACGAAAAATTTCGCCACTTCGGCTGCGCTACCTTTCGGCAGTGCTTTAGTTTCAGCGAAGCGGGTGAGGTAGTCTGTCGCCACGACGATCCACTTATTTCCGGTTGTTGACGTCGGAAAGGGTCCCAGCAAGTCCATCCCGATCTGCTGGAATGGTCGGCAAGGAGGCTCGATTGGCTGTAGTAATCCGGCTGGCCTTGTCGGCGGTGTCTTACGTCGCTGACAGTCTCGGCATGTTCTGACGTAATGGGCGACGTCGGCGGTCAGGCGCGGCCAATAATACTTTTGTTGTATCCTCGAGAGTGTCCGGGAAAAACCGAGGTGTCCAGCGGTCGGATCGTCATGTAGGGCGTGCAATACTTCTGGACGAAGTCCTGACGGGACAACAAGAAGGTAGTTGGCGCGGACTGGTGAAAAGTTCTTCTTCACGAGGAGATTGTTTTGAAGCGTGAAGGAAGACAGTCCGCGCTTAAATGCCCTGGGGACAACGTCGGTGTGCCCTTCCAAATATTCCACCAGGCCTTTTAACTCCGGGTCTGCCCGTTGCTGGTCAGCGAAGTCTTCCGCGCTTATCATGCCAAGGAAGGCGTCGTCATCTTCGTCATCTTGCGGCGGCGGGTCAATGGGGGCGCGTGATAGGCAATCGGCATCGGAGTGTTTTCGTCCGGACCTGTAGGTTACAGTGATGTCGTATTCTTGTAGTCTGAGGCTCCACCGCGCCAGTCGTCCTGAAGGGTCCTTTATACTCGCTAGCCAACACAACGCGTGATGGTCACTGACGACTTTGAATGGCCTGCCATAAAGATAAGGGCGAAATTTAGCTGTAGCCCAAACGATGGCGAGGCATTCCTTTTCGGTCGTAGAATAGTTGCCTTCCGCTTTTGACAGCGACCGGCTAGCGTAAGATATCACCTGTTCGACTCCATTTTTCCTCTGGACTAGAACGGCACCGAGGCCTAGGCTACTGGCGTCAGTATGGATTTCTGTATCGGCGTACTCGTCGAAGTGCGCAAGTACCGGCGGCGACTGCATGCGTCGTTTGAGTTCTTCAAATGCGTCGGCCTGCGGCGATTCCCACTTGAACTCAACATCACATTTAGTTAGACGTGTCAACGGCTCGGCGATGCGTGAAAAGTCCTTGACAAAGCGCCTGTAGTAGGCACACATGCCAAGAAATCTACGCACTGCCTTCTTGTCGGTGGGCTGCGGGAACTTTGCGATGGCAGCTGTTTTCTGCGGGTCGGGACGTACTCCGGATTTGCTGATGACGTGGCCTAGGAATAGAAGCTCATCGTAAGCGAAGCGGCACTTTTCTGGCTTCAGAGTGAGCCCTGATGACTTGATGGCCTCTAGTACTGTGGCAAGCCGCCTAAGGTGATCATCAAAACTTTCGGCGAATACAACGACGTCATCCAAGTAAACGAGACAGGTCTGCCACTTCAATCCTGCTAAAACCGTGTCCATCACGCGCTGGAACGTTGCAGGCGCCGAGCACAGTCCAAATGGCATAACCTTGAACTCGTAGAGGCCGTCTGGGGTGATGAAGGCGGTCTTTTCACGATCTCTTTCGTCGACTTCTATTTGCCAATAGCCAGACTTGAGGTCCATCGAGGAGAAGTATTTAGCGTTGCAGAGCCGATCCAATGCGTCGTCTATCCGTGGGAGAGGGTATACGTCCTTCTTCGTGATCTTGTTCAGACGACGGTAATCGACGCAGAAACGAAGGGTTCCGTCCTTTTTCTTCACCAGCACAACAGGAGATGCCCACGGGCTTTTCGACGGCTGGATGATGTCGTCGCGCAGCATTTCGTCGACTTGTTCTCTTATAGCTTCACGTTCTCGCGGCGAAACTCGGTAAGGGCTCTGGCGAAGTGGTCGAGCGTACTCCTCGGTGATTATGCGATGCTTGGCGACTGGTGTTTGTCGAATCCTGGATGACGTCGAAAAGCAGCCTTTGTATCGCCGGAGCAGACTTCTGAGCTGCTGTTGCTTAATCACGGGGAGACTTGGATTAATGTCGTAATCTGGTTCGGCAACCATGGGCGTCGGGGTAGATGCGGCGGAATCCGAGAGGACAAACGCATTACTGGTTTCCACAATTTCCTCGATGTACGCGATCGTCGTGCCCTTGTTGATGTGCTTGAACTCCGGGCTGAAGTTTGTCAGCAACACTTCAGTTTTCCCTCCATGCAGTCGAGCGATCCCTCTTGCGACGCAAATTTCACGGTCTAGCAGGAGACGTTGGTCGCCTTCGATGACACCTTCTACGTCAGCGGGTATTTCGGTGCCGACCGAAATAACAATGCTGGAGCGGGGCGGGATGCTCACTTGGTCTTCGAGCACACTCAAGGCGTGGTGACTACGAGGGCTCTCCGGCGGTATCGCTTTATCTTCCGACAGCGTTATTGACTTCGACTTCAGGTCGATGACTGCGCCGTGTTGGTTCAGGAAGTCCATACCGAGAATGACGTCTCGAGAACACTGTTGGAGGATAACGAAGGTGGCAGGGTAAGTCCGGTCATGAATGGTTATCCTTGCCGTGCAGATTCCAGTCGGCGTAATCAGGTGTCCTCCAGCGGTGCGAATTTGAGGGCCTTCCCATGCAGTCTTAACCTTCTTCAACTGGGCGGCGATGTGTCCACTCATGACGGAGTAATCAGCCCCTGTGTCCACTAAGGCGGTAACCGCGTGGCCGTCGAGAAGCACATCAAGGTCGGTGGTTCTTTGTCTGGCGTTGCAGTTAGGTCTTGGCGTCGGATCACGGCTGCGTCGTGTTGAACTGAAGCTCGAACGTCGCGTCGTCAAGTCGTCTTTCGTCGGTGTAGTCTTGGCTTGCTGACTTCGTCGGGACGGCGCCGTGTGGTCATTAGGTCGTCGAGATGGCTTCTTCGGCGTCTTCGTCGGCGGCGGAGGATCTTCGACAGTTCGACGGACAGCAACCGCACCTCCATCGGTTGCTGCTTTTAGTTTTCCGGATATGGGCTCGCTGACCGGCCCCGAGCTGGGCCAGTGTATGGTCGGCGCTGCGGCGACAGGTAGCGGCCTGGTGATGGTGAACGCGACGGTCGTCGAGAGCTCCACAGAGTAGCGGCGAGGTAGTCGGCGATATCACGAGGGCGTTCACCTTGCTGCGGGCGCGGAGCGTTGACGGCGAAACCTCGCAGTCCCATTTCCCGGTATGGACATCGTCGGTAGACGTGACCCACTTCCCCGCAGTGGTAGCAGAGCGGGCGGTGGTCAGGAGCGCGCCAAACGTCGGTCTTCCTCGGGTAGCTCCGCTGGGCGACGGGTGGGCGCGCTGTCGGCGGCGGCGGCGGTGGTCGACGGAATTGCGGCGTTACAGGGCCCTGGCGCGGTCGCTGAGGTGGGCCTTGACGGCGTACGACGGCGGCGTAGGTCATCGCTTCGGGTTGGGGTTGCGGTAATTGAGGTTGCACCTCCGGAACTCCAAGCGACCGCTGAACCTCATCTTTGACGATGTCAGCGATCGAGGCCACTTGAGGCTGCGACGACGGGAAGATCTTCTGAAGCTCCTCTCGTACGACTGCCCTGATAGCCTCGCGCAGGTCTTCGGAGGCCAGTGATTGAACTCCGGCATAGTTTGTAGCGTTGGTGCGGCGGTCGAATTGCCGGTTTCGCATCTCGAGCGTCTTCTCGATGCTAGTGGCCTCACGAAGAAACTCGTCGACAGTCTTCGGTGGGTTTCGTACCATACCGGCGAAAAGTTCCTCCTTAACACCACGCATTAGTAGCCGGACTTTCTTTTCCTCGGACATTTCCGGGTCGGCGTGGCGGAATAGGCGGCTCATTTCTTCTGTAAAAATCGCGGTGGTCTCGTTGGGCAGCTGCACTCGGGTTTCCAGTAGTGCTTGGGCTCGTTCTCGGCGTACGACGCTTGTGAATGTCTTCAGGAAGGCGCTTCGGAAAAGGTCCCAGGTCGTTAACGTGGCTTCTCTGTTCTCGAACCACGTCCTGGCAGCGTCTTCCAATGCGAAGAAGACATGTCGCAGTTTGTCGTCGCTGTTCCAGCTGTTAAATGCAGCGACCCTCTCGTACGTCTCGAGCCAGGTTTCCGGGTCCTCGAATGTTGAACCGCGGAACGTGGGGGGCTCCCTGGGCTGCTGCAGCACGACGGGGGATGCTGGGGCTGCCATTGGGGAGGACTTGGTGGCAATCGTCCTGCTCGTCTCAGGTAGGAGTCCGTGCTCTGGGGGCAGTCCTTGCAGCCGGCGGCTAGCTCGCTGGTCTTGGGCGACGTTGGTTTTGTCCTCGGGCTTCGGACTTGGATCGCGGCTTTGCGGGGGCGTTCGGTACATGAACGCACAAGCACCTCCACCAGATGTCACGTGGTAGTGACGGTGAATAACACAGTAGCAATACCGTGAACGACAAAACTAACTTTTATTGGGCGAACCTGTGCCCTCAAAACAGGCTACACTTATAGCACAACGATAGCGGCGAACACGCTCGGCGATCGTCGAAAATCTGATCAGCGGGTCAAGCGCGTCGGCTTTTATACAGCAGTAATCGAATGTTCCAGACTAATCGTTGGGACCCGCATGCCTTCTACAATGTTCTACACCATTCGCGTCAAGCGATGAAATCACATAACACAAGTTTCGGCGACAACAGACAGCGGATAGAAGCATCGATAACTTTCCAGAAAGTTCGGATACATGCAGGTGCGTCACGCGCTGTGCGATAACATTTGTTAGGCGGCTAAACGTGGTCGCCCGATCAAGATAAGTACACGTGTCACTATCAAATAGTTGTAAGTTAACACTTATGTCTCGTCAATCACGTCGCATGCTCCTCACTCGACGACGACATGGGGGTAGCGGCGGGAGACTCGACAACGCCGTGAGAAACGCACCACGCAAACAGAAGTCGGAGAACGCCGGCAGCACAGTGCCACGAATACAAAACTTTACTACACATGGCTTCGCCTACGGTACGCACAGCCCAGCACGCAGCACCGATCAGCTCGTTCATCGTTGAACTGCCGGAGAACCTTGACTTGTGGCGACCCGAGGAGTGGAAACGGTGGTTCACAAAATGGGAGCGCTACAGAGCCATCTCCGGACTACAGAAGCAAGACGACGAGGCGCAGGTGACCGCACTCATCTATGTCATGGGTCGTGAAACCGAAGACGTCCTAGCTTCGCTCAAGCTTTCCGACGCCATGAACCGCGACTACGATACAGTAACGCGAGCGTTCGCGAAACATTTCGAGCCGCGGCGAACGTGACATACAAGCGTGTAACAGCAGGAAGCAAGACGCGCACGGGGCAGTCGATACATTCATCACTGAACTCTTCAGACTCAGTGAAGCCTGCGAGTGCGGCTACCTGAAAGCCTGAAAGAGGAACTGATCCGTGAGAGACTCGTGGCCCGGCTTAGACGCGCGGTTCAGTGAGAAGCTTAAACTTAACGCCAAGGTTACACTGGAACCTGCGTCACCGTTGCTCGCAACACGGAAACAATCAAGCAGCAGAAAAAATACCTACGGCCGAAGCGACAGATAGCTGCAGCTCTAGACGCAATGAGCAGTTTCTCGAAGAGCAAAGGAAAGTCAAATCAGAACTCAGAAAGAAATCAGAACAAAAATAAAACTCGGTGCCCTTCCACTCTGTGAATGATGATCGGCGACGCTGTGTACGGGGACCCCTTAATGGCGATCTCCACTGCCGCAGCGGGTTGGCCCAGCATTGCACTATCTTCGGGATTGGTGCACGTATGGGGAGTGCTTAACGTCTGCTTTACCTCCGCCGCGGGTCGGCCCGGCATTTCTCCAACTTCGGGATCAGCCCACGTATGTGGGCTGATCCACGTTTGTGTCTATGCATAGAGACGATCCTGGGGAAACTATCACTTAACAGCTTCGCTGTAATTGCTGAGGCCTTTGCATTTCTTAAATCTCAATGACGACGACGAACGCGGGAGCTGTGGCACGACCACGTTCGCGTGGTAGCGCCAAGGGGCGCCAATGAGCCACCTGTGGTTGAAGACGAAGCTGGAGCCAATCCTGATAGCTTTCTGTTAAAACACGGACACGATCCTGGGGGAACTAGCCGTTAACAACTGCGCTGTAAAAAAAAAAAAACAGCGCGTATAAACCGCGCCGACGAGCAAGTGGTGTTCAAAGCAACCACCATCATGCACTATTTGCCCAGCGAAGAGCAAAATATGCAGTTCCTCCAGCAATAAGGGATGCTTTGCCACCATATGCTTATCCCCTTCCAAAAAGTAAAACCCAAAGAGTACATTAAGCTGCTTTGGAAGAGGGTTATTTTGGTCAATTAATTGACCAACAGGACACTGGGCCATGTAAAATTGGGGTGACAGTCACTGGCTGGCCTAAGAAGTTCAGGCAATACACTGGCGCAGATGTAACCGTTCCACCAAAAAGCCTCTACAAGGAAGAAATCATGGGCAACCTGGAACAAGGAAAGCAACAGCAGCTCGGAGGTAGCAGGACCAAAATAGCAACAGTTAGACTGTTTAATGTGATACTAAGCTGGAATGGCCGGTTGTGTCAAGAAATTTCCGATCGACAAGCTGAATGGATGCACTTCTTGGACGTCCCGCAATGAAGTCAATGGATGTCCTACCAAGCCTCCTAGAGGCCGGAGCGGGGCACCTATGGAAGTTGCGAAAAAAAGGAGGCGAGTCGAATCTGCATTGAATTTGGAGAGTTGAACAAGAACACTCTGTGAGAATCTGAACCTGGAAACGTTTAACGCTAGAACGTTATCTAGTGAGGCGAGTCTAGCAGTACTATTGGAGGAATTAGAGGGGAGCAAATGGGATATAATAGGGCTCAGTGAAGTTAGGAGGCAAAATGAAGCATATACAGTGCTAAAAAGCGGGCACGTCCT
Organism: Dermacentor albipictus; assembly: GCF_038994185.2. Lineage (NCBI taxonomy): Eukaryota > Metazoa > Arthropoda > Arachnida > Ixodida > Ixodidae > Dermacentor > Dermacentor albipictus. The sequence continues at coordinate 5,907,541 of NW_027225567.1, read as the reverse complement.
GTGCTACCGGGGCCTAGCGGAGAGACGAGAACTAGGAGTCGCATTCCTGATTAATAAGAATATAGCTGGTAACATACAGAAATTCTATAGCATTAACCAGAGGGTGCCAGATCTTGTTGTGAAACTTAATAAGAGGTACAAATTAAAGCTCGTACAGGTCTACGCCCCTACATCCAGTCATGATGACCAGGAAGTCCAAAGCTTCTATGAAGACATCGAATCGGCGATGGGTAAAGTCCAAACAAAATACGCTATACTGATGGGCGACTTCAATGCCAAGGTAGGCAAGAAACAGGCTGGAGACAAGTCAGTGGGGGAATACGGCATAGGCATGGGCACTAGGAATAGCAGGGGAGAGTTATTAGTAGAGTTTGCAGACCAGAATAATATGCGGATAATGAATACCTTCTTCCGCAAGCGGAATAGCCGAAAGTGGACGTGGAGGAGCCCGAATGGCGAGACTAGAAATGAAATAGACTTTATACTCTGCGCTATCCCTGGCATCATACAAGTGCTCGGCAAGGTGCGCTGCAGTCACCATAGGATGGTAAGAACTCGAATTAGCCTAAACTTGAGGAGGGAACGGAAGGAACTGGTACATAAGACGCCGATCAATGAGTTAGCATTAAAAGGGAAAATAGAGGAATTCCGGATAAAGTTACAGAACAGGTATTCGGCTTTAACTCAGGAAAAGGACCTTAGTGTCGAAACAATGAACGACAATTGATCTTACGGGCATCATTAAGGAGTGTGCAGTAGAAGTCGGTGGTAACTCCGTTAGACAGGATGCCAGTCAGCTATCACAGGAGACGAAAGATCTGGTCAAGATACGCCAATGTATGAAAGCCTCTAACCCTGCAGCTAGAATAGAAATGGCAGAACTTTCGAAGTTAATGAAGAAGCGTAAGACCGCTGACATAAGGAAGTATATTATGGATAGAATTGAACATACTCTCAGGAAAGGAGGAAACCTAAATGCAGTGAAGAGGAAACTAGGAATAGGCAAGAATTTGATGTATGCGTTAAGACACAAAGACGGCAATATCATTACTAATATGGATGAGATAGTTCATGTGGCTGAGGAGTTCTATAGACGTTTATACAGTACCAGTGGTATCCACGGCTATTACGGCAGAGAGAATAGTCTACAGGAATTTGAAATCCCACAAGAAACGCCAAGGAGTAAAGAAAGCCTTGGGCGCTATGCAAAGGGGGAAGGCAGCTGGCGAGGATCAGGTAACAGCAGATTTGTTGAAGGATGGTGGGCAGATTGTTCCGGAAAACCTGGCCACCCTCTATAGGCAATGCCTCATGACCTCGAGCGTACCGTAATCTTGGAAGAACGCTAACATAATCCTAATCCATTAGAAACGGGACGCCAAAGACTTGAAAAATTATAGACCGATCAGCTTACTGTCCGTTGCATACAAAGTATTTGCTAAGGTAATCGCAAATAGAATCAGGAACACCTTAGACTTCTGTCAACCAAATGACCAAGCAGGATTCCGTAAAGGCTACTCAGCAATAGACCGTATTCACACTATCAATCAGGTGATAGAGAAATGTGCAGAATATAACCAACCCTTATATATAGCTTTCATTGATTACGAGAAAGCGTTTGATTCAGTCGAAACCTGAGCAGTGATGGAGGCATTACAGAATCAGGGTGTAGACGGACCGCATCTAAAAATACTGAGAGATATATATAATGGCTCCACAGCCACAGTAGTCCTCCATAAGGAAAGCAACAAAATCCGAATAACGAAAGGAGTCAGGCAGGGCGATACGATCTCTCCAATGCTATTCACAGCGTGTTTACGGGAGGGATTCAGAACCCTGGATTGGGAAGAATTGGGGATAAGAATTAATGGAACAAACCTTAGTAACTTGTGATTCGCTGATGATACTGCCTTGCTTAGTGACTCAGGTTACCTATTGCAATGCACGCTCACCGACCTGGAGAGGCAAAGCAGAAGATTGGGTCTGAACATGAATCTGCAGAAAACTAAAGTAGTGTTTAACAGACTCGGAAGAGAACAGTAGTTTACAATAGGTAGGGAGGCAGTAGAAGTGGTAACGGAACAGATCTACTTAGGGCAGGTAGTCACGGCGGATCCGGATCATGAGACTGAGATAATCAGACGAATAAGAATGGGCTGGGATGCGTTTGGCAGGCATTCTCAGATCATGAACAGCAGGTTCCCATTATCCCTCAAGAGAAAAGTGCATAACAGCTGTGTCTTACCAGTACTCACGTACGGGGCAGAAACCTGGAGGCTTACGAAAGAGGTTCTACATAAATTGAGGACGACGCAGTGAGCTATGGAAAGAAGAATGATAGGTGTAACGTTAAGGGATAAGAAAAGAGTAGATTGGGTGAGGGAACAAATACGAGTTAATGACATAGTATATTTTCTTTACCTTCTTCTTACTTTCGTGGCACAGAGTGCCTCCAAGCTGGCGTAACCAGCTTATTTGGTAGAGAAACTTTTCTTCAGCTGTCGTCGTTTCTCCTCTCGATGGGACGCCATAAACGTTGCACTTGGAGAATAGACTTTATGTACACAATATTTACATTGACAGCTATTTACAGTGGGTCTGACGTACCAACTCGACAGAGCCGATAGTGCATAGCACCATTCGTACGTCAAGACCCTTGGGTTACACTGGGACCGGCGCTTAACTCGGCAGAGCGGAAAGTGCAGAGCACCTTTCCTGCGCCCGGAACCCCCGTGAGAGGTCCGGAGACAGGTTTTAACCCTTCAGTTGCTCCTCCCGAATTCCCTCACGGCAAATCACGACACCCCAATGACCTGATTGGGTCAACTGGACTGTCACTCATTGGACACTCTCTCTCACCCTCTCCCTGCTTTCCTCGGAACGTTCAGAGAGGTAGAGGGAGAGAAAGGAGATACGAAACAACAAATAAACAAATAACATTCCAACCGTTTCGCCTCCGCGACATATATGGAAAAGCCTCCCGACACTTTGAAAAACACTTAGGGGGAACGACCATCTGCGTCGCCCCGTCCTCGCGCCTTAATTAAACCCATCGTGCCGCAAAGGGCGCCCCTGCGGAAGTGCACCCACCGATTCACAATGCCGTCTTGTGCATGGTTCGTCTCCTCCGGCGGGCCAGTAAAGCTAAGTGCACAGATGGATTCGTCTCGGGTGCCAGCCCACCTTTCAAGGGACCGCGCATCGGGTCACCGATCCCTCTGGCTTTAAGCTGCCCCTTTGTACGCCCGGCATGACCATTGACGCCCTAACGACGCTTTGCCCGTGGTCCATCCCAGGCAGGGCGCCTCCGTCCGTGCTTCCGGGCCAAAGGGCCCCCCAACGTAGCACCCTTTCCTACGTTTTAAGACCGCACGCGCGACAGGTTAAGATGTCCCGACGTGTCGGCGCGGGCTATCTGCAGTCAAAGAGCGTCTCCCGACTCATTACCGAAGCGCCCGGCTGGTTTTACTCTCGGCGAAGCCCGAAAACGGCGACCTCCCACAATTCTGGGGCGAAATTACCTCTCAGCGTTCATGCCGTTTGCCAACATCCTTTACAGACATCTTAGCTGAAATCAAGAAAAAGAAATGGGCATCGGCAGGACATGTAATGAGGAGGGAAGATAACCGATGGTCATTAAGGGTTACGGACTTGATTCCAAGAGAAAGGAAGCGTAGCTGGGGGCGGCCGAAAGCTAGGTGGACGCATTCGATTAAGAAGTTTGCAGGGACGACATGGCCACAATTAGTAGATAACCGGGGTAGTTGGTGGAGAGGCCTTTGCCCTGCAGTGGGCGTAACCAGGCTGATGATGATGATGTTAATTCTGTGAGAATGAGTCTTAATACCCACCATCAACGAATGGCTAACCTAACTCGCTGGAGCTACATGGTTTAGCAAGCTTGACGCAAGGGCCGGTTATTGGGAAGGTCTACTGACATCCGAGTGTCGGAGGCACACCACTTTCCTAAAGCCATATGGCCGTTTTGAGATGCTTCGATTGCTCTTCGGAATTTCCACAGCACCTGAATTTTTCCAGAGGGAAATGCTGAGTGCTAGAAGGCCTGGACAGCCAAGCATGTCTGTGAGACGACATAATAGTGTTTGTCCACACAAAGGGAGAGCATAATGCATGACTGCACAAAGTACTTCAGCGCCTGCAACAAAATGGCATTACCTTAAACACAGGAAAGTGCGTACTCCACCAGCAGTCGGTGACATTCCTTGGACACATTGTATCTGCAAACAGTATCAGTTCTGAAAAGGTCAATGTGCTATGTCAGCTAGCAGTGCCAACAGATGTAACAGAAGTGAGGCCCTTCTTGGGAATGGCCAATCACCTGGCTAAATTTCTCCCAGGGCTCTCGCAGCTCACAAAACAGGTACGCAACCTGCTACAGTGATGCTACATGGTGCTAGGACGCGCCACAGCAAGACAGCTTCAATGCCATAAAAAAAGCACTGACGACGACACCCGCTATAACGCTTGCACTAATCTCACTCTCTGCCAATGCATAATCGTACATTCTTGGGCACTTCAAAAGAGACACAAGGTTATAAGGCTTCCAGTTGCCTTTGCCTCAAAGCAATTGAGACATGATGCAGCTAAATAAAGAAGAAAGCATGGGCAGTTCCATGGGCCTGCGAGTATTTCCGCTTCTACCTGCAAGGTTTGCACTTCTATGTAGAAACATTCCGCAAGCCGCTAGTGCCGTTGCTGTTGTCAAGCCACCTGGCTTAACCCTGTCCACGTCTGCAACGGTTCCGAATGAGTCTGCGGGAGTTTGATTACACCATTGCCCACATCTCTGGCAAGGAAATCCACGCAGCTGACATGCTATCAAGGAAACCGCAGAAGGAAACGGACAATAGCAGCCCGAGGAGCCTCGGAAAGGCCATCATAGAGCACAAAATGCTTACGATAGACCATCTGCCTCCCTCCCAGGTCATGCTAGAGACGATAAAGGCAGTTCAAATGAATGATCCCGTGTACAGTGCTAGCAAGGGTCAAGGACTACTGTAAGAAGCCGTGGCAGAAACAAGAGTCACTGCCCCCAAAAGTGCAGACGTACAAAGAATTTGTCCATGAACTGACACTGGTGGATGGCATTTTACTCGAAAGCAGCTGCATTGTCATCTCACCGAACATGCAAAGTGATTTGCTGGATGTGCACTTGCATAGTGGTCATCAGGGCTTTGGAAGATGTAGGGCTCGAGCCACTCGATCATTCTGTTGTCAGATATTAACACATCCAGAATCACGTGTCAAAATGTCCGGTCTGACAAGAGCACCATAAACCAGACACTAAACCAAGATTCACCCCCGACTTCCATAACGCCCATGGCAAGTGATCGGAATTGATGTCTTCTGTGAGAACGGAGAGAATTATATCGTAGTAGTGGACTATTACTCGATCTTCTTTGAACTCAAGAAGCTGAAGCATGCCACCACACAGAACTCAAACACTGAGCCAGATTTTCACTCGTTTTGGTTCACCAGCAATCATACGACCGGACCTCAGTTCGTTTCGGCCCAATTCAACATCCTGGGCATGCAATGAGGAACATGTCACGTAACCAGTAGCTTGTACTTTCACCAGAGGAATGACGCTGCAGAAAGAACTGTAAAAAAAATTAAATTATGGGGTTTTACGTGCCAAAACCACTTTCTGATTATGAGGCACGCCGTAGTGGAGGACTCCGGAAATTTCGACCACCTGGGGTTCTTTAACGTGCACCTAAATCTAAGTACACGGGTGTTTTCGCATTTCGCCCCCATCGAAATGCGGCCGCCGTGGCCGGGATTCGATCCCGCGACCTCGTCCTCAGCAGCCTAACACCATAGCCACTGAGCAACCACGGCAAAGAACCGTACAGATGGCTAAGCAGTTGCTCAATATGTCATCCAACAGTCACAAGGCTCTGCTTGCTCCTTCCCAGGAATGAACGGTTCACACTTGCTGAACCCATGGGAAGACTCCTCAGAACCGACGCGCTTGTGGCACCAAAAATGCTTAAGTCACTGTGGAACACCGGGACATTAAAGAAAAATGAAGCATCCAAGGTCAAGCAGCGCAGGCAATAGGACTAGTGACACGGGACGTTGGAGAGGCCCACTTCAACCGCAGACTTCCGTCTGAGTCCTGTCCGGCGCTACAACAGGGACTCTAGTCAGGCCAACTCGCGCGCCACATCATATGTGGCCAGCACAGCTAGTAATCTCACTTGATGCACAAGCATCTACAGCCGTTGCAACCTGCGGCAATCACAAGAAGTAGATATGCCGTAAGAGCTCCAAGTCAGCTTGACCTATGACAGGGGCCACTTCAAAGAAAGGGAGGTGTGTGCGCCACTGCAACGAGATGGTGCTACGTGCACCGTCATGCGAGATGCGGAATTCTGCCCCTGGGCGAGACTGTGCGAGCCGAGCCGCGATGTAGCCGTGCGTGTGTTGCACACACAACCTATTAAATAGTCATTAACACTTGCGTTTCGACAATCATGTCACATGTTTGTCGCTCGACCACAACAATCTGCAACGGCCCAACAAAGGCACAAGCACAAGCTGCCTGTGAAATATTCATTTCACAGTGTGAGAAACCTGCCTACTTTTTACGATGGTTGATTCTTGCAAAGCTTTTCTGCTTCCAGCATCTAAGTTGAGGCCTTAGCAGTTCATTGGCTGAAAGCACAGCCCAACACATGCAAGTTTGCACGGCAGAAATTTCACCTCTAACGAAGTCAAGTGATGTCCAGTTTGTGAACATGGGTTCAGGTAGTTTAGCTTAATAGCATGCCTCTACATAGCAGCATGTAGTATAAGAGCCAACACAGGAAGCATGGAGAGGTCTAATGCATGTTCTTGCCAAGACGCCTGCCATTTCATTCAAATTTGAACGACAAACTTCAATTTAGATAGTGTCACGTGGTGGTGACGTTGAAAAACACAGTAGCGATACTGTGAATGACAAAACTAACTTTTTTTATTGGGCGCACCTGTGCCCACAAAACAGGCTACACTTATAGCACAACGATAGCGGCGAACACGGTCGGCGATCGCCGAAAATCTGATCTGCGGGTCAAGCGCGTCGGCTTTTATACATCAGTCTTCGAATGTTCCAGAGTAATCGCTGGGACCCGCGTGCCTTCCACAAAGTTCTACATTATTCGAGTCGCGCACACATGCAATTAGATTACACAAGGTTTGGTCACAACAGACAGCTGATAGAAGCATCGATACCCTTCCAGAAACTTCGGATACATGCAGGCGCGTCCCGTGCTGTGCGATAACATTTGTTAGGCAGCGAAACGTGGTCGCCCCATAAAGATAAGTACACGTGTCATTACCCCCTTCTTAAAGAGCATCGACCCGATGCTGCAAACAAACGAAAGCAATAAACAAAAGCACCAGTAGCAAAGAAAACAACAAAATAAGGAAGTTTGTCAGCGTCCGTAAAAGGGTTTAAGGAGCACCACGTGGACCACTTCAGATCGTGCGCGGCGCCACTGTGAATGCGAAATGCCGTCTTGCACGACCATGCGCCAATACGTCGGATGACCTTGTACGGTCCGAAATAGCATCGCAGTAGTTTCTCACTGAGTCCTCGTCGGCGTATCGAGGTCCATATCCAAACACGGTCGCCGGGCTGCGCATTTACATTCGCTCGCCTGTGAAGCCGGTCGACTGCAGCGCCGCCCCCGCGGCACCAACGGGAACTATATATCTAGGCTACTTTTCGCCCTACGGGAGCCTAGGTCCCCAGTTGTCGCGTAAAAAACGCGCCTAGCTAATTAAAAATTAAATTATTGGGTTTTACGTGCCAAAACCACTTTCTGATTACGAGGCACGCCGTAGTGGAGGACTCGGGAAATTTAGACCACCTGGGGTTCTTTAACGTGCACCTAAATCTAACCCATTAGGGACCGGTTTCTTTTTTTCTTGCTATGTTGAAATAAACCTAATATATTACCTTACCTTTGTACTAATAATTCACATGCAAAAAATTATTACTCTTGCCTAATTAGTTTTTGAAATATAGCCCATGACCATAAGGTCACACTGGGCCCTTACGCTACAGCAAAATACGCGGAATGAAAAACATTTATTTGAAGCTATAAAACATCGCAAAAAACATACATAGCGAATAGGCGAGCACTTATTTAGTGTGATATGGTTTAAATCATTGAATACACATGCCGACGTCCTACTTTGTGCATTTTCTGTGCACCGCATTTTTGCAATTATCTCATGCACACCTCCACCTCTTGCCATTAGACCTGGTCATACCGTGTACCAGTCAGGACATCACCAGTCTTTGGGATTCTGCGGTGACCAGGTCCTTTAGGCTTATTGTCCCATCCCATCAGGTAGCATTGTGTAATTTGCCTGCGGAATTCCACCTGCGTGACGTTGAGCCCTGTGCTACGAATGAGCGTCCAAGTGCTGCTGATAGATACACCACAAAATGAAAATCAGCCACCACCACTTTTTGCCACGGATTGCAATTCTGTAGGCGCCTACATTTGCATCCATCTGGTCCGTACTTCCCATAAATCTTGTACTGAGCAACGGTAGTGTTTGGATGGGCCACCTTGATTCGCTTCTTCTGAACACGAGCGTACCTGTCTGCAGATGACATTGGCACTATGCCGTGAATGGTGCTTACGATCGTTACTACAGAATTTTCCATCCAGCGGACAACAATTATCCCATTGTCGCTCAGCACGGGCTCTTCGTGCCCGCGAGGTTGGCGTTTGACGAATTCTGGTCGAGCGATAAGACATTCTTTGGGAACACGGTTCTACTTCACTGTGCCCGTGCCTTCGTAGCCCTGTGCCTTGAGATGCCTGAGTAGCTGCATGCTTGTGAATAAATTATGAAAATAGAAAAATAAAGGAAGGTCGTGCGTCTCTGCTGCGAGTTCATCCACTATTCGGAGAACTGGCGCCGCTGCTTTTCCGAAGTCTTTTTCATAATTTTCAGATGTCCCGAGATCCCCTGCTTGCCTTGATACACTTTGAAGTTTACAAGGTATCCGTTCTTGGCATTTAGGCACCATACTTTATGCCCGAAGCGGATAAGCTTTCCGCTTATGAACTGTTTACAGCCATGACGACCATAATGCTCAATCATACTTTCGTCATAGCTCAGGTGACGCACAGGTTGAAAGTGTTCCAGAAACCTTGCTTTCAAGAGTTCCATCAATGGACGCAACATTGTCAACTTGTCACTAAATGTTAGGCTTGCATTTCGCTCAGTGCAGGAATCTCATTATCTGTACGAAGCGATTTCTTCGCATAGCATTGTAGGCCATCGTGTTTCGCATATCCGTGCCGCTGTCCCAATGGAACTCTTTATCTGGCAAGCGGTTATAGCCGGACAAAACAAGTACTCCAAGAAAACTTATCTTAATTCTTCTTTGGTAACCTCCGGATCAGGCATATTCAAAATAACGCATGCTTTCTTGATTTTTTTCGACTAGCAGCTCCACGACGGCGTCGTCAAAAAAGAGTTCGAACAACTCAACAGGTGAAAAGTCCATGTAAGCAACAAAGTTTGGGTCGCCAAATATGCCAAGGCTCTTCTGGAGATCACCCTTCGTCCATTTAGAAGCAGTGGATAATTTCGCACAAATGGCCGCATCAACTACAGCAGAAGAAACCTCTGATGTTCCGTCACTTAGCCAGCCGGGGTTGTTGTAGTCCGACTCGCATCCACCAATGCGGCGTCCGTCAGAGAAAACTGTTTCAGCGCCGGCTCATAGCTGCCGCCCGCTTAGATTGTCAATGAGCCCATCTGAGTCTTCATCGGCCGAGTCTTCATGCGAATAGGTGCTAGCCTCTGGCGGCTCGATATAAATCACTGACACGTCATCCTCCTCCTCTTCGAGTATCTTCGCTATTTCTTCCAAAATCTGCCTATGCAGACAATAAAATAACAAATAACCACTGCGCGAACGCGCCAGCAGCCGTGCAAGAGATGAGAATGCAGTTCTAAAAAAAATAAAAAGTTAGGTATCCTAAAGGCCCAGCGTGACCATATGGTAACGCACAAGATAACGTACTCGTTCATGGATAAATCAAACGCAATTCTTTCACAAATGCTCTTCGAAGCTCCCATATTCAAAGAGCAATATGGAGGTAACGATATCCGACTATTACTTAAACGAGTAGTGAATAAAAAATACACTTAACCCTTGGAGCGAGGCACCGCGACGCTACTCGCAGAGCAACACTTATTCCCACGTTTGCGAGGGGCTCCCACAAAACGACTGACAGCTGCTGACACTAGGTATCCATAGAGGGAACTCTAATCTGTCAATCGGCATGTCAAAGGCGATTTTGGTGCCGTTTTGTTAATCTCAATTAATTAAAATCCACTGTGCAGACTAACGTGACCATATGGTCACGCTGGTCTTTAACGGATGTTTTCGCCCCCATCGAAATGCGGCCGCCGTGGCCGGGATTCGATCCCGCGACCTTGTGCTCAGCAGCCTAACACCATAGCCATTGAGCAACCACGGCGGGTCGCGCCTAGCTCCTGAAACGCCCTAGTCCCTATGCACGCGCACGCGGGGCCCATAGACATATACCATAGCGCAGGGTTTGTGCCAACTCGCCGGAGCAACAGGGTGGGCGGTTCATTGCGCTTGCACGCAAGCAGCACGACCACGAACCAAGCGATACAAGGTGGAACAGCGCGTTTTACGGCAATCGAAGTTGTGTGTGTGTGACGCGCTTGGTGTATGCAAAGAGCAATTTAGTTGCGTGTGTGACGAATGTGTATGCGCAAATAGCATGACCACGAACGAAGGTGGAACATAGCGTTTTGGCGTTTGGTGTGCGCGAACAGCAATCGTGTTGCGTGTGTGACGCGTTTGTTCGCGGAAACAGCACGACCACGAACGAAGTGATGCAAAGCGGAACAGCGCGTTTTGTGCAATCTAGTTAAGTGTGTGGTGCGTTTGTGATGTGCAAAGAGCACGACGACGATCATCTTCTAACTGCGCCAAAGCAAACCTATTGTTGGATTCTACATACGTATTGAACGGGCGTTAAAACTAGAGAAACACGGGATTGCGACGCGACCAGCCGCGACGTTAGCGGTAAGAGGGAAAATAGAAGAATTCCAGATCAAGCTACACAACAGGTATTCAGCTTTAACTCAGGAAGAGGACCTTAGTGCTGAAACAATGAACGACAATCTTGTGGGCATCATTAAGGACTGTGCAATGGAAGTCGGTGGTAACTCCATTAGGCAGGATACCAGCAAACTATCGCAGGAGACGAAAGATCTGATCAAGAAACGCCAATGTATGAAAGCCTCTAACCCTACAGCTAGAATAGAACTGGCAGAACTTTCGAAGTTAATCAACAAGCGTAAGACAGCTGACATAAGGAAGTATAATATGGATAGAATTGAACGTGCTCTCAGGAACGGAGGAAGCCTAAAAACAGTGAAGAAGAAACTAGGAATCGGCAAGAATCAGATGTATGCGTTAAGAGACAAAGCCGGCAATATCATTACTAATATGGATGAGGTAGTTCAAGTGGCTCAGGATTTCTATAGAGATTTATACAGTACCAGTAGCACCCACGACGATAATGGAAGGGAAAATAGTCTAGAGGATAGATAGATAGAATAAACTTTAATGTCCAACGGAAAAAGGTGATCTACCCACCCCCTGACGCACAGGTCAGGGGGCGAGTGCCGCCGCCTCAGATGCAGGCTGGGAGGTCTTGGGTCCCAGCAGCCTCTTCGGCCAGTTGGACGAGCCGGAGCTGGAGCTCAGGGTCCGAGCTGCGCAGCAGGGTCTCCCAGGTGTCTCTACTATCTATTTTGTGCGTTCCCCCGGGAGAGTACGGACATTCCCATATTATGTGGTCGAGGGTCCCTCTCGCCCCACAAAGATTACATTTATCGCTCCTGGCCTCGGGGAACATGTGGTTCGCCATAACCGGGTGCGGATATGTATAAGTTTGTAGTCGTCTCCACGCGACTGCTTGTCTGTTGTTTAATTTTGGGTCTGGCGGGGATACCAGTCTACGAGCCAATCTATAATGCTGCGTGATCTCCCCATATTTTAGCATGCGCTCTCCGCTCCCTCGGTCATCGAGGGGCCCCGTAGCGGCTCGGCGGTGGAGATCTCGAGCCAGCTCGTGGGCCACCTCGTTGCCGGGGATGGCTTCATGCGCCGGAGTCCAAATTATTTGAATTTTAGAGCGCAGCTCTTTGGCGTCCGTTCCTGGGTTTCGCGTCGTCGTTGTCGGCGTTGTCGTCGGCCTTGTAACCAGCTCCGCCCCCCTTCGCTGGAGTGGGAGACGAAGGACGCGAGCCGCGAATGGCGGAGACCAATGAGAGCGGCCCCTTCAGTGACGTGCGCGCGCGATGCTGGTGTCATGCGGACCCTCCTTACGGCTCGATGCGCACTCGTGTCTGGTCTCAGCCGATCCGCTCGTTTCGTACTATCGTCTGCTCGCGCCACAGCTCTCGCCCGCGCCTGTTTCGTTCTGTTGGGTCGGTCTCGTTCGCGCTTGTTTTGGTTGTTATTGTGTGAGATTGTTTCTTAATGTGATTGTATGCGCTATGCGAATTGTATAGTACTTTCTGGAAGCCATGCGGCACCAGCGATCACACTGGAACCTTTGACGAGTCATGTATAAACGCCGGCGCGCTTGATCCGCAGATCAGATTTTCGACCATTACCGACTCTGCTACATGTCTCTCTCAAATTCTTTGCTTCAAAATATCGCGAAATGGAAACACGTATAGAGCTGCGCTCAAATTTCGCATTAGGGAGTATCGTAATCGTCGGATAATTTTTTCTATCTAGCTTTCTCTGGCCTAGGATTCTTGCCGCTAAGGGCGAGATCCTTCCCTTGCTAAAATTTTGTATGGCAGTTTTGCTGTCACTGATCACAAATTTCGCGTCCGTTCCAGCGCAAGCTAATGCGATCGCAATTTCCTCGGCAACTTCTATGTTGCGCCCGCGAAGAGTGACAGCAGTCACGGGAATACCCCGGCCGCTGACGGCCGTTGCCACCGTAAAACTGCCGCTACCTCCCGCCGCGTCTACATAGGCCACCTCATGCTCCGAGATATTACCGAATCTAATTTTTAATGCTTCGGCTCGTTTATGCCTCCTGTCTTTGTTATGTTCCGGGTGCATGTTTTTTGGCAGAGGGGGGATAATCAGATTTTTTCTAATTTCCCTATCTACTTCCACCTTTTGGGTGGGGCCTCTGTCCGGGTTTATTCCAACTTTGGCCAATATGGCTCTTCCTGTCTTCGTGGTGCTAAGTCTCTCAATTTGAGAGGTTCGCACCGCTTCCGCCAGTTCTGCCCATGTGTTGTGCACTCCTAGAGCCATCAGTCTCTCTGTTGATGTACACATGGGCAGTCCCAGCGCTCGTTTTACGCATTTTCTCATTAGAGAATCAATCTTTTCTCTTTCCACCACTTTCAAATCGAGATATGGCGTTGCATAGCTCACCCGGCTGAATATGTACGCCTGTATTAGCTTAAATAAATTTTTTTCCTTTAGCCCTCGACCTTTGCTGGCCACCCGCCTAATTAGGCTCAGGGTCTGTAATGCGTGATTCTGCAGCCTCTTGAGGGTCTCGCCATTGTAGCCGTGTGACTGGAGAATCAGGCCCAAGATTCTAATTTGCTCTACTATTGGTACCTCTTTACCCGCCACCTTAATTATGATCTCCGACGGTGCCTTGCACCTTAAGTGTTTCGGATTGTATATAAACAATTCTGATTTCTGCGGCGAGCATGCTAGGCCTCTCTCGGCCGCGTAATCGACTATGATGTCGGTGGCGGCCTGGAGCAGGCTTTCGACGGCTGAATCACTTCCCCGGTTGACCCAGAGGGTGATATCATCCGCATATATACTAAATTTTAATCCCTCGAGCTTTGCCAATTGCTCGGGGAGTTCTCGCATAGCCACGTTGAAGAGTAGGGGAGACAGCACTGATCCTTGGGGCGTACCCTTACTCCCTAGCTCAATTGTGGGGGATTCCAGCGTTTGGAACCTCATGCAAGCAGTTCTTCCCGTCAGGAAGTCCCTGATGTATCGATATGTCCTGGTACCTACATTAATCTTGTTCAGCCCTTCCAGGACCGCCTCATGCTTTACGTTGTCAAAAGCCTTCGTGAGGTCCAGTCCCAGAATTGCTTTTGCATCTTTAGACCTTGAGTCTATTATATCATGTTTGATTTGGAGCATGACGTCCTGCGTACACAATTGAGGTCGGAACCCGACCATCTCATGTGGCCACAGATCGCCCTGCTCCATGAAGCCCATCAGTCTGGTCTGGACGACGTGCTCCATCAATTTCCCCACGCATGAAGTTAAGGAAATTGGCCGTAAGTTTTCCAATTGCGGAGGCTTCCCGGGTTTTGGTATTAAAGTAATGCTTGCCGTCTTCCACTGTTGTGGGAGCTCGCCTTTTTCCCAACATTCCTGCATGTACTTCGTTAGATAGCTAATGGAATCATCGTCTAAGTTTCTGAGCATTTTGTTCGTTACCCCGTCAGGGCCTGGAGCCGACTTCGTTCTGAGTCTTACAATCTCAGCTCGCACTTCCGCTTCTGTGATGGGGGCGTCCAACGCCTCGTTAGGCGCTCCACCATAGTCGGGTAGTGGAGTTCGCGATGTTTCCCCCACGAACGTCTCAATTAATTTCTTCATGAAATAATCATCGTTCCCTACGAACGCGTGCCTAGCTTTTGCCAATCTTATACCGGATTGAGTTTTCGAGCTTGCAGGGTCCAACAAATGCCGGAGGATGTTCCACGTCTTGGAGAGGTGCATGCTCCCCTCCATTTCGTCACACTTGTTGGCCCAATTTTGTTCGCATAATGTAAAAGTATAATCTTCGATTTCCTTATTGTGCCTAGCAATCCTTCTTCTGAGGTTGCGGTTCCATTTCTGATTTTTGAGACGACGTTCCATGCTTTGCTTAGCTTCCCACATATGCAGAAGACGGCTGTCCGCTATCTCCGGGGCGTTATCCCCTTCGAGCGTTTTTGTCGTCCTTCTAACGTCCGATTTGAGCGCCGTCGTCCATTCCTCGATGTTTCTGATGGGCCCCAGTTCCTGCGCTCTCCTGATATCTCTAAAGTTATCCCATTCAACGACGGCCGGCGCGCGAGCCCTGCGCGTTTGAAGGCCCACTTTCAGTATGGAAACAATTATGTAGTGGTCGCTGCCAAAATTTTGATCCGAATTATGCCATTCTAGATCTTTAATGTTTTTCGAGAATGTTAGATCTGGAGATGTATCCTTACTAACGCTATTGCCCACCCTCGTTGGACTCTCAGGGTCCGTGTGCAGAGTGAGCCCTATGTCATGCGTATCTTCCCACAGCTGTCTGCCTTTCGGGCTTTGGTGCGGGTACCCCCATTCCTGGTGATGTGCATTAAAGTCCCCCACTATCAACAGTGGCTGGTTGCTTGAAATTTTGAGGGCCTTGCGAAGCAGAGCCCTGAACCTCACCTTCCTTTGCCTGGGTGAGCTGTACAAATTTAGAAGGAATATACTAGGGTCCTTCTGTTTTCCGGTTAGAATTTCGACAAACACGTTCTCGATCTCTCTCGACTCTAAATCGTGTTCAATGGCCGCGATATTTCTTTTCACGAGTGTTGTGACCGAGGATTTCTCCCCCCTGCCACTATGAAATGCCTGATAACCTGACAGTTTTGCGAGTCCTCCAGTTTCCTGGAGGGCAATCGCCAAAGGAGTCTCATCTAATAGCGGAAGGTACTGTTGCAGGATCGACCGCTTGCGCCGGAAGCCGCGACAGTTCCACTGCCAGATTTGATTTTCATTTGCGCGCCTGGCCATTTTGCAGTTGCGTGACGATCTGCTCCATATTCTGTTGCCACCCGTTCATGGCGACCATCTCATTCCTTAGCCTTTGGCATTCCTCGGCCTGTTTCTGAACTGCCCCGAGGACAGTTTGAATTTGGATGTTGATATGGTTCATAAATTCATTCATCTTGGCCTCTAATCTTACCAAATTTTCGACCCTTTTTTCTATAGCCTGAATAGGGTCGGCGTCTTGAATTTTGCGTTTCGTTGGTGGGGGGAGGGACGCCTCTGTGACCATCTTATCCTCTCCTTGCGGCTGTTGACGTGCCGCTGGGGGGGTCATCTGTCTAATGGGTTGTTGCGGAGGAGGGGTTGCCTGCCTCTGTGATTTCTTTAAGTTTTGGATTTCGGACCGTTGCGAATCGACTATCCCCGTTAATTTTTCGACCATTTTCTTTAATTTCTCAATTTCCTCGTCCCGTTTATCCCTCTGATTATTTTCCTGGGAGACCTTGCCCGCGAAATTCACACCCTTACGCTCCTTGCTCCTACCTCGTCTCCATGGGTTGGCAGGGTCCCTTGAGCTCGAGCGCCCCCTGGACTGGCTCCTGGCACGTGAACCGGAGCGTCCTTTGGGCGGCGGCGATGGTCTGCTCTGATTTGCTTCCAGTATTGGGAAAGAGTCCTCGCGGAACTTGAAGTCTTTTCCCTCTTTGGGTTCGCGTTGTCGACTCTGATGTCCCCCACCAGTCGTCGTTGCTTGTCCCATCTTCTCCCACTGTCGCTTCTTAACTTCGTAGGGAGTGCGGAAGAGTTCTCGGCACTTGGGATCTCCTAGGGCGTGGCCTTTGCCGCACAGCTGGCATTTCAGCTCACACCTGTGTTCACTTGACGGGTTCTCGAGGCCGCAGCCCCGGCACTTGACGTTCGTCGGGTCTGGGCACACGTCAGCGCGATGTCCGAGTCGGCCACAGGCGACACACACTTCGTATTTTTTGCGGTACAGCTGGCATCTGTGCGGTGCCCCGTTGAGGTAAATCCACCTTGGCACTTCTTTCTCCTTGAAGAGGATAAAGATCGACTGTGAATCTTTTCCCAGCCTGCGGACGCCTCGAATCTCGGGGTTATCCTTGCGGTCTAGGCGGTACAGAATTTCTTCGATGGAGTATCCGAGTGGAACCCCGTGGATGACTCCCTTTCCGCAGTGCTCGGGGGTGGCCACGTAGGCGAACGTCTCCACTTGTTCTCCGTCGAACATGAGGTGTTTCACGCTCGCGTACTTCAGCTTCCTCTCCGCACTCGTAGTGATGACGAGAACGGAGTGCTGCTTCATATTTGGAGTTATTATATCTTCCTTCTCTTCGCGTGGGTTAATCCCCGCCGACATTTTGATGACGTCAGTCAGATATGCTGTTCTATATTTTGTAAGCTTAACTAAGCCGCCACGTGGTCGGAGAACAATTTTCTCGGCGCCGTCTGGAATGCGCGTATGCTGACGCTCGATCGACTTGGCCGCCATTTTCCTGCCTGCTTGCCTCTGCCGGGCTCGCTGTTTCGCACTTCTCTGCCCGCTCTTCTCTAGCGGCACGTACCTTCCTCCTTCGCTAGCGTACCATTGCCCTGGAACCGAAGATTCATCGGGTGTAGTCGCTCCTTCCATAGTAGCCATGATTCACAACTTCCGCGCGACCACGAGCGGCAAACGATCCTCCGGTGGGGACGCCGCGGGCCCGGTCGGCCGCGGTAGCCTCAGCGCCTCAGCTACGTGCTGCGTTGAACACACAAAGTCCAAAAATGGAGGAAATAAGGTCCCACTTGCGGAGAAAGCGGTATCCTCGTGGTCCTCTGGAGTTCCGTCGTCGATTGAGCACAAAGCCTAGGAAAACAAGATCGAAAGACTGCCGAAAAAGGCCAAAATTCGCACAGCCCATCGGAAGCGCGTTCTACCAAGAAGGCCTACTCTAGAGGAATTCGAAATCCCAAAGGTAACGCCGGAAGAAGTAAAGAAAGCCTTGGGAGATATGCAAAGGGGGAAGGCAGCTGGGGAGGATCAGGTAACAGCAGATTTGTTGAAGGATGGTGGACAGATTGTTCTAGAGAAACTGGCCACCCTGTATACGCAATGCCTCATGACCTCGAGCGTACCGGAATCTTGGAAGAACGCTAACATAATCCTAATTCATAAGAAAGGAGACGCCAAAGACTTGAAAAATTATAGACCGATCAGCTTACTGTCCGTTGCCTACAAACTATTTACTGAGGTAATCGCAAATAGAATCAGGAACACCTTAGACTTCTGTCAAGCAAAGGACCAGGCAGGATTCCGTAAAGGCTACTCAACAATTGACCATATTCACACTATCAATCAGGTGATAGAGAAATGTGCGGAATATAACCAACCCTTATATATAGCTTTCATTGATTACGAGAAAGCGTTTGATTCTGTCGAAACCTCAGCAGTCATGGAGGCATTACGGAATCAGGGTGTAGACGAGCCGTATGTAAAAATACTGAAAGATATATATAGCGGCTCCACAGCCACCGTAGTCCTCCATAAAGCAAGCAACAAAATCCCAATAAAGAAAGGCGTCAGGCAGGGAGATACGATCTCTCCAATGTTATTCACAGCATGTTTACAGGAGGTATTCAGAGACCTGCATTGGGAAGAATTGGGGATAAAAGTTAATGGAGAGTACCTTAGTAACTTGCGATTCGCTGATGATATTGCCTTGCTTAGTAACTCAGGGGACCAATTGCAATGCATGCTCACTGACCTAGAGAGGCAAAGCAGAAGAGTGGGTCTAAAAATTAATCTGAAGAAAACTAAAGTAATGTTTAACAGTCTCGGAAGAGAACAGCAATTTACAATAGGCAGCGAGGCACTAGAAGTCGTAAGGGAATACACCTGCTTGGGGCAGGTAGTGACGGCGGATCCGGATCATGAGACGGAAATAATAAGGAGAATAAGAATGGGCTGGGGTGCGTTTGGCAGGCATTCTCAGATCATGAACAGCAGGTTGCCATTATTTCTCAAGAGAAAAGTATATAATAGCTGTGTCTTACCAGTACTCACCTACGGGGCAGAAACCTGGAGGCTTACGAAAAGAGTTCTACTCAAATTGAGGACGACGCAACGAGCTATGGAAAGAAGAATGATAGGTGTAACGTTAAGGGATAAGAAAAGGGCAGATTGGGTGAGGGAACAAACGCGAGTTCATGACATCTTAGTTGAAATCAAGAAAAAGAAATGGGCATGGGCAGGACATGTAATGAGGAGGGAAGATAACCGATGGTCATTAGGGGTTACGGACTGGATCCCAAGGGAAGGGAAGCGTAGCAGGGGGCGGCAGAAAGTTAGGTAGGTGGATGAGATTAAGAATTTTGCAGGGACAGCGTGGCCACAATTAGTACATGACCGGGGTTGTTGGAGAAATATGGGAGAGGCCTTTGCCCTGCAGTGGGCGTAACCAGGCTGATGATGATGATGATTATTATGATGATGATGATGAATAAGGGACACACCACGAGTGATTTGTATGCGGAGGTTAACACACGTGCATTAATTAGCGGTGGTATAGAAAAAGAAGGGGGGGGGAGTGGAGGGCGGCGGGGATTGCTGACACAGGTGCTCGAAGGCATTTCCACGCATGTTTTGTCGGTGTACTCGATGAACTAAATGCCGCATTAAAGAAATTGCGACGAAATGTTGGCATGTGCGCAGTAGCGCCGTTTAACCTGTGTCAGAGACTAAATCCAAAAAGAACCGAAGCGTACCATGTGTAAAAAAATGTGTGAAAACTACAGCTGCAAGCTTATGTTATGCAGCATTGTCCAATGTCGAGATATTGTTCTTATGAATGTAGCACCCATCGCCCTTGCACACATATCTTCTGGATTCGGCGCACTATCATCAAGGCATTGATCGAGGTTAATGAAACTGTACCCCAACGAGTGCGTCGCCCTGGTTTCGGTTTTCACTGCCCTTCGGGATAATAAACCGTTTGTAAATTGTACTTTTTGTTGGCAATTCTTTAGACAAGGGACTAAAAAAAAACTGGCAATTAAAATAAGCAATACGTAAAATGTTTTAAACGAATAACTGTTTCAACATTCTTTAAGGTAACTCTAACATTCTAGAGCTCTAAGCGCCATCTCTTTCCGGTAGTCAAAATGTGTCATGGCGGCTTCCTGTCAATTAGATGTGAGCGTAGCATGGGAGCTTCAATGGTACATCTAAGCTTTCTTGGTTGTCCCAAACTGTTCCTTATCCTTCCGCGTGATAACTCTTTCTCGTACCCAATAGAATACCGAATAGAGATCGTATAGAAGGTCAGAGGCTGCACCTGTCAATCGCATAGACAGGTAAGGTAGCTGTTCGCGCCCATTTTCAACTCGTATGGGGCGTACATAATTTTTGTCTTATTTATGCTTGATTAGGCATCATTTTTCACGGTGCCTGAAGTCCTCGCTGGAAGTGCGCTTCAAATGCACTGCACGCCTTAAATTGACACCCATTTGTAAAGTGTTTGAGGCGTTATTTATAGCCCATATTTTGCGGACTACGATTTTAACCTCATGCGCACTACCGTGCCTTTGTTCTGTTGCGCTCGCGATATCAATGTTTTTAGATCCAGAAGGCTGCTTCCGCATGAAAAAATAGATCACCGTGTTCGATTGTACACATGGAGAACGAACGCTGTGGCACGCGCTTTAAATTGGCCGACTGTTGTAAGCGCTGGCATCATTGCCGCCGCCGAAGTGTATATACAGGCACACAATAATAGAGACATACGTATTTACAGTGCCAAATTAACAATTTGGTGTTTCGTCCCTTGGCACTCTCCTGCTCGGCCTACAGGCAGGTGTCACGCAGTGCATTGCACCCAAGGCGCATGAGCATACAGCGAAATCTACGCAAAGCAGCACCGGAAATGTACAGTGCTCAGCAATTGAAACGCAATACTGTAAGCACATGGCTGCCACCTTTTGTTTCGCCACAAGTGAGTGCTAGGTGATTGACCCGGGAACAACAAATGATGTCCCAGAGTCGCAAAGGTTCTCACTTTCACTGCATACCACACTGCATCAGCTCGGTCTCCCAAGCGCTTGTAGTAGTCCGTATAAAAAGCGTCGGCGACCATGTGCTTCGAGTCATCATCATCAGCCTGGCTAGGCCCACTGCAGGGCAAAGGCCTCTCCTATACTTCAACTACCCCGGTCATGTGCTAATTGTGGCCATATTGTTCCTGCAAACTTCTTAATCTCATCCGTCCACCTAGCTTTCTGCCGTCCCCTGCTGCGCTTCCCTTCTCTTGGAATCAAGTCCGTAACCCTTAATGACCATCGGTTATCTTCCCTCCTCAATACATGTTCTGCCCATGCCCATTTATATTTCTGGATTTCAACTAAGATGTCATTAACTCACGTTTTTTCCTTTACCCAATCTGTGCTTTTCTTATCCCTTAACGTTACACCCATCATTCTTCTTTCCATAGCTCGTTGCGTCGTCCTCAATTTAAGTAGAACCCTTTTCGTAAGCCTCCAGGTTTCTGCCCCGTACGTGAGTACTGGTAAGACACAGCTGTTATACACTTTTGTCTTGAGTGATAATGGCAACCTGCTGTTCATGATCTTAGAATGTCTGCCAAAGGCACACCAGCCCATTTTTATTCTTCGGATTATTTCAGTCTCATGATCCGGATCCGCTATCACTACCTGCCCTAAGTAGATGTATTCCCTTACCGCTTCCAGAACCTCGCAACCTATTGTAAACTGCTGTTTTATACCGAGACTGTTACGCATTACTTTCCTGCAGATTAATTTTTAGACCCACCCTTCTGCTTTGCCTCTGCAGATCAGTGAGCATACATTGCCATTGGTCCCCTGAGTTACTAAGCAAGGCAATATCATCAGCGAATCGCAAGTTACTAAAGTATTTTCCATTAACTCTTATCCCCGATTCTTCCCAATACAGGTGTTTGAATACCTCCTGTAAACATGCTGTGAATAGCAATGAAGCGATCGTATCTCCCTGCCTGAATCCTTTCTTTATTGGGATTTTGTTGCTTTCTTTATGGAGGACCACGGTGGCTGTGAAGCCGCTATAGATATCTTTCAGTATTTTTACATACGGCTCGCCTACACCCTGATTCCATAATGCCTCCATGACTGCTGAGGTTTCGACTGAATCAAACGCTTTCTCGTAGTCAATGAAAGCTATATATAACGGTTGGTTATATTCCGCACATTTCTCTATTTCATGATTGCTGGTGTGAATATGGTCTATTATTGAGTAGCCTTTACGGAATCCTGCCTGGTCCTTTGGTTGACAGAAGTCTAAGGTGTTCCTCATTCTATTTGCGATTACCTTAGTAAATACATTGTATGCAACGGACAGTAAGCTTATCGGTCTATAATTTTTCAAGTCTTTGGCGCCCCTTTTCTTATGGATTAGGGTTATCGTAGCGTTCTTCCAAGATTGCGGTACGCCCGAGGTCAGGGGGCATTGCGTATACAGGTTGGCCAGTTCTTCCTTCAACAAATCTGCTGTTACGTGATCCACCCCAGCAGCCTTGCCCCTTTGCATAGCTCCCAAGGCTTTCTTTACTTCTTCCGGCGTTACTTGTGTAATTTCAAATTCCTCTAGACTATTCTCTCTTCCATTATCGTCATGGGTGCCTCTAGTACTGTATAAATCTCTATAGAACTCCTCTGCCACGTGAACTATCTCATCCATATTAGTAATGATATTGCCGGCTTTGTCTCTTAACGCATACATCTGATTCTTGCCAATTCCTAGTTTCTTCACTGCTTTCAGGCTTCCTCCGTTCCTGAGAGCATGTTCAATTCTATCCATATTATACTTCCTCACGTCAGCTGTGTTACGCTTGTTGATTAAGTTCAAAAGTTCTGCCAGTTCTATTCTAGCTGTAGGGTTAGAGGCTTGCATACATTGACGTTTCTTGATGAGATCTTTAGTCTCCTGCGATAGCTTACTGGTATCCTGTATAACGGAGTTACCACCGACTTCTATGGCACACTCCTTAATGATGCCCGTAAGGTTGTCGTTCATTGTTTCAACACTAAGCTCCTCTTTCCGTGTTAAAGCCGAATGCCTGTTCTGTAGCTTGATCCGGAATTCCCCGATTTTCCCTCTTATCACGAACTCATTGGTCGGCTTCTTATGTACCAGCTTCTTCCGTTCCCTCCTCAAATCTAGGCTAATTCGAGTTCTTACCATCCTATGGTCACTTTAGCGCACCTTGCCGAGCACGTCCACATCTTGTATGATGCCAGGGCTTGCGCAGAGTATAAAGTCTATTTCATTTCTAGTCTCATCATTCGCTTCTCCACGTGCACTTTCGGCTGTGCCGCTTGCAGAAGGAGGTATTCATTACCCGCATATTATTCTGTTCTGGAAAGTCTACTGATAACCCTCCCCTGCTATTCCTAGTGCCTATGCCATATCCTCCCACTGACTTGTCTTCAGCCTGTTTCTTGCCTACCTTGGCATTGAAGTCGCCCATCAGTATAGTGTATTTTGTTTTGACTTTACCCATCGCCGATTACACGTCTTCATAGAAGCTTTCGACTTCCTGGTCATCATGACTGGATGTAGGGGCGTAGACCTGTACGACCTTCAATTTGTACCTCTTATTAAGTGTCACAACGACACCTGCCACCCTCTCGTTAATGCTATAGAAGTCCTCTACGTTACCAGCTATATTCTTATTAATCTGGAATCCGCATACATCTTCAGTACGACCTAAATGTGTTTTACAGCTGTGATTGCCTCAGTGCATATAAAAGCAACGAAGTGATGCCAAATACTTTTGCAGAATAACTGAAATGTGGGCAAGTTCATTCGGATTCAAGATTATGACAGATTTGAACCCAACACTGTGTAACACTACTACACAGACTGGCGTTTCGGGTAGTTGAGACAAGATGCTTAATTAAACTTCTTGGAGATTTGGCATACTGTTAGCTAGGTGGGATAATGTAATTGCGATTCAGAATGGTAGCCTCAACATTGAGTATAAGGCAAAAGGTGAGTTTTTTATTGTGATCATTTGCTACAAGCATGCACATTGGCCTTACCGTAGTACGAGCATCCTTGTAGCACATCCTTCCCTGTATAAGAAGGGTCATGTTGCTTACTACTTAGTTGGTGTTATGCATTGTCCACTTCTATGGTGTTGGTGCCCAGGATCTCTACAAAACGGAACCTCTTTGGTACAATCTTGTGGCTGCTTGTGTTCTCCCTTAGCCAGAAGCATGAAGGGTGGTTCATGGTCACTGACCAAGTCTGATGTATAACCCGATGTTTCGGAACTGCATACGGGTTCTTTGTTCACCGAGTTGGACAGGGATTCGTCGTCGCTTATGTAGCCAGCACGTGACGTAACGAACATGCGGAAATGGCAGGCATAGTCCCTGTTGTCGGGTTCATCGTAGCTGGCGTCGATTGAATGATTATCGATTCTAGCAGCCGCCGGGATGACGTGTTTCTTTCTTTGGCAACAACAGTGGCATTGTCCCAGTGAATCTTGTGACTATGTTCCTGCGCATGGTCGGCAAATAATAGTCGTGTGACTATTATTTCTTAGAACACGTTTTTTTCGTTTCCATGCCTGACCAGATAAACTTTCATCGAACCCTTGAGCCAGAGGCACTGGCACTGGTTGTGTCCTGTTTGTGAATTATGGCCCTTTTGTCCGTGTCTATCCACTACGACCTGGGCTTATCTCCTGGCTGCTGAAGTGTGCCTGCATTTTCCAGGTCAACTACTCGGACATTAATGTCTCGATACAAATTGGGTAGATCTTGCATGCCATGCCCAACATCAGAGTAAGTTTTCTGTTTCTGCCAGCACTTTTGCTCATGCACTTTCATTTTCCTCCGGTCCGGGAGTTGTGGAAAGAAGGTGTCTGCAGTAGCTGGAAGTGTAGTCCTAAGTCTTCGGCTGGTAAGCATTTGCACTAGCGAGGAGCTATTTTTCAGAAGGCTCAGTCTATAATCGTGTGTCTCGTAGGCATCACCTGACGTCTCAAGGGAGTTCTTGGATAAGTTTACAGTGGGTTCTGTGAGATCATTGCGCTGTTGGTAGTGTGGACTGCACGCCATTTGTTGGAATTCTTATGACTTCTGCGAACAGCGTGCTGCGCCCTTTTGCAAGCTACAGTTTGTTGCGGTTCACGACCAGTACACTATTGCACGCCTTGTGAAAACAATGGATAGAACGCTTGTGCTTTTGTCTCCGCTTTTTCGCTTTGTTTCCCTGCATTTCTGGGAGCTGCCGCTCCCTCCTTGCGGCAATGGATGAAGAAACCTCCGAGGACTTTCCTGGTGTGCAGCCGTCAGGTCGGTCAGCGTCCAGGAAACGTGGAAGTGCGTCAAGCGATACAGACAGCGAGGCCACTGAGATATGTTCGGACAGCTACGACTCGTCGGACGATGACTTCCAGGTCGTGATGAGTAGATCAGCGAAAAGAAGACTACTGCAGGCATCTTCGTCGCCAAGTGCTTCTACCGTGAAGAGTGCACCGCTGCGCTGGCCGCACACTGTGCTCTTTATGCCCGTGGACCCGGCGACCAATTTGCGGCTCCTCAACAGGCAGGTCCTCTCTTCCTTACTCGAGAGAATCGCACCAAATGAGATTAAAGACGTGCGAATAAACCCGCGGAAAAATGTCCTGGCAGTTGATGTGCTACATCGCAGTGCCCTACAACACCTACGAAATATAACTGATATCGACAACGTAAAGGTGCGATCAATGATCCCTACAGGCGGCGATGGTACTGCGGGCGTCATTTATGACGTCGACGTTGCCATTCCTAATGACGACTTGCCAACGCTGATAAAGCCAACGACAGAAGGCAATTTCATTACAAGAAATTCCAGATTGGGGAACACACGCTGTGTGAAGGTTATGTTTGAAGGAGACAGCCTTCCTTCCCACGTCAAAGTAGGACATGTCCGCCATCCAGTACGACCATTCGTACCGAAGCCCCTCCAGTGTTTCAAATGTTGCAAGATTGGCCACGTGAAGGGTGTCTGCGTGAACAGTGTAGTGTGCCCGCGGTGCTCTGAGTCCCATTCAGAAGACGCCTGCAGCACACATGTTCTAAAGTGCCCGAACTGCAGTGGTCCTCACAAGGCCTCATCAAAGGATTGCCCGCGGATGCGGAAGGAATTCACGATTCTAAAACGCATGGTGCGCGACAATTCGACGCATCGAGAGGCTGCTACCGCTGTTCGGCGACGTCGGCATCGACACCGAAAACGTTCAAGAAATTCCGCAACTGAAGATAGGTACACGCCAGCTACAGTCAGAAGGGCTGCCGCATCTCCGCACTGCGCCACCAAGACAGATACAAGGAAAGCGAACAAAGAGGAGAGCCTCGCCCGTCCTGAAGAATGGCCTGAGCTACCGAGGGCACACCTCCTTGCTAAGATATCTCAAAACGCACCGACTTCAACGGCTTCTGCCACTGTTGAAGCGACGCTGGCTGATGATCTCCAGGTCATCAACATTCTGCGGTCGCTCATGAGTGCCATTCGCGTTATACTTACCAACATGAAGTCTTCGTCTGCGCAAAGCGCACTACAGGTGCTGGACACTTTGAATCCAGTACTTGCAGCTCTTGGTTAAAATCATGGCTCTCCAGAAGCCGTCGTTTCGTGACGAAGTCCGAAACGCGTCGATATTTCAGTGGAACGCCAGAGGACTGAAGTCACGCATGTCGGACTTTCGACAGTTTGTGTTCACGAATAAGTTCCCAGTCATCGTCATCTGCGAGCCCCTATCAGATAACATCAGACTGTCCGGGTATGAATGTTTCATGTCCGCCACCCACGGAGAATGCAGCAAGATCATCGTATTCATGCGACGTGATCTTACGTATGTCCATCACCCAGTGTCGCCTGACCAAGAAAACCAATACGTCTGTCAGACAGTGAAGAAAGGCAAGCTCACTTTCACATTAATTGGAGCCTACATATCGCCCTCAAGTCGGTTGGACTGCGAGAGATTACGGCGAATCACCACAGCGACTCCGCAGCCTTTGGTGATTACTGGAGATTTTAATGCCCACCACCATCTCTGGGGAAGTTCTAAGATAAGCTCGAGAGGCAGAAGATTAGTGTCATTTGCCTCCGAACAAGAACTATGCTTGTTAAATGATGGAAGCCCCACCTTTCTACGTGGAACTGCCTACTGTAGCTGCCTGGACCTGACCTTTGTTTCACGCTCCTTCACTAGAAAGGTCAGGTGGTTTCCGGATATTGAAACGCGGGGAAGTGACCACCTACCCACTTATCTTAGGGTTGAAGGGTTGATGGACTCCAGGTTAGCCGCCGTCACACAATGCATCGACTGGCCAATGTTCAAGTCAATTGTCGAAGACGGCTGTCGTGATGACTTGGCCACTAGCATAGAAGACATCATAAAAGGTGCCCTAGAGGTTGCGAAACATTCACTTCTGAGAACGTCCACACGCACCGAATACGACATTGAGCTAGAGAAGCTTCGTGCAATTCGTCGTCGTGCAGAGCGAAGATACAGGCGCACGAAGTCTGTAAATGACTTGAGGTTGGCCAGAAGATCTCAAAAGAAAATTCAGCGTCGCATGGACAAACTTGCATCACAAAGATGGAAATCATTCTGCGAATCTTTGGATCCAAGAAAACCATTGTCTCACATATGGAGAACTGTTCGTGGTCTCCGTGGAACCCCTCAGCAGCGCCACCCTTTTAAGTCTTTGGCCCTTCACCAACAATGCAGCGAGATTGACGTAGCGGAAGCTTTCTGCAGGAGGATTGCTGGCGAAACTAGTTGCGCTGGAACATCGACGCTCCGCCACTCACCGATTTCACGCGACTCCCGCATGGATAGTCCTTTCTCCATGCACGAGCTCGAAGCTGCACTGGCCTTGTGCAAGCGTTCATCTTCACCAGGCCCCGACGGTATAACCTACCGTGCCCTGTGTAATCTGGGTGATGAGGCTCGAAAAGTGCTCCTGCTCCTGTTCAACAGCTCCTGGCGGACAGGTACGGTTCCCCAAGAATGGAAGACCAGTCGCATAATTCCACTGCTCAAGCCTGGCAAGTCGCCTGTAGACATTGCATCATACCGACCAATTGCGCTTGCCAGTTGCATCGGAAAACTAATGGAGAGGATGGTTCTAGCACGGCTAGAATGGTACCTCGAACATTACCAGGTACACCCAGATGCAGTGGCCGGTTTCAGGCGGGGCCGTTCTTCCATAGACAACGTTATCGACTTGGTGACGTACGTCGAGCACCAGAAGTCCTGCAAAAGATTATCTGCTGCCCTGTTTCTGGATGTTAAAGGAGCGTACGATAACGTAACGCACGAAGCGATTTTGAACGCGTTAGAGGCAGTAGGACTTGGCGGCAAAGTATATATTTGGATAAGTAGCTATCTACATACGAGATCCTTTTTCGTACTTACCGAGGATGGTCCGACCTCCCAGCATTACAGTAACCGTGGGGTGCCGCAGGGCGGAGTACTCAGCCCAACGCTCTTCAGTCTAACACTCATTGGACTCACCGACATCCTGCCAGGCACTGTTAGGCTCTCCATCTATGCCGACGACATTTGCATTTGGACGTCGGCTGTGACGCGACTGCAGCTTCGCGCGCGGCTTCAAAAGTCAGCTACTTTGACATCATCCTACCTTCGAGAACAAGGACTTCATATATCATACGAGAAGTGCGCAGCGGTGGCATTTACCAGGAAATCAATGTCGCCATACGTGATATCCGTCGACAGACATATGATCTCGTACAGCACGAGTCACAGATTTTTAGGGGTGGTCCTTGACAAAAATCTCTCCTGGACCCCTCATGTGAATTATGTGAAAAAACGCCTGACAGGAATTTGCCATATGTTTAAGTTCCTTGCAGGAAAGACCTGGGGAGTGCCAATACACTCTATGCTGCAACTGTACAGGGTCCTCTTTGTTGGATTCCTGCGATACAGCCTACCTGTCATGTCCAACACCTGCAGAACTAACCTGAACATAATCCAAAGCATCCAAGCTCAAGCACTCAAGATATGTCTCGGTCTACCGCGGAGTGCGTCAACGACTGAAGTTATTGCAGTGGCTCAAGATTTCACTATTAGAACGCACATTAGCATTGAAACAATGCGTGTGCACCTAAGACACTTCGCCCGGAACCCTACCCACCACCTAGCAAGTCTCCCAGTAGATAGGCCCCACACGACATTCAGTGCGACTGTCTTCGCGCACCATACCTCTTTCAGGTCAGGTTACACACCTGCGGCAAGGCCTTCTATTCCTCCATGGTGTATGCGCCGCACTCAAGTGAACCTTACAGTCCCAGGACTTCAGAAAAAGTCGGACTTGCCATCATCAGCGCTCAAGCAACTAACTTTATTTCTCTTGTACGAGAAATACAGCGACTGCACACACGTCTACACTGATGGATCAACTACATCAACCAGTTCCGGCGGCGCTGTACTTATACCAGCAATGAGAATAACCAAGCGGTTCAAGACTTCCCATGTCACTACGTCTACAGCTGCAGAGCTCGCGGCTCTCCGCGACGCGCTTCAAGTGATAAATACTGAAAGTCCTAGAATATGGGCAGTCTTCTGCGATTCAAGGCCGGCCTTGCAATGTGTGCATTCATTTCTCCGACATGGAACTCACGATCAGCTCACGTGCGAAATCGCGGAACTTGTCCATCGCTTAAGAGAAAAAGGCCATGATATCTCTTTTCAGTGGATACCAGGTCATTGCGGTATCATTGGTAATGAAGACGCCGATAAGGCAGCTCGGACGTCAAACCAAGAAGACCGCTGCGTCCCCATTCCGCTCTCAAGGACCGACGCCGCGAGACAACTTGGCATTCTGGCACGCACGATCTCCTTAGCAGAGTGGAATAATGTACATACAAGACGCACAAGACTGCACCGACTAAACCCATCACTTCAACTCAGACCTCCAGCCGGTGTGCACCGGCGTGAAGCGTCTCTTCTGTGTCGGTTATGGCTTGGAGTGGCCTTCACGAATGCCTACTCAGCACTAATTGGATTGGCTGATAGTCCTGCATGTGATGTTTGCGCATGCGAGGAGAACATTGACCACATATTGTGCCATTGTCCTCAATTTCAAGCCCAAAGACAGTATTTGTCCGACACATTGAGGAAACTAGACGATCGTCCTCTGAGTGAACAGACAATATTAGAGCACCGTCCCGACCGATCATCGGCTCAAAAGGCAGTGAAGGCACTTTTGTGTTTTCTCAGAACTTCTGGTTTGCTCGAGCGACTTTAACTGAAGTGCTGTCGCGTACGCGTACCTACACCTTCTCTCTCCCTTCTTTCTCTTCCCCTTCTCCCTTCCCCCAGAGTAGGGTAGCCAACCAGACTATTGACTGGTTAACATCCCTGCCTTCCTGTATTCTTCTCTCTCTCTCTCTCTCTCTTGTGAAAACAATGAGGCATTGAGTCGCAACCACACGTCCTGTCAAACTAGTCAGTACTAGCTCAGGATACCCTTACTAGTATTTTGTGATGATGAGCCACCGCACCCCTCCAATAGAAAATATGTCCATGGTGAACCTCTGTAACAGCTTTTCTCAGAATCCCAGTTGCAGGAGTGTCACCCTTCTCTTAGCCCTGTGGTGCTAGCATGTATGGCATGACTTGAAGACGTTTGCTGTTTGTATGTATTTATGATGCAGTATTTTGTCGTCTTGCTAGGCATTTATTGATTCCAAAGTGGCATTATAGTGAGAAGCGCTGGGTGGGTAAGCTCCTGTAGCTTCTTGGGCGCGGTGGTTTTGTTGCCAAAATATCAACATGTCTTCGACTACATCATCCTTGTGAAGCCAGAATGCTTTCAGACTTTGCAACACCTTGTCCAGTTCTTTCGAGTGAAGATGCGAAGTTGGCAGCCGCATTAATCTAGCCCTTGTTCTTTCTTCAGATCTTGTAAAGAAGGTGGGGAGAGGCAGCATGCATAGCCTTCAATCTTGGTAGGCCCTTCTGGTGCCTGTTATTCTCCTTCAGATGATAACTTGACAGTGTATCAGCTGCGGGAAAGTCTTTGCCAAAGATGTACATTATGCGTCATAATGTATCAATCATGTATGCATTTCATGATTTGGGAAATATTGTTGCCCTATTTATAGAATTTATCTGAAGCTTGCAAAAAAGAAAGCACTTCTTTCTATATCTAGGCATAGCCAGGCATTTTGTCTCTGCAAAATATCTTGAGGCGTATCTAGTGACATGTTGCCCATCGTCTTGCTTTTGGCTAAGCACTGCAACTAGACCACAGCACAAAGCATCAGCTGTGATTAGCAGCTGGTTTCTCATTTTGAGGACCACCAGCCACGCTCTGGATCTGAAGAAAGTATTTCTTTCCATTTTTAGAATTCTTGAACCTGTGTGGGTTCCAGATAAACCATGCTTTGAAAATAGCATGCTGCACAATGGGTGTAGTGTCTGTCATGTTAGGAGCGAATAAACCTAGATAGACGGTCATGCCCATTAGCAGCTGTAGTTCTGGAGGATGGTCTTGGCATGTCTGTGACAGCTTTGAGCTTGTTTTCGTTCATGATATGCCCCAAGTAGGATATTATTGTGATGCCAAACTTACATTTCTCTTTGTTGATGGCAGCTCTTGCACAGTGGGTGCCCTCAAATGTACTGCAGAGCTGGTTGTGTTGCTGTTTAGTTGAGCACCAACTGATAACCTCGACCATATGACAAGCAACACATATAAGCTCTGGATATCATTCATATACCATTGTATTTGATCTGGGGCACGCCAGATACCAAATCGCATGAGCAGTTAAAGCGAACCCAACGGAATGGTGCTGTAAAGGTGGTCAAGAACGTTCCGTTATTTCTGAGGGATTTGCCAAATCCCTGAATTTGGGCATCAATTTTTCATACACCAAGCTGTGACTTGTAGTATCTGAAGGGTATGCTCTACTGCAGGAATCGGATATGCTGCTCATAGAACTTGCTTGTTCAGTTTTTGTATAATCCATAAAAGTGTGGAGTGCTCCTGATGGCTTCATCACCACTACCATAAGCGTGCACCAAGGAGTTGGCTCTGTCATAGCTGTCGTAAAACCAATCTTAAACCGGGACAAGTTTGGCTTTCGTCTTCTATAAGAGTAGTCATACAAAACAATGAAATATTAGTCCAAAGGACACAGGCTTGAGTTTCAACATTGTCAGGGAAGCTGCGCAAATTATTTGAGGATGCGGCTTTGAATCTCCTCAACCATTAACATTCTCAATCTGTAAGCGCTCGACTTCACCTTCTCAATCACCTCTATGACCTAGTTAGCAAATTTATTTGGAAACAGCAGCATTCTGCCTGATGCACGAGATGGAACTTGATGTTGTGCTAGTCGCCTTACACACTGACCACAGTAACTTGGAAATCACCACCTCCTTGAAATGCCATGAACCACATTGTTTTCAGGATGAGACAAGAAATAGTGTCTAATAATCATCTGTGACAAAAAAAATAACTGATGCCCGTGGCAAGGTGCCATTCAAGTGGTTGAGTTCCTCCGGGAGGCAGGGGGTGATACGAGTGAGAACCCTCAAAAGCCGATTATGGCCTTAGCCAAGCAGCCCCAGGTGATATAGTAAAGCTTTTTGGGTACATTGTCATTAAGCACCACCCTATGTAATTTATTTGCTTCCACAACACTTGCATGGCTCACGAGTGTCCGGTGGTAAATTTCTGAAGCCACAGCAACCTCAATGTAGCATTCCTATTTCCGAATACTTCAATCTGCATGCCACTATGTATGGCAGGTATTACTGGGAAGGAGACCAACGAACAGCTACACATAAAAAAACTCTCTAAAGGCGGTTATTGCAAAAGCACTGCCCAACATCAACACACGCTGTATGATACAAGAATGTTGCTACTATCAAAGATGAATTCAGTCAGTAATTGAAGATGAAGATGGTTTTACTCAATAGCCTTATAAAAATGATAAAAGAAAGCTAATATGGAACCCACTTTTCGAATCTTGTCTGGAAAAAAAACCCATTATGTCTTCAAGTATCTCACGCAGCCGGTAATCCTGTTCTAATTCTTCATCACCTTCAGGTATGCTAAAGATGTCTTTCTCGTCATTGGGCTCCAAAAAGTAGTTGAGCAAAAGGAGTAGACCTAGGTGGCTGACAGGATGGCTCTTTAAGTGCGGTGCATAGAAGAAAAAAACATGCAGACATCTTCAACACTGTAATGAGCATTAACTGTTGGGGATAAAATATGAAAAACCCTAAGGAAAGCATTTAGGTTTGGTGGAAATGTAGAAAATACACAGAGACTAAAGACAGTGAAGGAAAATGAAAAATATTTGTGTAAGCTTCTTCAGCAGTGCGTTTGTTGCCTGTAGACAACACCAGGTAGAACTTGGAAAGCGACCTTCACCCCGAGTCCGCGTCAATTCTGCATGCAATTTGTGCATATTGAGACAAAGATGTAGGGCTCCCGCACCGCAGAACGGCGCGCGCAAAGGTTGGCGCCATGAAAGGCGATGAAGTGCGTAAGCTGCACGCTCTTGTTCTGGCCCCCTATTAAAGAGAAGCGTATATTTTGCAACACTCCGCCTACAATCTACGTTACATTTTTTCTGGTGGAGGTGCGGGGTACATGTTACCACTCCCAGATCGAACACGGTCTACAAGCCCAGTAAGAAGTCCATTCAATCTGACTACTGTGCAGGTACGGACACGCTACCGACTTCAAGGACTGCCGCCTGAGCATGAGCCTCTACGCAATCAAGTCAGAAGGTTGAATACATCGGTTCCATCTTCCTCGACCGCGCCGACCAACGTCGTCCTCATCCAGCCACAAATACCCACGTCCTTCCATGGGGACACCTTTGAGGATGTGGAGGACAGGCTCGATCACTTTGAGCGTGTTGCAGAATTCGACGGCTGGACTCCAGAGCGCAAGCTATGCAGCGCCTACTTTTCCCTCGAGAACTATGCGCGGACATGGTTTGAGAATCGTGAGGCGGCCTTATCGACAAGGGATGAATTCCGACGCCAGCTAATCAGCACATACGCCAGCCTTAATCGCAAGGAGCGAGCTGAATCTGCAATTCAGGCGAGAGTACACTGGCCGGACGAAAGCGTAGCATTGTTTGTCGAAGATATGTGCCGACTTTTCTGACGCGCGGATCCATCCATGCCAGAAGAAAAGAAGCTCAGGAACTTGATGCGCAGTGTCAAGCAAGAGTTATTCGGTGCCCTAATATGCAACCCACCAAAGATTGTTGCAGAGTTTCTCGCGGAAGCCGTATCAATGGATAAGGCACTGCAGCAGCGAACAAGGCAGAACCGCGACGTGTCGACCCTATCGCGTGACTCTCTCGCTATACCCCTGGACAATACCGACGCCTTGCGGGAGCTCATTAGGCTTCTCGTTCCAGAGTAGCTTCAAAATCTTCAGGTGGCTTCAGCATCGGTACAGTGGCTCGCTCTGGCCGAGGTCGTCTGAGAGGAAATCAGGCAGGCAGTCCAAGTCCCAGAGTGGAGCGAGACACCACAGCACGAGGTACGGCAGCCACAACCTTGCATGTTGTATGCGGAAGCTGCGCGAAGTTCCTTGTCCTCGATTTTTCGCAATGTGAGCGACGTCATGGACTTTCATGGTGTGCGCGCCATTGAACAAGCCACTGGCGACTTCAGGCCTCACCGCACGCCATTCATGGCTGATACACAACCACCCCACAAGAGCGACGTATGGCGCACCGCAGACCGGAGGCCCTTGTGTTTTCATTGCGGTGAAGCCGGTCATCTCTACCAGGCGTGTCCCTACCGTCGAGCTGGGCTCCGTGAATTTTCACTGAATGCACCGTGCCCGCGCAATGGTGAACGTGCCCTGGAGATCGAAGCATACGTCGCGGACCCCAGGACTTCGTTTGCCCTACTATTCCGTGAACCCCGGTCACCATCACCTGCCCAAAACAGGTCTTCCAGCCCCATATTCACGCCGAGAGCAACGAGGCGTCGCTCACTCAGCCCAGCCTCCCGGGAAAACTGAGTCCAGCGACCTGCGGAGGTGAGGTGACTGACGTTCCGAACGCTGAAAACCCTCCACTACGACGACCGCGATATGACGTAATTGAGACGCAGAGAAAGCAGTGTAATTCCGTGTCAGTATCCTCCGACGTACCAGTTACCATAGATGACCACGAAGTCACGGCGTTAATGGACACGAGTGCGGACACGTCTGTTATGAGCCAGAATCTCACGCGTATACTGAACAAAGTTTCGACGCAATGGACCGGAACTCAGATTCGTACTGCAGGAGGGCATCTCATAACTCCAATGGACCGGTGCACGGCACGAGTCAACATTCGGGGCTTCACGTACATCGGCGACTTCGTCGTTCTTCCTGAATGTTCAAAGGACCTAATACTCGGCATGGATTTCCTTCAGGCGAACGGTGCCATCATCGACCTGCAAGAGTCTAGAGTCAGCTTCATTACTATGCAAGCCATAGCGAACAGTAATGACCTACGACCGTGACATCGCGCTTCGCGTAACTGACGATCACATCACGTTGCCACCCAAGAGCAGCGTGCTTACCCTTGTCCAATGCGAAATGGAGGACGCCGCCGAAGGAATTGCTGAGGCAAACATGCCCCTGCTTTTTGAGCGCCACATGTGTATAGCCAGAGGGCTTCTTCAGGCGCAGAACAAATGTTCAGTCGTTTTGCTAATAAACTTTAGCAACGAGTATCGGCATGTACCACGAGGAACGACATGGCTGAACTGAGGTCATTTCTTCACGAAATCATTGACGTTACTGACATTGCCACATTGGAAACCGCATCGTCTCAGCAATCTGGGTTCCCCAGCCTTAAAGAACGGATTCACGTTAACGCCGCTCTGCCAGACCATCAGAAAGACCGTCTACTGAGTCTCGCGAATGAATTTGCGGACTATTTTTCAACGTCATCCAAAGTACGGCGCAAGTCCATCACAAAGCACCGCATTATTACACATGAGTCTGCACGTCCTGTCCGTCAGCATCCTTACAGAGGGTCTCCAGTGGAAAGGGAAGCGATCAAGCATCAGGTGAAAGAGATGCACCAAGACGACGTGATCCAGCCATCCACCAGCCCGTGGGCCTTCCCTGTAGTGTTAGAAAGACAACACACTATGCTTCTGTGTAGATCACAGAAAGTTGAACCGTGTCACCAAGCGTGATGTTTACTCATTGTCACGCATCGACGACACTTTGGATCGTCTACAGCATGCCAAGTTTCTTTCTTCGTTGGATCTTAAATCAGGATATTGGCAAATCGAAGGTGATGAACAGGATAATAAAAAAACAGCATTAGTGACACCTGACGGGCTTTATGAGTTCAAAGTTCTCCCCTTCGGTCTCTGTTCCGCACCTGCCGCCTTTCAGCGGACGATGGATACCGTGCTTGCTGAACTCAAATGGCGAACCTGCCTCGTATACTTGGACGATGTCGTTCTGTTCTCGAGCACGTTTGACGAACATCTCGCATGACTTGAGAGTGTCCTCACTGCGATCCATACTGCCGGCCTCACCATCAAGCCTGAAAAATGCTACTTCGGGTTCGAAGAGCTCAAAATTTTTGGTCATGTCATTGGTCCTCAAGGCGTCCGACCAGACCCCGACAAGTTAGCTGCCGTCGCTGAGTTTTTACCACCCACAGACAAGAAGGCTGTCCAACGCTTCCTTAGTTTGTGCGCATATTATGGGCGCTTCGTCAAGGGCTTCTCGAGAATTGCTGACTCTGACAGGGCTTAGATGCAATGATGCGCCTTTCATTTGGGCGGACGAGCAGCAGCAGTCATTCAATGAATTGTGCAAGCGTTTGCAAGAGTCCCCGATACTTGTTCATTTCGACGAAGACGCTGACACTGAAATCCATACTGATGCCAGCAATGCGAGTCTCGGCGCTTGTGCAGTGGCAAGCTGGTGCGGAACGCCCCGTTGCTTATGCAAGCCGCAGTCTCACCAAGGCTGAGAAAAACTACTCAACCACTGAAAAAAAATGCTTAGCGGTTGTGTGGGCAATTGGTAAACTCCAACCCTACTTGTATGGTAGACCCTTTAACGCTGTTAGCGATCAACCACGCCCTGTGCTAGCTTGCCAACCTCATGGATCCTTCAGGCAGACTAGCCCATTGGAGCCTTTGCTTAAAAGAGTATGATATTACAGTTGTCTACCAATCTGGCAGGAAGCACAGTGACACTGACTGTTTGTCACGTGCACCACTCCCTACGACCTCATTGGACCCTGACCATGACTTGCCATTTGTCCCCGTTATCGACGCCATAAAGATGGCTGAGCACCAGCGCGCTGACGCTGAGCTGCTGCCGCGGATCAAACACCTCCAAGGAGTTGAAGGTGTTTTACCCCGCTCGCTCATGCGCGGCTTATCATCATACTACTTGCACAACAACGTCCTTTACAGGAAAAACTGCGGAAGCGGCCCCAATACGTACCTCCTTGTCGTGCCATCGGCGCTACCCCACGACATTTTGCGAGCCTGCCATGATGAGCCATGCGCGGGACACCTGGGATTCGCCAAGACTTTAGGCAAGGATACGGCAGAAGTATTACTGGACCTGGCTTTATTCTTCTGTGCAACGGTACATGAAGACCTGCCACGATTGTCAGCGCCGCAAGAAAGCACCAGTTAAACCGACTGGCTTTCTCCATCCTGTGGACCTTCCTCAAGCACCGTTCTAACAAATAGGAATGCATCTACTTGGGCCATTCCCAGTGACCTCTTCGCGCAACAGATGGATAGTCGTCGCTACCGACTACTTAACCCCGTACGCCAAAACCGAAGCTATTTCGCAAGTAAATTCATATGAAGTGGCCAAGTTCTTTGTACGCCACATCGTCCTACGACATGATGCGTCTGTTCTCATCACTGACCGCGGTACAGCATTTACAGCGGAACTTATGCAGGATGTTCTCCAGCTGACGCATAGCTCTCACCGCAGGAACACTGCGTATCAACCTCAAACCAATGGATTAACGGAACGTCTGAACAGAACACTGGCTGATATGCTCTCCGTGTATGTCGACGTAGAGCACAAGACGTGGGACGCGATCTTACCCTATGTGACTTTCGAGTATAACGCTGCTGTACAGGAGACTACACAGTTTACGGCGTTCGAACTTGTATACGGGCGCCACATCAGGTCAACACTTGACGCCATGCTACCTCTGGCTGGCTGATAATAGCCCGACCAGCGAACACGTAGAAGAGTTCGTACAAATAGCCGAAGAGGCACGCCAGCTTGCTCAGCGTCGTATCCAGAGCCAACAGCATACTACCACCCTTCGATACAACCAGGATCGACGCGACATCCATTACAATATCCACGGCTGCGTGTGGATCTGGACGCCCATCCGCCGCCGTGGACTCTCAGAAAAGTTGATCCG
The DNA here is from genome assembly GCF_038994185.2 of Dermacentor albipictus. NCBI lineage: Eukaryota > Metazoa > Arthropoda > Arachnida > Ixodida > Ixodidae > Dermacentor > Dermacentor albipictus. The sequence goes on along the minus strand of NW_027225567.1, from coordinate 5,869,235 downwards.
CCGGTATTTTGGTCCCTACAAGGTTACACGCCACCTCAGTGACGTGACCTACGAAGTGGTCCCCTGCAGTTCTGACCACAGTTCACTCCGTCGTCGTCCTCCCGCTTAAGTTGTTCAGTAGTGCGCATGAAACCATACTATGTGCGTACGTGAATGCCAAGATGCACCTGAGGAGCTCCATTTCTTATGTCACTGAAAGAAATTTTTGACGCAACCGAGACGGTCGCTTTTCTCATGGGAGGCAATTGACACAAAGATGTGGGGCTCCCGCACCGCAGGACAGGCGCGCGCAAAGGTCGGTGCCACTAAATACGATGAAGTGCGTAAGCTGCACGCTCTTGTTCTCGCCCTCCATTAAAGAGAAGCGTATATTTTGCAAGACTCTGTCTCCAATCTACGTTACAATATAGTCCTTGTCGGGTGTGCCATTAAGCTTTATATTGCATGTTTTACACATTACTCATCTGATGCCTTATCAGCGAAGGTTTTTCCCCTGCCTTTCTTGTGAAAAAATGTTTGGGAAGTGCCGAAGTGCATCTACTTTTATTTTTTGTGCATGGCACATGTGCTGTTGGCCTGGAACTGATTCACAATATTAACAGCCGTAGCGCTCAGGGCCCCATGTCACTGAAAATCTAGCAGTGGTGTTGGCGACCTTTTCCATATGAGAAAATTTATCCCGAACCATGCATCCCGATTCATGCAGGCCCTCCACGTGGCATATAGGCGTTACTGAACTCATTAAAATTCTCAAAGTAGAATGTGTCAAAAATTCATAAAGTTTGACTTGCACACAACCTTGAGACATGATAGCATTGGACTGTAATTTGATTATGCGAGAGAACATAATTCTGTTGCGTGGAAACTCAAACACAAACCCCTTTTCCAGCTGCCATTGAAGGTCTGTCTTAGAAGTGGCACGCCCCAGAAAGCTCGCCTTCGTGCATAGCGTTTGCCACCAGCATTTCCAGGGAAACATTACAGAAGCATAAGCTGCAGCTGCCCGGAAGCGTGAGAAGCAGCCAGGGATCTTTTAACGCTATCGTGTTCCACTCTTAAAGGCGCAGCTTAAGTGTCCTCCAGCCTTTTTTTGCCCTGTTTGGGGACTGCCTTCTTGAAGGTGTTGCTTTGTTTCCTTTCTGCTGTAGGGCGAATGCAATATCTGCTTTGAACAACAGCAAAGCCGCGTTTTGATTGCACTTGATGCTGGCTGCACTAGCGCGGCATCTCTCCTGAACACTATCCAACAGTTTACTATAATGGTATCACTGAAGTAGAATACACGGGACACCTTCGTGTACCACTTCATCTACCTCGAAGTAATATCCCACAGCTATATGATCCTTAACATCCACCACTTTCTTGGATTCATTTCAGATAGCTGGAATGTACAGACTAAAAAAACTCGGAAGTGCTTGCACTCTTTGGAGAATTTTGTATGAGCATTTTCAGGCTAGTCTGGTGACGCCAAAAAATACTGGCTCTCCTGTTATCAAGAGTAGAAGCATGAAATGGCTGCCGACAAAGCAGATTGATTGTAGATGATGCTAGCCACAATCTTAAAATGGGTGTAGCGCCCATTCGCAACGGCACACCCCACCCCACCGCACCACCCAACTGTACACTGCTCCATATGGAAGCAAGTTTCCTGTCAAAGACAGAACCCCATTGCAAGTCTCGTCTCGGTCCACCAGATGCGCCGTGGACCTCGCGGACTGCTGGCATTGAAAAGAGTACAAGCAACTGTGTCTCAGTGCCAAAAAATGACAATCAAGTGTACAGTGTCTTGTATCTGCCTCTGAACGTCACTATTAGAAGTGACAAATAAAACTTCAGCATACTAGAAGTTACAGCTTGAGTGATATTGTGAGCAAATATTTAGAACTCAGAAGCAATATTTTCTGTAACATGTTTGGGAAGTAACTAGCATATGTATTGCAGTCTTGGCTGTTTGCCCGGATGAGCTGGTTTGAGTGCCAGGATAATGGATCTGGCTTTTGGTTCATTGAAGGTGGCTGACATGAGCTAAAACATTTCATGCTTAAAATGTCTGCAGCAGCGGCACTGCTCGGTTAGTCAAGGACCTCATTTCATGGCCTTCATTCTGACACCTTCGAACACTGTTTCTGCCTTTGTAGCACTTCCTAGAAAATATCCTTCAAATTCTTATTTGAAAGAACCATGCATCAACTTTGGCGTATTTCTCAAACTGTACGAGCAGAATTGTTGCTGATTTCATACATACAACCTGTAAATCAATAAAGCAGAATTGTTAGTTGAAATATGTAATCCAAATCAAGGAGCCATTCTCAAGACGATGTTCCCGCTGGCACTGATGCGTGGCATTACTGGCGTTGGTGAAATCTTTATTCTACATTATAAAGCATGAAACAGTCACACGTGCTCTTCTTTCCTTCTTTTTTGAGCTTTGCTGTTTCAAGAAGCTTTGCACTTTGAGTGGCAGCAGCCTGATTGACATAACTTCTGACTCACGTATTTAACATTTTTGCACAGATTGGTCAAGGAGTAGCCAGATTTTGAGAAGTACATCTTTAGCAGAGTCTATAGGTGCTGGATTTTGGTGTGAAGAGAGACAAGCAGCTTCATAGCTTCCCTCCTCTCTTGTCATTGTGTCGGCAAACTGCAATGAAAACTCTCGAAACAGTATATTCGTTAATGAGGAATCTTTGCAACGCACATTGTGAAGCACATGCCGATGAATTGCTTCAACCTTTTACATTAAACAAATTATGCCATGCGCTGTCGAGAGACAAATAAAGCTGTGCACATTAAAAATTAACAATAATCTCCGCAGTTTGTGAAGTGATTGAGATATTGTTACCCAGTACCTTCAACAAAGATGTTATGGGAAACAGTGCAAGGAAGTAGCATACTTAAACTAATTGCAGGTATTTGGCGGAGTTGTATGGGAGACAATATAGCCAACCAATTTTCCTCTAATGCATGTGAGCTTTGTGATCTTCATGGTGTAATGTAATCTTTTCAGGTAGCGGATAAAGAATGTGTGGCAACATGAAATGGCCTTTGACGACACAGGCGAGTAGTGAATGCCACACTTCAGTTCTAATTAAAGTGACATCAGCACAGAGCATGTATGCTACGACCAAGTTGGGTCCATACTTTGGATTACCGTGTACAGTGTCACTCTCTTCTGCATTGCAGAGATGGAAGCCAGTGTTTCCTTGCTGTTGACATTTCAATTTATTATATTTTCATGTTTTCATGCTCTGCATAATGCAGCCAGAGGTTGCACGGTCTTGAAATGAAGACTACTTTTTGTGTTTTCAAGATAAAATTTTGGCTATAATAAACGGAATTTCCAAAAAACAAATTTTATTTTTGGCCTGCCTTCTTTTGGGTGATCAGACATGGGAGCCATTGAGGCATCATGGCTCATACGTGCTCCCTTTATGCTTGAGAGGTGTGTGTACAATGCTCCTTGCATGTTGAAAAAAAATGGAGACCACCCATAATTGGTCTTGGTTTGCTTTCTTAGCCACAAGTGTTATATGAAAATATAGCTGCTTTTTCTAACTCTTTCTGGCGGTGCGTTTTATATACATACAAATTATGATGGACGTGCATGTTCAGTGTGATTCCAGGAACAAGAAACTTTACTGGAAGATCCTTTGCAAGAGATGCAAGTGCTTGCCCATTTCATGAAAAAAAGGCTTTGTTTTCATTGTATACAGTAAGCTAAGGGTCAGGCGGACTTGATCACAAAAGCAAAGAGAGAAATTGGTTGACAGAGAAATGCAAACCCTGCTGACCATATCGTAACTGTCTAGCGCATAGACGACACCTGCACATTGGCCAACAGCATGGGAAAGGAGAAGGGATGGAAAGGTTAAAGAGATTGCCATGAAGCACATGTGGTGAAAAGGAGAATGAAGCAAAATTGGTAGTATTCAGAAAAAGCTAGATATTCTTGATGAGAAAACTGAAACATTGGACAAATAATTAATAGCAACCTTTATCAAGTCTTACCACCGTATTCAGCAATACATCTTGAAGCTCATGCTTGACTTGATATAAATGACGCATGGTGTGAACGCGCCCAAGATACTCATCGCATTTCTTTTGATGTGTTCACGACAGGCGTCATTTAAATGGAGTCAAGCATGGGCTTCAAGTTAAGATGCATTTCTGAATACGGGGGTTAGTGTTATGGCATGGTGAGGCTCTCTGGAATGAAGACTTCATGAACTAGAGAATAGATGTGCCCGTGACAACCTACCTTTACGTATTATCGCAGACATCTGAATCACAGGAGCAGTCTGAAGCACGTGGTAGGTTTGTGAAGCCTTTCCGAGAAACCTGCATGGGTTTTCTCTGTAACAGTTTGCTACAATCGGGTGTATGACTCATTTTACCTGATCACCTTGCATATTTCTACACAATGCTTTCGTCATTACTGTTCAGATTCATTAGAGTTCAGTGGTTCTTGTTAAACAAAATGGAGCCATGAGAAAAGAAGGAAAAAGGGAATTTTTAGGCATTGAGAAGGCAATACAGGAATGAATGTCCAAAGAGGCACTTGTAGGCAGGATAACTGCAAGATTACCTTGTTTACATGTCCATAGTTTGTGCTTACAAAGAAGGCAGAAGAAGGATGCCAGGAAAAAATAAGCATTTCGTGTGAGGTTCCTCTCATTAGGAAGCTGTTTACAATGATGAGAGCCAATACAAGAAGCGTGGTCCTAATGAATGGACACATTCTCCCAGTTGCAATTCATAGTTTAAGTAAGATTTTGAGGGACTTCAATCGCACCTCAAAAAGAAGTCCATGATCAATAAACAGTGCAGGAAGCCAGTATAATAGTTTTCATTTACAGTGAGTTGGCCCTAGGATATGATCCAGTTTGCATCTTCAATCTATTGATTGGCTACTATTGATCTGTACAATAAGCGCAGCACGCATACAGAACAACACGCAGTCCCATTTATGCCTTGGGCCTCACTTATACCATGTTAAAATTGCGAAAATTCAACAGATTCGTAAAACCAGCTCTCTTTATGACCTTACCTTAGGGAGGAACTTGTCGATGTTACATGGCAGAGCACGAACCTTTCCTTAGGAGAAGGCGTCCAGTTATTTATGAATTATATGGTAGAGGTTCATTACTTCTTGAAAACTGTTCTGCATAACACTCGTGCTTCTTCACACATCTATCATGATCAAATACGGGATAAGTTGGGTGCTGCAGATAAATGGTTCCTGAAGAGCCTAAAGCTAAAGCATCAATAGGTAGCTAAAGTTTCATTCTTGATGTTTAGTCCAGTTTTCTGAAAAATACACATAGAACTGAAACCGTTCAATCTGAGTACCAATATTAAATGTGTTATTTTGGAGCTTCAATGATTTGCTGCAGTTGATGGAAAGTGAAGGACTGTATAGAAAAAATGGCTGCAAGGTCAACTATCATCTGCGCATAACCTCTCAGATACTGCACTAAATATAAATTAAAACACATGAAAACTTTTTATAGAACAATGTACAGCCACACAGGATCACGCTAGCATCGATGCTAGCGTGATCCAGTGACATATGATAGTGATCACTATCATATGTCACTGGTGTGGCACAATGTGGGAACTACCATGGCTCGTACAATGCTCCGAAGGATACATTGCAGTAGCGCAACTATGCTCAATGGCATTTGAACTGTTTCTTGCAAATTACAGCTTCTAGCCATGCACTTATTCATTTATGACTTGGATGGTCGTGAAGCCTAAGTGCTTTTCTACCTAGCAATACTGCAAGCTTGTCTGCTGACACTAGCTGCACAAAAGAGCAACAGTAGCTTGTGCTCCTGCAGAACTTGAGGGCGGATTACAATTTCTTGCCACACTACAGATGACAAATATGAACATACTGCCAAGCTTCAATATCTTAGCCGGTGTAAAGCTTCAATACAGGTACTGCACTCTCTTAATTGCACTGCTTACAGCTGTCAAACTATACCTCTGGTGCTATGCACATTTTGGGGATGGCAAGAAGTTCCACTAGACAAGGTATCAACCACACAGGCATTTAAAACATTGAGTTAATGGTGGTTAAGACTGACTAAACACAATTTGCCACTTGGCTTGGATCTCGATTCCTTTCCCCTCTAGTGTCATTGACTGAAGAGCCACAACAGGAGTAGAGTAGCAATGCTTCGTTGTCTTGCCTGTTTTCTAATAGCAAGAAACTACGCTCTAGCACTGTAGCATAATCATAGAACAAAAGGTCAAGTTTATTGAGCAAGCTTGATCAAACAGCTCTCGAGTAGTCTGGGCCCCACGTCAGAGGGTATCATCGCATGGTGTCATGACTACAAAAGTGCATGAAGACTACTAGAGGCTGCAATTTCAGTAGAAGGTAGGGGATAACCCCTAATTAAGGGTAAGCCTTTGCTTCTGACAATGATCGCCCAAATGTAATCACGATTTCCCGCTTCTCCGCCCGTGCAGAAATGCCATCGTCCTTTTAAGATTGACCACATTACAAAAACGTACGTACGTACGTACGTACAGTCCTATACACTGCGGCTGGTCGCGTCGCAATCCCGTGTTTCTCTAGTTTTAACGCCCGCACAATACGCAATACGCAGTACTCAACAATCGGTTTGCTCTGGCGCAGTTAGAAGACGATCGTCGTCGTGCTCTTTGCGCATCACAAACGCGTCACACACACGCACACACACAACTAGATTGTGCAACACTCGCTGGTCCACCTTGCATCGCTTCGTTCGTGGTCGTGCTGTTTGCGCGAACAAACGCGTCACACACGCAACTCGATTGCTCTGCGCACACCAAACGCCGAAACGCGATGTTCCACCTTCATTCGTGGCCGTTCTATTTTGCGCATACACATTCGTCACAGACGCAACTAAATTGCTCTTTGCACACACCAAGCGCGTCACACACACACAGCTTCGATTGCCGTAAAACGCGCTGTTCCACCTTGTATCGCTTCGTTCGTAGTCGTGCTGTTTGCGTGCACGCGCAATGAACCGCCCACACTGGCGCTCCGGCGAGTTGGCACAAATCCTCGCGCTATAGTGGTTTACTTCTATGGGCGCCGTGCGGGCGCGCATGGGGCTAGGGCGTTTCAGGATCTAGGCGCGTTTTTCACACGACAACTAGGGACCTAGGCTCCCCTAGGGCGAAAAGTTACCTAGATATATAGTTTTCGTTGGTGCCGCGGGGGCAGCGCTGCAGCCGACCGGCTGCACAGGCGAGCGAATGTAAATGCGCCGCCGGGCTGGTACTCGACGAAGCGTCGTTGGAAGTTTTAGTGACGGCTGTCGGTCCTCTGCTGGTTCTTGATCCGCAGGCGGGCGAGCTGTCGGGCTTCTTCGGCGCGCAGGAGATAGGTAGCGACGTCAAGATTTTTCTCGTCAGTGACGTGCGGCATCATGGCGTCGAGCGTCGTCGTCGGGTTCCTGCCGTAAACCAGCTTAAATGGCGTGATCTGTGTTGTTTCTTGCAGCGCCGTGTTCTAAGCGAATGTTACGTACGGCAGGACCGCATCCCACGTCTTGTGCTCGACGTCGACGTACATTGCTAGCAGGTCGGCGAGAGTCTTGTTCAGGCGCTCCGTGAGACCAATCGTCTGCGGATCGTAGGCATTTGTCCTCCTGTGACTTGTCTGGCTGTATTGCAGAATGGCTTGCGTGAGCTCTGCAGTAAAAGCCGTTCCTCTGTCGGTAATGAGGACTTCTGGAGCACCATGTCGCAGCAGGATGCTCTCGACGAAAAATTTCGCCACTTCAGCTGCGCTGCCTTTCGGTAGAGCTTTAGTTTCAGCGAAGCGGGTGAGATAGTCCGTCGCCACGACGATACACTTATTTCCGGAAGTTGATGTCCGAAACGGTCCCAACAAGTCCACCCCGATCTGCTGAAAAGGTCGGTAAGGAGGCTTGATCGGCTGTAGTAATCCGGCTAGCCCTGTGGGTGGTGTCTTGCGTCGCTGACAGTCTCGGCATGTCTTGACGTAACGGGCAACGTCGGCGGTTATACGCGGCCAGTAATACCTTTCTTGTATCCTCGATAGCGTCCGGAAGAAGCCGAGGTGCCCGGTGGTCGGATCGTCATGTAGGGCGCACAGTACTTCATGACGCAGCGACGACGGAACAAGAAGGTAGTTGGCGCGGACTGGTGAGAAGTTCTTCACGAGTATTGTTTTGAAGCATGAAGAAAGATAATCCGCGCTTAAATGCCCTGGGGACAACGTCGGTGTGCCCTTCCAAATATTCGACGAGGCCTTTTAGCTCCGGGTCTGCCCGTTGCTGTTCAGTGAAGTCTTCCGCGCTTATCATTCCAAGGAAGGCGTCGTCATTCTCGTCATCTTGCGGCGGCGCGTCAATGGGGGCACGTGATAGGCAATCGGCATCGGAGTGTTTTCGTCCGGACTTGTAGGTTACAGTGATGTCATATTCTTGTAGTCTCAGGCTCCACCACGCCAGTCGTCCTGAAGGATCCTTTATATTCGCTAGCCAACACAACGTGTGATGGTCGCTGACGGTTTTGAATGGCCTGCCATAAAGGGCGAAATTTAGCTGTAGCCCAAACGATGGCGAGGAATTCCTTTTCGGTCGTAGAATAGCTGCCTTCCGCTTTTGACAGCGACCGGCTAGCGTAAGCTATCACCTGTTCGACTCCGCTTCTCCTCTGGACTAGAACGGCACCGAGGCCTAGGCTACTGGCGTCAGTATGGATTTCTGTATCGGCGTACTCGTCGAAGTGCGCAAGTACAGGCGGTGACTGCATGCGTCGTTTGAGTTCTTCAAATGCGTCGGCCTGCGGCGTTTCCCTGTTGAACTCAACATCACATTTAGTTAGACGTGTTAACGGCTCAGCGATGCGTCAAAAGTCCTTGACAAAGCGCCTGTAGTAGGCACACATGCCAAGGAATCTACGCACTGCCTTCTTGTCGATGGGTTGCGGGAACTGTGCGATAGCAGTTGTCTTTTGCGGGCCTGGACGGACACCAGATTTGCTGATTACGTGGCCTAGGAACAAAAGTTGATCGTAAGGGAAGTGGCATTTTTCCGGCTTCAGAGTAAGCCCTGATTACTTGATGGCCTCTAGTATTGTCGCAAGCCGCCTGAGGTGATCGTAGAAATTTCCGCCGACGACGACGACGTCATCCAAGTAAACGAGACAGGTCTGCCACTTCAACCATGCTAAAACCGTGTCCATGACGTGCTGGAACCTTGCAGGCGCTGAGCACAGTCCGAATGGCATAACCTTGAACCCATAGAGGCCATCTGGGGTGATGAAGGCCGTCTTTTCGCGATCTCTTTCGTCGACTTCTATTTGCCAATAGCCAGACTTGAGGTCCATCGAGGAGAAGTACTTAGCGTTGCAGAGCCTATCCAATGCATCGTCTATATGTGGAAGGGGGTATACGTCCTTCTTCGTGATCTTGTTCAGACGACGATAATCGACGCAGAAACGTAGGGTTCCATGCTTTTTCTTCACCAGGACAACAGGGGATGCCCACGGGCTTTTCGACGGCTGGATGATGTCGTCGCGCACCATTTCGTTGACTTGGTGCCTTATAGCTTCACGTTCTCGTGTAGAAACTCGATAAGGGCTCTGGCCGAGTGGTCGAGCAAACTCTTCGGTTATTATGCGATGCTTTACGACTGGCGTTCGTCGAATCCTTGATGACGTCGAAAAGCACTCTGTATCGTTGAAGTAAGCTTCTCAGCTGTCGTTGCATGATCATGGGGAGACTTGAATTTATGTCGAAGTCTGGTTGGGGAACTACGGTCGTCGGGGTACATGCGGCAGAATCCGAGAGGACAAACGCATTGCTGGTGTCCAGAATTTCCTCGATGTATGCGATCGTCGTGCCCTTGTTGATGTGCTTGAACTCCTGGCTGAAGTTTGTCAGCAACACTTTCGTGTTTCCTCCGTGCAGTCGAGCGATTTCTCTAGCAACGCATATTTCACGGTCGAGCAGTATACGTTGGTCGCCTTCGATGACGCCTGCTACGTCAGCGGGTATTTCTGTGCCGACCGAAATAAGAATGCTCGAGCGAGGCGGGATGCTCACTTGGTCTTCGAGCACACTCAAGGCTACGAGAGCTCTGCGGTGGTATCGCTTGATCTTTCGACAGCGTTATCGAATTTGACTTCAGGTCTATGATTGCGCCGTGGTGGTTCAGGAAGTCCATGCCGAGAATGACGTCTCGTGAACATTGTTCGAGGATAACGAAAGTGGCAGGGTAAGCCAGGTCACGAACGGTAATTCTTGCCGTGCAGATTCCAGTCGGCGTAATGAGGTGTCCTCCAGCGGTTCGAATTTGAGGGCCTTCCCATGCAGTTTTAATTTTCTTCAACTGGGCGGTGATGTGCCCACTCATTACGTCGTAATCGGCCCCCGTGCCCACTAAAGCGGTAACTGCGTGGCCATCGAGAAGCACGTCGAGGTCAGTGATTCTTTGTCTGGCGTTGCAGTTAGGTCTCGGCGTCGGATCACGGCTACGTAAATCATAGCAGCCACCACTTCCCCCAAGCAGTAACGTACGGCCCAAAAACGATCATCTGTCCCTTCTTTACACTAACATTCGCAGTATAATACCGAAGCGTGATTCCGTATGCAGTCTTATCAGCTCATCATCCAGTAACGTCGTTCTGCTGACTGAAACATGGTTAAATTCATCAATCTTAGATTCCGAAATCCTGCCCGAACTTCCTGACTTCGATATATTCCGAAAAGACAGACCTGACGGCTGCCGTGGCGGTGGTGTTCTTATCGCTACCAAGCACCTTCTAAATTGTTCAGCTGTTAACGTAGCAACCTCGTTGGAAACGATTTGGGTGTGCTGTCATGCTTCATCCCCTCGCGTACTCATCGGTGTATGCTATCGACCGCCTGATACGGACAGTTCCTTCATAACGCTCTTTCACGACATGCTCGATTCCCTAATCTCATCTTACCCACGCACCCCAATTTTGCTTTTCGGTGATTTCAACTTTCCGTCCATAGATTGGAATGATATGTCCCGCACCCTAACAAAATGTCAGGCACCTAGTGAATTCCTAAACACATGCTTAACTATCGGCCTCTCTCAAATTGTTTCTGAGCCCACCCGCACGACTGACCATACATCAAACATTCTTGACCTCATTTTAACCACTCACCCTGACGAGTTCTGTGCTCCTTCGTACATTACGGGCCTTAGTGACCACGTTGTACTTCACACTACCTTTTCTACCAGCGTTACCAAAAGTCCTAAATCCAAAAAAGTACTAACGCTGTACGACAAAGGAGACTACACTAGCATGAATCGTGACCTTCTTGTTTTCCATAACCATTTTGCTTCTACCTACCACTTACGTTCTGCCGAGTCGAACTGGTCTCTCTTCAAGTCAGAAATGTTGCGTTTGATTCGACTTTACATCCCTACCATCAGCATAACAGAGCGAAAACGTTCTCCGTGGTTTAATGTTAAACTAAAGCGTTTAAATAACAAGAAGCGCCTCTTCCGTTCTGCCAAGTTATCTAACACCAAATGTGCCTGGACCAAATACCACACCACTGCCAAGCAATATTCCGATCTCACTACCCAAACTAAGCTCCGTTTTTTTTCTACTACCCTCCCTGAAATGCTACAAAGCAACCCTAAGCGCTTCTGGAAAACAATCATCCCTGATGTTGATACTACTATTTCTCTCATTGACAGCACTGGCTCACCAGTAGGCGTATCCAACGTACCCCATGTCTTGAACCATGCATTCTCATCAGTCTTTACTAAGGAAACAACTCGTGATTTCACTGATCCTGCGCCTTTGCTGCATCCACCAATGGATGGCATCACCTTCAACGCACATGGTATTGTTAATATTATCGACTCACTAAAATTTTCATCTTCCTGCGGTATCGATGGAATTAATTCGAAAGTCTTAAAGAATACTAAACATGTTTGTAGTCTCATTCTTTCCCTCATTTTTCAACAGTCGCTTGATACAGGCACAGTCCCACACGACTGGCGAATTGGGAAGGTCATTCCGGTTTTCAAGAAAGGTGACAGATCATCCCCACGTAATTACCGACCCATTTCGTTAACCAGTGTATGCTCTAAGATCATGGAACACGTCATTTACTCTAATGTTGCCACATTCCTAACATCGGCCGACTTTTTTCATCCAAACCAACACGGATTCCGGAAAGACCACTCATGCGAAACCCAATTAGCTTTGTTCCTGCATGACATTCATTCCTATCTTGACCGCAATATCCCAATTGATGCGCTATTTCTAGATTTCGAGAAAGCTTTCGATAAAGTACCCCATTCCCGCCTTTTGCTTAAAATGTCCTTGTTAAACATTCATCCTAGTGTCTTGAACTGGATTCGAAGCTTTTTGACTGACCGCATGCAATTTGCCTCCGCTAATGGCTTCTCATCATTCTACTCACACGTTCTTTCAGGAGTACCTCAAGGCACGGTTCTTGGCCCCTTGCTCTTTGTAATATACATTAACGACTTGCCTTCCACAGTAACATCTAGTATCCGCCTATTCGGGGATGATTGCGTACTCTACCGCCCCATAACTAACGCCGAGGATGCTTACATCCTCCAAAATGACCTGGATAACATACAGCGGTGGTGCACTAAATGGCCAATGTCCCTAAATACTACAAAGACCGCACAAATTTCTTTTCACCGCCGCCGAAATTATACTCCGCCTACTTATAAAATTAACGATACTACTATTATTTCCACTAACTCTTTTAAGTATATTGGCATTAACCTTGCTAGTGACTTAACATGGTCTTGCCACATTAACCACATAATAAATTCATCTAATCGAGCAGTTGGGTATCTCCGACGTAACCTGCGCATGACACCTCCTTCCTTAAAATTACTAGCTTATAAAACATTTGTACGGCCTAAACTTGAATACGCTTGCGCAATATTTGACCCCCATCAGTCTAACCTTATCTCAGCCCTTGAATCTGTTCAGAATCGTGCCACTCGCTTTATTCTTTCAAACTACTCTCGATACTCTAGCATATCCGCCTTGAAATTGCAACTAAAACTTCCTTCTCTCGCTTCCCGTCGCCGAATTTCACGTCTCTGCCTTTATCACAGGTTTTTCCATTGCTCGCCCCGTGACAGCAACCTCATCCTACCAGTACGTCGAACACCCCGCACAGGCCATCCAAACAGCGTCATCCCGCATCGTTCCCGAACAACTACATTTCAGAAATCATTTTTTGTCCACACAGCTCGCGACTGAAATGACCTTCCCTGTCACTTAGCACAAATCCCTGATCCAGCCCATTTCAAGACTGCCATCGACGAAGCCATGTCATCGTCATGATTCCCATGTAACATTCATTGTTAACCGCCGTTCTTGCGCCCACCCCTCATGTAATGTCCCGCCAGGGACCCTTGAGGTTCAAATAAATAAATAAATAAAACATCGTGTTGAATTGAAGCTGGAACGTCGCGTCATCAGGTCGTCTTTCGTCGTCGTATTCTTTCCTTTCAGACTTCGTCGGGACGGCAGCGTGTCGTTATGTCGTCAAGGTAGTTTCTTCGATGTCTTCGTCGGCGGCGGAGGATCTTCGTCAGTTCGACGAACAGCAACCGCACCTCCATCGGTTGCTGCTTTTAGTTTTCCGGATATGGGCTCGCCGACCGGCCCCGGGCTGGGCCAGTGTATGGTCGGCGCTGCGGCGACAGGTAGCGGCCTGGTGATGGCGAACGCGACGGTCGTCGAGAGCTCCACTGAGTAGCGGCGAGGTAGTCGGCGATATCGCGAGGGCGTTCACCTTGCTACGGGCGCGGAGCGTTGACAGCGAAACCTCGCAGTCCCATCTCCCGGTATGGGCATCGTCGGTAGACGTGACCCGCTTCTCCACAGTGGTAGCAGAGCGAACGGTGGTCAGGAGCGCGCCAAACGTCCGTCTTCCTCGGGTAGCTGCGCTGGGCGACGGGTGGGCGTGCTGGCGGCGGCGGTAGTGGTTGACGGAATTGCGGCGTTACGGGGCCCTGGCACGATCGTGGAGGGGGTCCTTGACGGCGGGCGACGGCGGCGTAGGTCATCGCTTGTGGCTGAGGGTGCGGCGATTCAGGGGCTACTCCGAGTTGCTGGAGCTGCTCACGTACGGCGTCGGCAATCGAAGCCACTTGAGGCTGTGATGATGGGAGCAGCTTCTGTAGTTCCTCCCGCACGACGGCTCTGATAAGTCTCGCGTAGGTCGTCGGTGGCCAGTGAGTGAACTCCGGCGTGATTTGTCGAGTTCGTGCGGCGGTCGAATTGCCGGTTCCGCATTTCGAGTGTCTTCTCGATGCTGGTGGCCTCGCGAAGGAACTCTTCTACTGTCTTCGGTGGGCTTCGTATCATTGCGCCGAAAATTTCTTCCTTCACACCACGCATGAGAAGGCGGACTTTCTTCTCCTCGGGCATATCTGGGCCTGCGTGGCGGAATAGACGGTTCGTTTTTTCAGTGAAGATGGGAACGTCCTCGTTGGGTAGCTGCACTCGGGCGTCCAGCATGACTTCGGCTATTTCCTTGCGCACGACGCTCGCAAAGGTGCGCAGGAAGTCGCTACGGAAGAGGTCCCATGTTGTCAAGGTCAACTCCCGGTTCTCAAACCACGTTCTGGCGGCGTCTTCTAAGGCAAAGTATATATGGCGCAGCTTGTCGTCGGAGTCCCAGTTGTTAAAAGTTCCGATTCGTTCGTAGGTCTCCAGCCAGGATTCCGAGTCTTCAGTCGCTGCTCCATGGAAGGTCGGTGGGTCCCAAGGTTGTTGTAGGATAACGGGGGACGCTGGGGCAGCCATGGGGGTTGTTTTGACCACGATCTTCTTTGTCGACTCAGGTAGAAGTTCGTACTCTGGGGGCAGTCCTTGCAGTATTCGGCTAGCACGCTGGTCGTGGGCGATGTTGGTTTTGTCCTCGGGCTTCGGGCTTGGATCGCGGCTTTGCGGGGGCGTTCGGTACATGAACGCACTGGCACCTCCATCAGATGTCACGTGGTGGTGACGTTGAAGAACACAGTAGCGATACTGTGAATGACAAAAGTAACTTTTATTGGGTGAACCTGTGCCCACAAAACAGGCTACACCTATAGCACAGCGATAGCGGCGAACACGGTCGGCGATCATCGAAAATTGATCTGTGGGTCAAGCGCGTCGGCTTTTATACATCAGTCGTTGAATGTTCCAGACTAATCGCTGGGACCCGCGTCCCTTCCACAAAGTTCTACATTATTCGAGTCGCGCGCCCATGCAATTAGATTACACAAGGTGTGGTCACAACAGACAGCGGATAATAATATATCGGGTTTTACGTGCCAAAACCACTTTCTGATTATGAGGCACGCCTTAGTGGGGGACTAAGGACTTTCGACCACCTGGGGTTCTTTAACGTGCACCTAAATCTAAGCACACGGGTGTTTTCGCATTTCGCCCCCATCGAAATGCGGCCACCGTGGCGGGGATTCGATCCCGCGACCTCGTGCTCAGCAGCCTAACACCATGCAACAGACAGCGGATAAAAGCATCGATAACTTTCCAGAAACTTCGGATACATGCAGGCGCGTCCCGCACTGTGCGATAACATTTGTTAGGCGGTGAAACGTGGTTGCCCGATAAAGATAAGTACACGTGCCAATAATGTCAGAGGGCACCAGACGACGAATATATATATATATATATATATATATATATATATATATATATATATATATATATATATATATATATAGTCCGTTGTTACCGTTGTTATAACAAAGTCAGCGCGACGACGGAAAATTCGTTATAAGCGGTAATTTGATATAAGCGACCAGTCGAGAAAAGCTAAAGCAGTAGTGCTTTAATGCCGCCACACCTTCGAGGAAGTCAAAATTCGAGGCACTCGGAGAAGCAAAACTTTATTTGGGTGTAATAAAGGCACTGTGCCTTGACTGTTTCTAGTTCTTACCGGGCACGAGCAACCCCTGCTCTAACTTGTAGAAGCATTGCATGAGGCCGATGTCGTCGCCCATGCATTCAAACTTATTTAGCAGCAGGCGTAAGTACTCCTGCGTCTGCACCAGAGCTGGCACTTCATGTGGCTGTTTGTCCACGTCAGGGCCACTAACGGTGTCAATTAGTATTTCTGCATCTGTCACTGTGGCGCCCACAGGAGCAGCAGCGTTAGCCAATGCGAGTGTCTCGAAGTCGCCTTCTACATCTTGGCCAGCAATTTTATGAACACCCTCGTACAGATCGCTGCAAGTCCTGCCATCGTCAGGGTCACTGACGATGGCGCAGGACAAGCCGGCATGTGCAAAGTACTTGGCGACCTTCGAAGATGTGAGTTCTTTCCCTAAGAAGTTCAGCAAACGGATCGCACAAAGCAAATGAATGTTGTACCTCTTGCTGCATCATATGCTGTGAGCATGTGGTGCAAAAGAGCCTTGCGGTACAACTTCCGCGTGGCCTCAATGATGCCCTGATCCATCGGCTGCAGTACCGCGGTTGTGTTAGCAGGAAAGAATTCCACAGCGATCGTCTTGAGGTTGTCGATCTTCCCGTAGCTTTGGCAATTGTCAACTATGAAAAAGATTAGCGATTATTTGCATCGAACCGTCTACCCAGAATGCGCAAGTAGGCTTCAAAAGTAGCAGCAGTCATCCATGCTTGCTTGTTACTTCTGTAGATGTATTCCTTGGGAATAGTCGCATTTCAGAAGCAGTGTGGCATGTCCGCTTCCCCAGTATCAACAAAGGAAGCTTCTCCTCACCTGTTGTATTGGCACCAAACAGTACCGTGACACGCTCCTTGCTGTTTCCCTCCGGATGAGGATCCGCCAGCGGTAGTGAGCGTGCGATTCGGTAGCATCTTGTAGAATAATGCAGCCTCACCTAGGTTGTAGATGTCTTTGTCTTTACACTTTTCAAGTAGAGCTTGGAGCCGATGTTGGCGCCATACGCATACAGTGTCGTGGTTCATGGCTGCGCTTTCCCCAACGATCAACTTTTTTGGACCACTCAAAGCAGCCATTGCTGCACTTGAAATCTTCATGGCCCATTTGGAGAGCGAGAGCTTCGGCTTTTGCAGTAAGTGCAGGTCCATGTACGTGGAGGTTTGCGCTCCTGGTGTGCTTCAGCCACTGTAGAAGTGCACCTTCCACCTAGGGGTATTTCGAATCGCGATTCCTATTTCACTTCGCCAAGCTCTTTTTAAAGCCATCCAGCACAGCTTCTTCATTTTGCATTACAGGTGATAAAGTAGACGGTGGTATGCTGAATTCCTTCGCGATGTAAGTTTTCTGCTGGCCGCCTTTCTCCACTTCTTTTATCAGCAGAACCTTTTGCTCCAAAATCAGGCACTTTTGCCTACAGACTAACGGAGCCATTTATCACTGTAGACAATTCAAAAGCACAATCGAGGCACCCCTAACAAAGCACTCCAAATAACACACACAATCACATGTCCTGCAGCATGGATCCAAACGCACGCGCTGTCGGCGCGAAAGTGGCTGAATGCGGCAGGCAACGCACAGCAGAAGCTTCAAAATGTCCTCAGGACACCTCGCTTTTCGCGTCAGTGTGCACTGATGATGGCGATGGTTGCAATGCTGGGCGTGGCATCAGCTTCACGTGTAGCGGGAGAAAGGCGATCGGAGTTGTGGAGACCAAGAAGCAGGAACTTCGGAAGGGCACCCGTTGGTGGAAAATTGTGCTTGGGGGTGCAGGCTGGAAGACGGCAGCTTTGGCGGAGCAACGACGACGAAATCGGTAGCGAGGAGGGTGACATGAAGGCGAGTCAGATGAGTGAATGGCATCCGAACGGCTTGCGGACTAAAGAGCGAATGAGGGGAAGGCAGTGGCCGCTTATATAGGGAGGAGGAGTAGATGTGACGGTAGACTATACGTGAATATCGTGCTGGAAAGCGCCGCAAATGCCTTGGCGCGAGTCCGAGGTGTTGTTTGTTGTGCTCAAAATACGATTAACCGCTCATTGTGGGTACGCAGTGCGATCGTAAAAACTGAACAGTTTTGCAGTAGGGGCTTTGCATGCTCACTGGGCAATTTTTTGCCAAGGTGTGCAGCCGCGAAGTTGGCAAAACGTGTTTTTCGGTGCGCCGTTGTCGATGACACTGCCAATTCTACGGTTCGAGTGTCGGTCTTTGCGCACCATCGCATCTGCGTTAATGACAAATGTCTAGGAAGAAAATTAAATGAGCCTACCATGCATTTAGACCGTTTGTCTAAAGTCGGATGGCGTGAATGGAGCATGATCGGCTCGAGAAAATCGCTGGGGAAATACCAGCTTGCGCTAACCCGCCATGCTGCCAGCCTGACTCGCTGCTGGTGAAGCTCGGATTTTTCATGTTTTCGGTTGATTTGCACCATCAAAGATGTAACGAAGCGTGGGGCGGTGTTTTATTGCGATGCAGGCTAATTATGGCGAGCGGCAAGCGAATTTCTAGACCGGCTTCTTTAAAGCCGTCTTTCCGATTTATTGACGTAACTCTCACATCGAACATAGCACTTAGAATAATCGGAGGGACACTTCTTTTGTGCTTTTTGGCATGTTTCAGCACCAGAATTGCTCCTCGGAGCGGTAAAACTGCTCATCGAGTGCACCCCATGGAATGCCACGGCGCAAGGGTGCCCGTGGTCTTTTGGGCACTTTTCGGCATCGGAGAGACAACAGTTTTCACGGAGGACACCAGCGATGCGATTGTAACTGAGATTAACGGTTCTAGCATGCTGCACCTTAGAATTTCGCAGCTTCCGTTTGATCCGCAGTAAACTTTTTGGTACCACTCATTTGGCACTTCTGTTGCCTGTTCTGTGCCTACACGAGGCTAATTTGTCGGCAGTATTGACACTGCATGTGCCTTCGCTCGCCGCTTAGCTCTAGATAGGTCAAGCTCTTCGTGCACTTCGAGTAATGCGGCTTAAAATGCACGCCTTTGGGTCGGCATCGGAATAAATTTCGAATAAAGCTATATTTCGAGTAAAGAGATTCCATTATAAGGAGCGATTATTGTATATGCACACAAATAGGACAGCGGCAGTGAAATGACTACAGAACAAAGAATCCATCGCAATGACAACTGCCGAGACCATAGAGTTTCTCACTATAACACCTAGAGGGAAATCTGGCGCCACCGTCTATGGGAATTTTTCAAGGGGCGCCGTGCCGTCATGTCCTCCAACTTTAGCGGCCCGCTGATACTTTTTACGCATCATATAATTGTAGAAGTTCTCATAGTTAAACAAAACCTGTTTTTGTGCAATAATAAAGCTAGAACAGCTTTTTACGTGTAGTTTGAGTAGAATATGAATCATTGTGACAGACAGAACGGTGCTTGCCTGTCTCTCCGCGAACGATGCCAATCCGAAGTCACAATATACGAGCATCCCCATGCATACCACAGCAGTCAGCGCCAGATTTCCCTCTAGGTAATATAGTTGGAAACTCTATGGCCGGGGCATTTCAAGAGAATGGATGGATGAATACAACAAGGCAGGGGATGCAGCAACCAGTGCTGCATAGGCCAGCTAACGTAAAGGGTCTCTGATCCAACTTTGTGCAGGAGGCGTACGCTCCCTCAAAACAATTAGTTTGAAGCATTAAATTTTATCGCTGCTTTCAATGAGCCCGATCAAAAGATTGTGGCACAGCCTCCCTGGATGGGGCTTTAAAAAGAGTGTGTAATCAGACTCGTACTAAAGATTTCGTAGGCATGTTCTGTTGCAACTTATCGTAAGGTGCTGTACGCAACTACGTTACTCAACATATGACGTTTGCAGTCCTGCTTGCACCCAAACAGAGACAAACAGTCAGCTGCACTAGACTGTACTTTAATGTCCATATTTTTGATGCAGTCAGGTGAAAAAAAGAAGTGTGCAAGAGGGATAATCAGTGGCAGAAAGATCCATGTGGTAGTACTAGCATACAGTGGCTCAGTGTGATTTCGCGGGCTCTGCCATTTCCTGCACAGGCGATCTCCATGCAAAGCTGTAGAAAAAAAAAAGTATTCGCTGAAAAAGACTGCTTAAACTGAAATCTTCTGCATTTCCGCAGGACCGGCCGGCCATCAGACGGAGTTTGGCAGCCTGGGTCACTGTCACTCCGCTCACACGTCCCAGCCGCGTGTGCTTGTACTTCTTGTACGGCGCCTGCACAGAGACAGCAACGGGTCAGCCAACGCAGATACATTGAGTTATTAATTTATTAAATACTGCCAGCAGCCTTCAGGCAGCCAAGGCAGGAGTGCTACAAGTACCGTAGAATAGCACTGAAGCGCCCAGTATAAACATATTAAAAACTTCAGAATTCTGAAAATTATATGTTAAGCGCCACCCCCCCGCCTCCAAAGCGCGAGCATCTGGTGAAATATTCACTCCACTGCAGTCGCTACGAGGCCGCTAGCGGCGATGACGGGGATAGTCACTTCCTCGCTGTGGGAAAGGAAAGACCGATGGAGGCGAAGATAATGCAAAGCGACAATGAACAGTCCTTGACAGAAGTCCTTGACAGAAATCCTTGACAGTAGCCACAGGGCTTTTGTGAGACACATCTTGATAAAGCGTGCACGAAGCCGCTTTACTCACACTTGTTGCGCAATCCGCTAGCCGCACGATGCACTCCTACACGGTTGCCACGAATATCGAAACCGTCGAGTGGCACCGCGCGTCGGGAAAGAATGTGAGCTGCACCTCTCGGCATGTTAAGATAGACAGAAAAAGAACCGAGTGGGACACCACGCACGACGCGCTAAAGAACATCAACTATGTTTAGAAGATGAAGCGCAAACTCATGGTCGCATGATCCTTTAAGAGGTGTGGGATCAGTGTCGTGTTGGACGGCAGTGAGGAAGGGCACTTGCATAATTGACTTATAGGCACCGGAGAGCCCGTGGTCTCTTCAAGTCACGCGAGTGTCAGCGACGAATGCATTGACCTCCTGTTCTGCACCGACTCTGAATAGTCGTCCGCTGGGTTCAGCGAGGGTGAGTAGGCGCTGGTGTACGCCATTATTTACCATTTGAAAATAAACGTGCCTTCTTCGACACCATAGCCCTGCCTTGAATTAGTTCGTTGGCCGCCATCTTGGTATTTACTGCTTCAACCAGACAAGCGCCCATATCTAGACTAGCCCAATGTTCAGTGAAGTGGGGGGGGGGCGCTTCTGCTATATTTTACGGTATATGAAAATACAAATACATGCATGCAACATACACGAATAAAATTAAAAATTCATGTGCTCAGGCATGTCATATCTGGCGACAAAGTCCTCTCCTAATAGACTCTTGCATTGGCAAACTATCGTTCCCTAGCAAATTTCTCATCCACTATTCAACCTTTTCGGCATTCACTCTTATACACCTTGGCATGACCAGCCCAACCACACATCTAACTAGTTGCAGCATATTGTCGTTTTTCAGTGACACACAACAGAATGTAAGTTGTGCATGGCTGAATAAATTAATTGACTGCTATACCAATTTTTAATCTGGATGATGCCTCCGTCACCCACCTGACAGATTATGTCAATGACTGCTGGCGTAATGGTGCCATTCCGCCGGCCTGGAAAACAGCAAAGGTCATCCTTATTCCGAAACCTGGCAAACCTTCTAGCCTCGATCATCTTCGCCTCATCTCCCTAACCTCATGTGTGGGAAAGGTTATGGAGCATGCCTTCCTCACGCGAATTAACACCCATCTGGAAGACACTGCAGCGTATCCTCACTCGGTCATTGGCTTCCGGGCCCACTTGTCGACCCAAGACGTCATGCTACAACTTAAGCACCACATACTAGAAGATAGAACACGTACTACTAAAGCTATACTCGGCCTCGACCTCGAAAAAGCATTTGACAGCATAGCCCATTCCACCATTCTTGACCGCGTCTCACGCATTAATATCGGTGCGCGCGCTTATAATTACGTCAGAGACTTTCTGTCTAATCTCACGGCCTTCCTTTCGGAGGGGGATCTCTGCTCCGACGCCCAGACTTTGGGCAGCGCGGGAACTCCCCAGGGCTCCGTTATCTCCCCAATGCTTTTTAATCTTGTCATGATCGATCTTGCCAAGGAGTCGCAGCAAGTGGACGGTGTCACCCACACCATATACGCTGACAATATAACCATCTGGGCCCACAAAGGCAGTGACGGCGAAATAGAAACGGCACTACAATCCGCGATTGAAACAGTCGAGACCTATATCCAAGGCACGGGGCTTCGCTGCTCCCCTGCGAAGTCCGAACTCCTTCTCTACAGGCCTACTCTCCGTGGCCGCCGTCCAAAATACTCCACCGCTAAACGCCATTACGAAGACATTGCGCTTCATCTCACGGATGGCAGCCCCATACCCCTCGTCACCAATATCCGTGTGCTCGGCTTGCTCATAGAGGCGAACGGAGCGAATGGCATGGCCCTCGCCAAAATCAAGATGAATACAGCCAACACCATGAGACTTTTGGAGCGGGTCTCCAACCGCCGTGGGGGTATGAAAGAGGAGAATCTGCTCCGATTAATCCAGTCATTCGTAATTTGCCACATCAGCTACGTTGCTGCGTATCTAAACTGGTACAAGGCTGAACAAACCAAGATCAACATCCTCCTACGCGGTGTCTATAAACAAGCCCTCGGCCTCCCCGGTTGCACCAGCACTGACCTCCTCCTTCAACTAGGCGTCCATAACACACTGGACGAGCTCATCGAGGCCCAACGTCGCTCTCAGCTGGAGAGACTCACTCTCACAGCGACGGGTCGACATATCCTCACCTCGCACGGTATCACCTACCACCATCAACATGGCCATAAGCACCAGATCCCCTCCACCATACGAGCTTGGATTCACGCCGATCCTATCCCCAGAAACATGCACCCCGAATACAACCACGCACGTCGCACAGCACGTGCCACGGTTCTCACAAAATCCCTTACTCGGCACGGTGGTGTGAGTTTCGTCGACGCCGCCGAATATCCCCACGGTACCCGCTTTGTAGCCGTCACCAAGCGTGAAGGCTCTCTCCACCATGCTATCAGCCTAGTAACTCCACACGCTGAGGAAGCTGAAGAAGTGGCCATCGCGCTAGCCACACTAGACCCAACATGCCATACCATCGTCTCTGACTCCCGCTCCGCCGTTATCAACTATATCAACGGTCGTATTTCACACCAAGCCTTGCGCATCTTGCAACAAGCGCCCCGCTCAACCGACCATCAGGTTACACTCGTCTGGTTCTCGGCTCATGCCACCCGCACCTCCCAAACCTCAACGAGGTTACCCACTCCCTAGCGCGAGGCCTAGATAACCGCGCGGGAGAAGGGGAGGCTGCCCCCACCGGTAGGGATCACCTGACACGCTACAATGATCTTGTGAAGTCCTTCTACTTAGGGCGTAGAACCTTCCCCGGCCTACACAACAAACTATCCCGAGCGCAGGCTACAACTTTCCGCCTGCTACAAACCAATACTTACCCCTCGTTACAACTTTATAACAAGATATACCCAGACATTTACCCCAATCCCACGTGCTATATCTGCAAGACACAGCCAGCCACACTTCCACACATGCTTTGGGACTGTACACACCAATACCCCGACACTAACCCCACGACCCTTTCGTCGAGATGGCACGCTGCCCTGCGTAGCCCCAACCTTGACGACCAACTCTGGGCGACCCAGCAGGCCTGCGAGGCGGCGAAGAGGCAACACCTCGACGTCCTCACGTGGGAGGCCTAGGCACAGCCACCATCTCTTGCTGGCTTCAATAAAGTTTATTCAGTCAGTCAGTGTACTTTAATGTGTGTGCATGTGAGTAGTATATGCATGACTGTTAGTTGTTCTTGGCATTTTTCACATGTTGGCACGTCTTCTTTTGTAAGCAGATAATTGTGTGTGAGGTGTGTGTGGCCAATGCGTAGTCGGCATAGAACTACTTCAAAAAAGCGCTCCTGATGGTTGCACGACTTCCACTCACCAAGTACTGGTTTAGTGAGATATAGCTTGTTTTCTCTACAATGGTCCCATTCGTGTTGCCACTTTGTAGTCAAGGCCTTCCTAATGGTACGGATATTATCCTTACATGGAAGTGCTGTGTTTATTAGGTCTTTGAATGCTGCCATCGATGCACATGTATCGGCTGCTTCGTTACCCGGTATCCCAACAAGACTTGGTACCCAGCAGAAGCGGATTGATCTCCCATATTTGTTAAGTGCGACCATGTTTAGTATGTCCCCTAACAGGGGTTCACACTCAGATTTCGGATTGAGAGCCTTCAGGGTACTTAAGGAATCAGTGTATATGACTGTGTTTTTGTGCTTGCCAGTGATAATCTTTTTAACTACAACCCATACAGCATAAACTTCAGCAGTGAAAACAGAAGCATGTTTTGGTAGACAAATACTTGTTTCCCAATTTGCTGTTACTGCCCCTACACCCACGTGTTCTTTTGTTTTGGAGCCATCCGTGTAGAATCTCATGTGATTTTTATACTTGTCCTGAAGAGCACGGAATTCTTGTATGATGTGTTCGTGTGGAGTGTTTCTTTTCTTTAAATGTGTTAATGTCCAGTCGCACAACTGTGTGAAATTGTACCATGGAGCCAATCGTTGTGGTTTCTTGGCAACCTGGAGGACTTCTTGGGGGATGTCGTAATCCCGACAGTATTGCTCATACCGCAGGACAAATGGCCTAATCATGTTCGGTTTATTTGTGTAGTGTAAGCGTGAGTTGCACTGTGTAAAAATGTTGTAGCATATGTGTTGCGGTGATGACTGAATTCTGAGTAAGTAAGAGAATGTTAGTAATGCTCTGCGCTGCTGTAATGAAGGTGCATTACACTCAACATATAAACTTTGAATGGGTGACGTTCTGTATGCACCACTTGCCAGTCGCAATCCAAGGTTATGTACTGGATCAAGTAGTTGGATGTAAGACTGCCTGGCTGAGCCGTAAACCACGGAGCCGTAGTCTAGAAGGCTACGCACAAGAGACCGGTAAATACGTAGAAGACAGATCCGGTCGGAACCCCAGTGCTTATGAGACAAAACCTTTAGGATATTCAATGCTTTATTTCCCTTAATCTTTAGTGTTTTAATGTGGGCTAGGAAGTTTAATTTTTTATCAAAGATTACTCCCAAGAATTTATATTCTTGTTTTACTGGCAGCGCGACATCATTCAATTTTAGAACCGGGTCTAAGTACAATCCTCGTTTTTGCGAGAATAGCACTGTAACGGTTTTTTGAGTGGAGAAGCGGAAGCCATTTTTCTCAGCCCACTCGGTTAGTTTATTAATTGTTATCTGGAGCTGCTTTTCACATGTTTGTAAGTTTGAGGCGCAGCACGCTATGTGCAGATCATCGACGTATATGGAGTGCATAACAGAGGGCGGAATGACTTTGTTAACAGAGTTCATTTTTACTATAAAGAGTGTTGTGCTTAGTAAGCATCCTTGTGGCACACCGTTTTCCTGAATGAATACACGTGACAGCGCCGTTCCTAAACGCACCTGGAATGTTCGGTTCGACATGAAATCGGCTAGACATTTCAGCATTCTAGCCCGGATTCCTAAGTCTGCTAAGTCCCTTAAGATACCAAACCTCCATGTTGTGTCGTACGCCTTTTCAAGATCAAAGAAAACTGTGAGACAATATTGCTTGTGTAGAAAGGCCGCACGTATCTCGTCTTCTAGCCGAACTAGGTGGTCTATTGTGGAGCAACCTTTCTTGTATCCACACTGATGGTTATCTAGCATGTTGTCTGTTTCAAGGACGTATGTCAATCTTATGTTGATAATGGCTTCATAGGACTTAGCGAGACAACTTGTAAGTGCTATGGGTCTATAACTGGTTGCTGTTGTGGGAGGTTTTCCAGTTTTCAAGAATGGGATTATGATAGATTTCTTCCACTCTTTCGGCATTTTTCCTGTTTCCCAGATTATGTTGAAGAAATGAAGCAAGGTCTCAACTGCTTTAGGGGATAGGTGAGCTAGCATTGAATAGTGTACCTTGTCCGGACCGGGTGCTGTTTTCTTGCCACTAGTAAGTACTCTGTTGATTTCTGGAACTGTTAAAGCGCCATTATACAGTCTTTCTGAGCTTCCTGTGGTCGGCAGCTTTAGTGTTTCTGCTAATTGCTTATGTTTCAGGAATGCAGCAGAGTAGTTTTTCGAGCTTGATATATCATAGAAATGTTGCCCTAATATGTCTGCCTGTTCTTCTATATTTGTTTGTGTGCCTGGAAGTGACAGTATGGGGATAGTGTAAGAAGCGTAATCGCCTCTAAACTTGCGAAGCTGATTCCACATTCGTTTGGATGTTATTGAACTATTTATAGACGATACATCAGTTTTCCATGACTGTCTTTCTGCTTGCCTGCGTGTGTACCTGGCTTTCGCTTTTGCTTTTTTGAAAGAAAGTAGATTATCTTGTGTTGGGTATCGCGGAAAGATACCCCACGCTTTGTTTTCTAGTTTTTTTGTTTGCGTACATTCTTTCGTCCACCAGGGTTTTAGGTTTTTTCTTAGGAATCCTGACGATTGTGGGATTGTTTCTGCTGCTGCAGCAAGTATACAGGCGCTGATCTGATCGTTCATTTCATCCATGGTTAGCTCATGTGATATGTTATCCAGAGTGGCCTTCTCAGTAAAGAGAGGCAAGTCTGCTAGATGGAGTTTCCAACGTGGTGGCCTCAGTGGGATGGTAGGAAAAGGAGATGTTCTGTTAATGATACCAGGCATATGGTCACTACCACAGGGGATCTCAATAACATTCCACTGAAAATCGCAAAGAAGTGATGGAGAGCATAGTGCCAGATCTAAGCAACTCATAGCTCCTGCGCTTGGGGAGTAGTAAGTTGCGGCACCGGTGTTTAAAAGGCATATGTCATTTGTTAGGATAAAATCTTCAAGCGTTTGACCCCTGTTGTCACTAGTTGTCACAACGTGTTATGTGAATTAAAATCACCGCCTATTAAAAATGGTTCAGGTAGCTGGTTTAAAATTAACTCTAGGTCTCTTACGGTAAAATGTGAATGCGGCGGAATGTATACTGAACAAATGGAGATGGTTTTGTGAGCTAAAACGGTGACAGCAACGGCTTCTATGTGAGTGTTATTGGGAACTTCTCTGGCTGCTGTACCACCTGGAAGAACTATGGCTACACCACCCGACAGCCGGTTCGCCTGAGTACGGTCGCGCCGTACAACAGTGAAACCTTTTAAAATGTTTTTGTGTTTATCGCCTACGTTGGTTTCCTGTAAGCACAGGGCCACAGGACAGAAGTTTATCGACAGGTCTTTTATGTCACCTAAGTTATGTAAGAGACCTCTACAGTTCCAATGGATCATAAAAGCCATTATAAAATTGAAAGGTAAAAAATGATATTAACGAGTGAATGGGAGATAAGAAAGATGTTAGGTGACATAGATCTGAAGAAGGCAGATACAACAGAGCGATAACCCTTAGGTTATCGCCTTCTTATTTAGAGTTGTTATTGGGATTTTGTCCCTCTTTCCGCAGCGCTTGTCCTTTGGTGTCGAGGACACCGGGGTTTTTGTTTCGACCTCTATTGCTCTCTCTGAGGCGTTGGAGGACCGAGAGTTTGGCGCCGAGACATGCGTCTCGGGCCTTGGAGTGCGCTTGATCTTAGGGCCCTGCGGGACTGCTGTCTGCAGGGCCGTTGGAGAGGGCGGAGCAGTACTGACTGCTTCCACCACGGGGGCGGGAGGAGTCACTGCGGCACCACTGCGCGTGGGCTCGGAGAACTCTGGAGGCCTCTGTGACGCTGCCCCCGCCTGCGTCACATCGGCATGGTACGACAGTCGTTTTCTTGCTTCGAAGAACCAGATTTTTTCTTTTACAGTTAGTGCAATGAGCTCCTTCTCCTTTTTCCAGCATGGGCACGACCACGAGTAGGCAGGATGGTCTCCTTTGCAGTTAAAACAAAATGGTGAAGAGGTGCAGTGCTCAGATTGGTGATCGTTGGAGCTGCATTTAGCACAAGTTGTTTGTACTCGGCATGCGTGTGAAACATGTCCGAATCTTTGGCATTTGAAGCATCGTCTGGGGTTCGGGATATATGGCCTCACAATGACTTTGACATAACCGGCATCGAGAGAGGTAGGCATAACGCTTGTTCCGAAGGTGAGTATAGCATCAGAAGAACTTCACATTGGCCTAGTTGGTATTTACTGCATATCATATTGACCGCAAATAAGACGGGCCCGTTCTGTTTATGTGTTTTCTCCCTCTGTCCCCGTCTTACTTGCGGTCAATATGATATGAGTATAACATTTTTAGTGGGGATTTCTTGATCGTTTCTGCGGATTACTATTCTTTGTACTTTGGTGACATTTTGTTCTTGGAAACCCCCAAGGAGTTCCTCATCGCTCAATGCAATAAATTCTTCTTCAGATATCACTCCCCGGCTTGTGTCCAGTGTTCTATGTGGTGAAATTGTCACTGTGGCGTCGCCAATAGTGGTAAGGTCAGTGAGCTTCTCTGCTTGGTCTTTATCATTCAGTTCTAGGAGGTCCCCGCTAGACATTTTGGAGGCTTTGTACGTCGGTCCGATTTTTTCTTTCAAGCATTTGGCGACAAAGAATGGTGAGAGTTTTCTTACTGGCATGTTGCTTTCGCTATGTACTACATAGTACTTGGGGAAGGTTGGAGCATTGCTCCGAAAGGAGAAATGGAATGGTACTTCGGTGCGGCATCTTTTCAGACGCCGATCATAGACGACAGAGGTTTGTGCTGCCATAGAAAATAAGTATGTTCGGCAACAGCGCCGACCGCCCACCACGGAGCCCAACGAGGGGACGCTGCAGAGCTTGTGTACAAGCCTGCACGACGCCAGCCGTACGCCGTCGCTATAACCAAATATGGTGTACCCAAGGTAGGATAGCCACACAAGGTTAACCCTTGCCGCCATGGAGAAAGGAAGTAAATGGATGAGAGAAGGAGACAGGAAAGGTGGAAAGTAAGGAAAAGACGAAGGTTGTAGGGAGAGAGAGACAGGAAGAGACGACTGCCGATTTCCCCCGGGTGGGTCAGTCCGGGAGTGCCATCTACGTGAAACAGAGGCCAAAGTGGTGTGTTGCCTCCGCCGGGGGGCCTCAAAGATCCGAACACCCAGCATCGGCTCAACCCCCAGGATCCCCCTTTCCCCAAACACGGCTAAGCCGCGCACGGTTACACGCGGGAGGGTCCAACCCTCGTGTGCTCGGGTACGTGGTGTCGCAACACACCAAACGCCTGCTTGCACAGACGCACCTGAGGGGCTAAAGTAAAGGAACTAACCAAAAAGCATATACCGACTCACAAAATTGTTCTAAATCCACAAGCGCCCTGGTATTGTCTCCACATCAAGCGGCTTGCCAACCAAAAAGAAACGATTTCTTTCGCTTGGTTAAAGCTCACCTACCGAATCGAGGTGGACTACTTACAAATTAGCATTTGATACTTAAATAACTGCATTAAAGGTTGCTAAGCATAAATTTTTATCTAACAGTCTTCCATCAATGCTAACAAATAACGTTAAAAATTTTGGAGAACTATCAATCTCCCATCTAGTGACCACATCACCTTGGACGAACCTTCGGGTTCCCGTCTTTCATGCGAGCAATGTGCTGCTCTTTTAAACGGCACCTTCGTCAAATACTTTTCCACTAAGTGTAAAAGTGTTCTATCTGCCACACGTGAATGTCACTATACACAAATGCCTCCAATTATTATTTAAAAGTCTGGCATCCTAAAACTAATTAATTCCCTTGATATTAACTCTTCTCCCGGCTATGACTCAGCCCAAAATTCCGAAAGAATTACTAATGCCGTTAGTTCACTTATTCTTACACAGCTTTTTCAGCAGCCCCTAGATACGACCATACTACTTAAAGAATGGACGATCGGGAAGGTTATTCTCCTACATAAGTCAGGTAACAAAGATTCACCAAATAACTACTGTCCCATTTCATTGACTAGTACGTAATGTAAACTACTTGCAGATATAATTTTTTCTAATCTTGTTAAATTCCTTGAGTATAATTCATTTTTCACCCCAGCTCAGCACGCCTTTCGCAAAACTTTCTCATGTGGAATAACTGGCTTCATTCACTCACGAGCTACATCAAATTTTGGATCGTTCTTCTTTTGATGACTGTATATTCTTATATTTCTCTAAAGCGTTTGGCAAGGTTTGCCACAGACTTCTCCTGTACAAATTTAATTAACTGAATCTCTCTCCTATTCTTCTCACGTGGATTCAGCTGTTTCTAACAAACCACACTCAGTTTGTGGCAGCTAATGGTTTTAACTCTTTCTGCGATGTACATTCTGGGGTGCGCCAAAGTTCATGCCTGGGCCGTCTCCTTTTTCTCATTTATGTTAACGATCTTCCTGCTACACTGTCTTCTAACGTACACTTGTTCGCTGATGACTGTTATTTTTCGCGAAATAACCAATGAAACCGACGTTAACAGGTTACAACTCGACCTTGACGCAATTTATAAGTGGTCTAACTCATGGTTAATTGAACTAAATATTAAAAAGTGGAAAGTACACTACATGTATCCCGTTTTTTTTCGGCAACATGCCACTTGCGACTTAAAGAGCGTTACTTTGGAAATAGTTAACTCTTACGAGTATTTAGGTGTCCATATAGCTACAAACCTGTCATGGTCAATTCACACCCAAAACGTTATTAACAACGCTAACCGTATGTTAGGCTACTTGCGCCATACCTTCGCTAGCCCACCTTTTAACGTAAAACACCTACTATATAAAACTCTAATACGGCATAAATTAGAATACCCTACTTCTGTATGGAATCCTGGCCAAGATAACCTGAAAACGGCGTTAGAACTTGTCCAAAATAACTCAGTCCGATTAATCTTTTCTAATTAAAATAAAGCTGCGAGCATTTCCTCCACGAAACATAATCTTAGTCTTCCTTTGCTGTCTATTCGACGTAGAATTGCACGTCTAACACTCTTTAATAGGACTTATCATCTTACACTGCACACGCAATTCTTTACATGACCCCATTATGTATCACAGTGTGTTGACCACTGTAATAAAGTTGCGACCTATCTATGCCACACTAAGCATTTTTTGTAGTCTTTATTGCCTCACACATGCATAGATTGGAACCACCTTCCCGCTGATATCGTAAATACTACAGTCGAACCCACTTATAGCGATACAGGTTTTAGCAATATATCATTTATAACAATGAGAAGTTGCTGCACCGTCAACTTTTGCATGCTTTCCATGGTGAAATAGCCCGCTTACTACAATGCCCCAATGCGTCATTACCGGTTATAACAATACGTGAGGCTGCTGAGTGTTCGAGCCGAAAGGTGAAATGCGAAATCGTTGAAAAGAAGAAAACGAGAAATTAGAGCTGCTGCACGATGGGCCGCTGCTCCAACAGCTGCCGCACGCTCATTTTCCAGGCATCTCTGCGCGGCTTTCTCCCGTCGCCCTTCCACCCCTCCGAACACGAATGGGCTGCGGCCATAGCTCTACGCCGCCCCACCCCCCGAAACACGAATGGACCGCGCCAACTGTGCCGCAAGCAGATTGCTCGCATGTTGCTCGCTGGCTCCTCATTCAACCTGTACGTACTCCCCCCTCCGCTGCCCAGCTGGCGCTTAGCCGTGCTGCCGCACGGATTTTGCGCACGGATTTTCCAAGCCTTTCCCCCTTCCCTCAAGAACCACTTCTCTTCTCATTCAGCGCAGTTCTGCTAACAGCTTAATCGCTCGCGTTCGTTATAGTTGGTTGCGTCGAAGTCTTCCTGGCCATGCAGTTTCTCAGCCTCGCTTAACTCGCCGCCGAAACGGAAGATGGCTGATCCCCTCACCGATCATCGGCAATGCACGACGTTGCCGGTGCTCGACGCCCGAAGCAACATATATAAGGTGATATTATGGCTCTTGTATGGCTAACGCGCAGTCATAATACTGAGCCTGTGATGACAGACCTTTGCAGAATGGCGGCATTCCGCAGAAGTTTCCGAAGTTTGCCTTAATGACCAACTAGAATGCTTCGCTATCCTGTGAAGAATACAGTCATGTCCTACTCGTATTAAAATATATCACAAGCTGAATATGCGGCTGCCCTTGCAGTTTAGAAATTACAGGTGATAGGAACCAAGCACTATTATGAAAGAGCTATACAACGCTGCATTTTTGTTCTTTAGATGACCATAACTCAAGTTTGCTGCTACGTATGCGCCCGGAATACAAATTACACGAAAATGTGGTTTTCGGAACAAAGTGCTGCCCAATTGTAACTGCTGCCACCAGCTTCAGTGGGGTCAATTTTTGAATGTTTTTAAGGGCGAATCCATATATAACGAACTACTAATACAACGACTAATTTCGCAGAAATATCGAGTTCGTTATAAATGGGTTTGACTGTATCACAGTATTACGCACCAATATCAATGTGAGTTCAAGAGTGGGACAGTGGGTGAACGATTCGCTCTCTGCTGGCAAAGTTGTACAGATCGGAGGGAGCAAAACAAGGCAGACCTTGTGGATGCTTTCTGGTGCATCGAGGAGAAGTTCCGCCATGCGCTTGATGGTGGGCTGCAGGGCCTCTTCCGTGTAGCGCCCGTAGTGGGCCATCAGGGCACCCCAGCTGCATGTCAATGAAGTGGACCAATTTAGTACTAGCTGGTAAGGCATCGTGTATCATCACGCCAGAATGAGATACGGACACAGGAAAAAAGCTACAAGACAAACTTTCATTTCCACATTCACCACTGTCTACGATACTGGGGTATATATTCACAGAGGCTCTCGGGACCCGAACGCTCTTATCAGTCCCATATGTGACAAGATACAAGGAGCGGTGGTGCTTATTTCTTGTCTGCATTTCATTCCGGTGCATCGTACATTACAGTTCAACCAAAAAAAAAGGCTACAGGGACACAGCCATGGGTGTGCATCTCTCAACATGTACATGCTTATGAATCACTGGTCTGATAAAAACGAATTTCCATCTACTATCTGGAGTCAGCCCCAAGTAGGTCTTGCAAGTGATATCGAATGGGTTGGAAACTGCACCACAAGGCTCATTATTGATATCTGTGCCACGGGTGCGCGGAGTATTTGCTTTGAATTGTCATGGAACATTCTTGTTCGGCCTAGCCACTTAACATCGTCTGCACCAACCCTTCTATCCCCTATATGGCACATTTATTCCATGGTGTATGGTTTTAATCTTACACTGGAGATGAAGCAGTGCATTCGTCAAGTTGTCTGGCACGCCAACCACAGAGACTTGGAGAGCCCCCACTTCTTAAACCTTGCCAAATGATTCGTTTTCTGGGCAAAATTAAAGTTTATGGCCAATTACTGTATCTACTGGAATCTAATGCGTACTTTTCTTCCGGTAGAACGGGTTCAACAATCACTGTATTTACTGGAACCGAATGCGCACTTTTTTTTCGATAGAACAGATTCGAAAATTGCATGCGCGTTAGAATCGAGTACGAGCATAAATGTGCGTTACCATGTCGCCATCAGCATTTTAAAATGGCGACCTCATACGCGCTTCAAGCCGGTACCATAGCTTCCTCCACGTGCTATAGTATATGCGCTTAGGTTAGTCCACCATCCCGTTTTCTGCGTTTGCTCTATCAGCATGGAAGTGCCGACAGCGAAGGCAGGCCGAGTTCATCACGATGCTGCACTTAAAAGGAAAGCGATCCCGTGTGCGGAGACGGACGGAAAGCTGGCCGCATTACGTGTGTTAGGAGTTCCCGAAACTTGTGTGTGGGACTGGCGCGAACAGCAGAGGCCTCCATCTTGAAAGCGATCTGCGATGCCAACAATCTATGCATCTAGGTGGACTGCGCTGTGTTGTCATTTAGGTCACGTTGAAGCGAGAGGCCGTACAAAGGTCAATTCACTCGCTCCTGCTACAGCACTTCCTCACTCCAGCGTTTTGATAAAGAGCATCCAAGGTAATTGAGTGATACGTGTTCATGTTTCCTTGTGCGCCCGTGACACCATGCTCGTTAATTTAGTCCGTAAGCGAATGCTCAAATGTTTACATGCCCGATGAGACTACTAATAACTATCTTATTTTTCGTAAAGCATTCTACTAATTTGCTGTCGTAATAGATGCTTCGCCTTTGGGGAGAAAGTGCGACTTTTTATTTATCGCAATTTTAGTGCATTGGGAGAAAATCTGTTTTTCTAAATGAGAGAAAGGTGCACTTCTGTATGAAAGAACGAGGTGCGCGGTATTGTAAAAGACTTTTTTTTAGGTCACGACAAACGGGTACGCGTTACAATGGAGGGCGTTTTTTCCCTTTCTTTTGATCACGTAAAACGGGTGCACGTTACAATCGAGGGTGCATTACAATCGAGTAAATATGGTATTACTACACGCGTGTAATAATTGATTGTTTGAACGAGGCGCGTGGGCGCGATCACTCGAGAAAAGAGGAGGAAGAACGAACTGGGCTCGCACTGTGAATCTAACCGGTCAGCGCTGCAACCGCTGTTGTTAATATAACCTGTAAATAGTTGCTCGTCTTAGTGACTCTTCCTTCGCGTAACAGTGTGGTAGAGGTGGAACGTTCCCCGTCCTCTCCACGGAGCTCCGAAGCGGCCGCGCCGTCGTCTTCTCACCCATGGCTTCCGATGGAACCACCCCGTCGCCACCTACACCTCCGGCGCCAACCACTACGTACGTTATGGTTCCTAGACCCCGTGATCCTGGGACATTCTCCGGCCAAAATGACGTTGACGTCGACGACTAGCTCAGCATGAATGAGCGTGTTAACGAAAGCCACCACTGGGACCATACCATCATGCTTGCCAATGTGATCTTTTATCTGGACGGGACAATGTGTGTCTGGTTTCTCACCCACGAGATCGAGCTCTCAAGCTGGGACATTTTCAAAGAGCGCCTTCGCGACCTATTTGGCAACCCGTCAGGTTCCCGCAGCATGCTGGTGACCTGACGGCACCAGCATGCTGCGGGAAAAGAGCTTGCCACTCGCGACCAGCCTTCGACCGAATCGTATGTCTCCTACATACAGGAAGTGCTCGCGCTTTGCCGGAAAGTCGACGTGCACATGATCGAGGTCGACAAAGTGGTGATATCCTAAAAGACATCGCGGGCGACGCCTTGAATTTGCTACTCTATAACGACGTTTCTACCGTCGACGCCATCGTCAAAGTATGCCGCCGTTTCGAGGTAGCCAAAAGCCGCCGCGGCATCGCACAGTTTTCCCGTCTCCCAAACACCCTGCCACGTCCTCTTGCTCCGCTCTTACAGCCACAAGACCGATTCAGGACAACGTCACACGTATCGTTCGCTGTGAGATTGAAGCCTCGAATCCGGCCCCCCTTCATCAACGACCCCCTGACGGTACCCTTTGACCAAGCGGCCTCCACTGTTTCCGTTATTCAACGTTGTTCGGCAAGAAGTCGCAAACCTTGGCATCGCTACCGCCTGCTCTTAAAGCTCCTTAAACTTCGTAAACTAGTGCCACGCTTTGAAAAAATGCCACCTCCTCCTCGCGCGCTCTGGCCGAGGCCACCGCCGCGTCGCTATTGGCCTAATAGCAGCACGTGGGCCCTCGCGCCTTGCTTCAGCGCCATTTTTGCTCAAGAGGCGTCTGCGGAGTGGCGAGGAGCGCATGTTGGCGCCGTTGCTACGCTCGAGCAGTGTAGGTGGCGCCACGGTCGAGGGGGGAACGTGAAAGAGAGGAGAAACGAGGAGGATTGAAGGTGGAGGAGGAGAGTGTCGCGACTTTACGAAGTTTAAGGGGTTTTACGTGCTCTGTCTCCCGACCTGATCCGGCAGCCATTCCCATGTCCACAACTTGTAATGACCAGTATTTCGCTCACAGATCACGTAATCCTGCTGAATGGCGAACCACGGACGACAAACAGATCTGCTTTCGCTGCCAACTCAGTCATGTATTCCGCCACTCCCGCACCACCTGGATGCCGCCGTACTGGAGCTCATTCCCCGCTCCTCGCCCATACGCCGACGTTCGCCGTTATTCACCTCGCCGTCTGTACCCTACTTCTGATGCCCTTGACAGCCGCTCCAACGTGTGATCGCCGTCGCCTCAACGCCGTCGCTCCCCGTCATCCCAACCTCGCCGCTTTTCCTCGCGAAACCGACAGACGGAAAACTAGGCCATGCAGCTCTTGGAGGTAGTGCTGCATCACGTTCGTCCTGTCCAAATCCTCCGTTGACGCTCCTCACCAACACGAACCTAATTGAAGCAGACGTAGATGGTGTTCCGTTGACGGCATTAATTGATGCTGGAGCCCAAGTGTCCATAATGAGCGCTAACCTATGTCATCACTTCACGTCATCCTCAACCGACTTAGTAAATACATGGAGGACAACAATCTTTATCCATCAGAAATGGTAGGTTTTCGAACATCTCTCTCATGCCAAGATATCATGCTTCGAATGAAGCATGACATCATTACACCTAATAGCAGTCTAGATACGCAAGCAATTCTCAGTCTGGACCTCTACGGAGCTTTCAATAACGTTTCACATTCCGCCATCCTCCAAGAGCTTAATTTCATTGGGGTTGGCGGAAAGACATATGACTACATATGTACCTTCCTATCCAACCGTAGCGCAACGATACACATAGGCACAGAGCAATCCCTTTCATACGCTCTAGGTAGCTACGGCACGCCCCAAGGCTCAGTGCTGTCCCCTTTTCTTTTTAATCTTTCTATGATGCCGATGGCGCAAGCATTGCGGTCTATTCCCGATCTCAAGTTTTCACTCTACGCCGATGACATCACTTTTTGGATGACTGGCGGTTCCGATGGAGAGATTCAAGACACTCTACAGGCCGCAGCAGACGCCGTCGTGGCTCATGCCGGGGCTATGAATCTCACATGCTCCCCTCAAAAATCCGAGCTGCTACTTCTGCCATCCCACCTGGGGTCCGGAAAACACATGTCTAGTATAGAGGTCATCCTAAACCAAATCCCCGTTACTAGAGTGCACTCTAAGAAAAAAGAGAGTAAAAAGTGAGTCACGGCAACTTGACTCTCTTTTTCCTTCCGAAGACCCACTTTTACGCGAGTAGAGTCAGAAAACAAGAGTCAACATTTGCGCATGGGTCGTTTGACTCTCAATAGCACGCGAAGAGTCGTCGTGGAAAATCGCCATTCCTCTGATATTTGAGATGAGTCTGGCGAGAGAAAGATTTTAATGCAGGAGAAGAAATACCAGATAAACTCTTCTGTTTTAAAACGCAGCCACGGTACGCACACGTGACCCCGAGGTGGCGGAGCAGGTGGCCATAGCCCTGGCAATGCTCGACGATAAACGAACGACAATATTCAGCGACTCGAGACCAGCCATCAAAGCGTTCGAGAGAGGAGTCGTCTCCGTCAAGGCGTTACGCATCCTCCGCGGCGCTGATCCAAGCACCCTCAAACACCACACCGTAATCTGGTTTCTCGCCCACCTGGGTCGGATTCCGGGCGCCCCGCCCAACCTCAACGAGACAGCCCACGACGGTGCGCGCGCGCTTACCGACCGCGCCGTCACCCCCGGGCAACTACGTCTCGATGAGTCGGAGGCGAACAGGGATGCCCCAATAACCTACAATGAAATAACCAAACACTTTCACTTGGGACGACGTCTCTTTCCGCCCCCGCACCCCAAACTAAACAGGCCGCAGGCGCTAACGCTACGCTTATTACAGACGGATACCTATCCGAACCCGGCCACCTTACACATAATCTACCCGGACGCCTACCCAGACGATGCGTGCCCCTCGTGCGGGGTCACGGCGACACTCGCACACGTGCTCTGGGAGTGCAGAAACGCTCCGCCCGACTCTACTTCCGACAGGTGGGAGAAGACCCTAAGAAGCCCGCTCCTACAAGATTAGCAATGGGCCGTCCAGCAGGCTCGCGCAGCGGCCGCCAGGTATTCCCTGTCGGTCCCTGCGTGGGAGACGCCCACTACGCTCTGACGTGCGTCCTGCAGGACTTTTATTAAAGTTTTTCCAATCCAATCCAATCTTCTGTTTTAGGCAGGCCCTCGGGTTCCTGTCCTGGTTGTAATGCGGTGTATCATTCTTTCATCCTTGTCATGTTCTGCAATTACTTCGAACTCTATATATTGATTTTCCTTGACCATGTTTGTTGATACCTCGCACGCTTAAGCGATAGCTGGTTTCCTATGCTAAGGAAGACCTGGATTTGCCACACTGGATTCTGAGCATAAGTAAATCTAAAAAAAAAAGTATTGGCTACTAAAGAGAGCACAGCAACGAGATAACAAGTTCAGTAGGCGCCCCCAACAGTGTCGATTGTAAGTGTAATTCCGCGACTTAAAATTAAATTTTGAAGATTTAAGTTCAAAAATCAAGATCTTGTTATGAGGCGCACGGTAATGGAAAGCTGCAGATTTATTTTCAGCAGCTCGGGTTATTTAACGTGTACGGAATCCACGGTATACGCGCATTTTCGCATTCTGACCCCGTTGGAATGTGACTGCCGCGGTTGTGGTTGGACCCGTCACCTCGAGCTCAGCAGCGCAACACCAAAGCCACTGGGCTACCGCAGTGCGTTGCGTTCCGCGACCAGAAACAAATATTAGTGTACGCAACACTGCTTTGGAACCCCCTAGAAATATAAAAACAATAACACAGCAGTTTCACCCCAATGCTGCATGAACCACTGCACGAACTATTGCACGAACCAAGGTTCGTAGTTTCATCGGCTGAATAAACTGCAGTAAACATTCGCTTACTTCTGAAATTAGCAAGCACTGGGTCACGCGCGCACGTGCAAACATCAACAGATCTCACTCAATGACGGCGAACATTCGCTGTCACAGCGTTGGCGTGATGAAGGGCGCGAGCAGAGCGGACCGAACGCTTCTGCTGCCTCTTCCTTCAAAGCGTCTCCGAAAATTTGCGCTATCTGAGCACACCCTTACTTGCCCCCCCCCCCCCCCCCCCCCACTGCCAGCTTTGCATCCATCGGAAATTATCTCCAAAACAGAGCGAGGGTGGCGCAAGACCGGGCAAGAGCAATGGCTAGAGGAGGAGAAGCGCGCTAAACTAGCGCCTCCCTCTCCCGGCTTGGGCGCGTTTTATCACGTGACCTCCTTAGATACTTGACTTGGGGCGCCCATCCAGCCCGGCTCAGCCTCGAACACTTCCTATAACGCGCACAGTCAACGGCGCGGGATGCGATCTTATCGCACTTGACTTTATACGTAAGCTCGCGGTAAAACCGACAGATATATTTCGACGGTTGTGCCCATATGGGCAACCAGCGCTGAAGCTTCGCGTGCCGACAGCAGCGCCGTAACACACAGCCTAGCGAGCGGTAGACACAGTTTCCAGTAGCACACGCAGTGATTTCGTGTCAGCAAATTCACCGATTGTCTTGAGTCACACTTTTCACGGCTCCTCAAACGGCAGGGAACCGACGTGCTAGGACGTAGCAGCGCATGCGCTCTACGCAGCGCGCATGGCCATGGACAGAACTTGGCTGGCCGCATCGGGCTAGACAAACATTGATACAGGCGCACGTTTCTTATCGCTAAATATGTCGTGCCATCTTCGTAGCCTCCCTATCGGACGGTTTCAGCATATTTTAGTAACGCATGAAAAATGTCGTAGCGCCTCCTGGCCAGCGCTGGTTCCCCATAACTGCTATCGCAAAATTCGCAATACACAGAAAATTTTACTGAGGACCAACAACGCTGCTTCTCCACGTCGTGATACAGCGGTGAACGATATTTCGGGAAAATGTGTTGCTAAATCTCCGTCAAACACTACGCTCGCATTTGGTGACAGCGGAACGCAGTCGCAAGAAATTGTGGAGAAAATACCGGAGTTCTGGCAGCTTCAGGTGCACTAGATTATTCAGTAACTTCGGCGGCTTTGTAGTTATACCTTACATCAGAGCAAACTGCACTCGACAGAGATCAAGGGCAGCCGCACCGTTATAGCTAAGCAAATTAAGAACAATTACGCCGCGTCTTCCCACTTCGAGCACGCTCCCACAGCCCAACGATAGATATTTCAAACGTAACCGCACTCGGACGAGCAAATTTTGCTTCTGCGAAGTGAACGTGGCGGGTTTTTCAAGACGCGTGTTAAATTCACGGCTGTTTCATTCGTGAGCATTACTTACGTGACGTAAAATTATCAGTGAGCAAAACAGGTTTTGTTTCAACGCAAGGAAAGAAAACCGAAACTAGTTGTGCGGATTCAAATGATCCAAAGCTGAAGCCGTCAATAGTATGACGCCATTTTTCAGTTGTGTTGCATCTCGCGCGAGTACGTTGTCGTCGAGTGGTGGTTCTTTATTCTATGAAGTGGTTCTGAAAGCGCTGCGTTAGTGGCGACGGCAACCAGGCGTTGCGGCAAGTTACGGTGGGAACTTCTGTCCGTGCTGTGTGATTGCGACGAGGACGACTGCCGTCAGCAGCGGCGTGTCGCCGATTTCGTCTTTGCCGACATCGAGCAAGTGCAGCGCCGGAAGTGTTGCGTTTTGCACTGCATTTTCCTTGTGATATGGGAGATCGCAACGCAGAGACGACCAGATGCATACGAAAGACTACCAGCGGAGAGTGACCTGTGCCATATTTCTCTTAACCTCTCAGGTAAGCATATCAGCTTTTGTTCCGAGTTTACAAACGGCGCGTAATCGGCCCTTCCGGCACGGCTATATTTTGCGCCACGTTTCTCTTGGCAGTTCACAGACGTTTCTTGCATGCGTGGGCGTATGTATGCGAAAATACTACTGGCAGACGGAAGCCTCAGGAGAGCATCTGAAATTATAGCAAAGCTGTACTGCCATAGATAAACACCGTTCTTAGCGACTACAATGACGAGTGACCTGTCGCATCGAAAAATCCGGAGAATACCAAGTACTGCGTAACTTGAAGTGTAGTGTGACCAGTGTGACTTTCGCTGGCGAAGGCAGGTTGTCGAAAAAACAGTAGTCTATTCTGAAGATTTACTAGCGCTTTAGGTATATTACCGCGAATAATAACAACGCTACCACGCTGTATGGCAGTGTCAGGCGATGTGGCAGCACAGATATTTTCGTAGCAGTAAGGCGGCTGCATGCACGAGCGAACAGACACAACCCTTTAAAAGCGCTGAAACAGAACAAATTAAATGTGCATTTGGCGTCAAGTGGGAAACACATTGGCTTACAGTATAAGCCGATGTATAATGCTATTATTTTTTATGTCATCTTTATTTTCACGGTTGTAAATATTTAAAAGCATCAATTTGCTGCAACCTTTATATAGTAAATCCTACTAGGCGCACAAAACCTGGCTGTGTTGTGTAGAGAATTTGTGCTATTCCTACGGGATTTTCTATTTTGAGTCCGGTGTTTTATGAAAAAGAGGGTCTTTTTATTTGTAGTCTTATGTTAGTGCAGATATTTGGCAAGCAGAAATGAGTTGATTGCAAAGTTGTATCTCCCGGTGAGCTGCACATGAGCCCAAGTTTATCCTGTCTTGGCTATTGTAAGGTGCATATAACAATTTTAAGCATATACAGCCGTAGTTGGCTTTGTCACTGTAGCGTATTTTGTAAAAGTAGAATGCTATGATTATATTACTGTTTTCATGCAGAAATACCTTTTTTTCTTGTACCAAGAAACGCTCACATCATTGAATGAAATGAGGTGTGGTGTATTTATCGACTAATTTAATAAAGGAAATTTCGTCTGCGGTGTATCAGAGATTAGTTTGCTTTCTTTTACTAAACAATGCATTATCTCCTCTGCTACTGCTGTTGTTCTGTGTATCTTTGTAATTTTCTAATGTACTTTATTTTAGGTATTCAAGAAATGGCAACATCCAGAAGAAGACGCCAACTTATCCAGCACGTTATGGGTGAGACAGATCGTAGCAGGCACTTTTGCATACCTCATTAGCATATGATGCTATTTGTTTTAATTTTTGTGTCCACTTTCCTTGCCTTTTTCATTTCAGCATTATTGTGCAAAGGGTAATACTTTTACATCTAGATAGAGTAATCGTCCAAAAGAGAGAAGCATGGCTGTAGGAGACGACACACATAAGCCTCCTTTGTCCGTATCTCTATGTTGCGCAGTTACTCTGTCATTATATCTACCAACAAGCACAAATTCTTCATCAGCTACATTTACTAATTCTCCGTTATTACAATTTAATTGATACACATTGAAAGTACAGAGGTTCACAGAAAGACAGACTTGAAATGATAAGAGCCGTAGAACAAGGAGCATCGCTGGAGCCAATGTTTCGACAAAGAGAAGGAGATAAGTTGTCTCGCCAAACATTGGCTCCAGTAAAATTTCTTGTTCTATCACTATTTACGATTCAAAGACAGCATTAGTGCTCTTGCTGAAGTATTATGTATTATGGAATAAAAATTTGCAGGGTTAAATGTCAGGAATGTGAAATTTCTTGTGTATTTTAATGCTACAGCGAAAGCCAGAAAAACAAGATGTAGAGAACCACATTGTTATTTGTCACTACCCAGTTTGGCCAGCTTCATTCAGAGCTTGCACTTTGTTGCATTAATGACCACTGGAATTCATTAATTGAATTGCTTCGTGATTTACTTATATTCAGAGATATTGAACTTGTTTTAATGCAGCTTAACATAGTGCATGTAAAAAATATACAATGACATTTTAAGAGGCGTGCAGTTGACTGCAAATCACTTGATGGTATGTGCTCAGGTTACCATTGAGCTTCCACGCACAAATCGGATGCACATTTTTTTTTCATTGCTTGGATTTTTAGAAACATAAGTACCATTTCTTCTTTGTCGATGTTCTAGTTGTGTTGTAGGACCTAACTGTTCACATTTATTTGTATTGGTATCCATGTTACACAGACAGCTGAATTTTTCTTGTAAACTGTCCTACTACTTAGTCCTACTAAGAGCGTTTGTGCAAATTTGCTGCAGGTACACTCTGGTGGCTCCCGCCCCTGCATCCTACAACCACCGTGTCCTGACTATGTTCACTAGGGAGTTCGAAGCCTTTGGAGGCTCCTGCCACTGCGTCCTGCCACCACCGTGTCCTGACTACGTCCACTAGGGAGTTGGCAGCCTTCGTGATGATGCCAAGCAGGCTGGAAGCTGACAGAACGACCGAGGTAAATACATGTAATTAAGTGGCAAATTTTTGAGTGAAGTGGCTTGTAGCCACTCAGCAATGAAAGAATTAGCTTCGAAGCAGTTTAGACTCCCTGCTATCGGTGCAGGAATGCTCAAGTCCATCCATTTTGCCTTAGCCGCCAAGAGGCTATGTGGATTAGACGAAATGCAATGCAAATTTTGAAACTAGTAGGAGACCACTTGTACAATATTTTTTCTTGCTTGACGCAAAACTGCTTTGATAAAGCTTTAGCAATTTAAAAACAATACAGTGTACTTTCATACATGTTATTGGGCATAAATTTACTAGGACTGCCTCAATAGTAAGTATGCCGATAAACATACACCAAAACTG
Organism: Dermacentor albipictus; assembly: GCF_038994185.2. Classification (NCBI taxonomy): domain Eukaryota; kingdom Metazoa; phylum Arthropoda; class Arachnida; order Ixodida; family Ixodidae; genus Dermacentor; species Dermacentor albipictus. The sequence goes on along the minus strand of NW_027225567.1, from coordinate 5,825,744 downwards.
ACTTTTTTTTTGCTAGTTCATCCTCATCTCTGTGCACTGCTGCATAATTTATCTTCCTGAAACCAGTTTTTGCGTGCAGCACAAGTCCTAAATATGTGGATTACATAAATTTGCAGCTTTTGCTGTTAGCGAGTTCTATGAAAATAAAGTTAATAGGCCATTTTGTCCATTTTTAATGACCCATAATAAACTGAGCAGTGGCTAATAAGCAGTTCAATTTTGGTGTAAGGCCTCTCTTTATTGTCCTGAAAAATTTGGCCCCCATAATGAAGGAACCAATTTTTTGGCTATGCCTTTTATGATGCATAGTTTGGTGCATTACACAAGTATTTCTTGAAATTAACATTTGTCCTATATTGAAGGGCCTCCAGTTTTTCGAAAAGAAATTTCAAGTGGTCGTGTGCCAGGTCGGGACAGCTCGCATGAAATAGCCTACTTACAGAAATAGGGAGGGCCATACCCGCCGTGGTTGCTCAGTGGCTATGGTGTTAGGCTGCTGAGCACGAGGTCGCAGGATTGAACCCCGGCCACGGCGGCCGCATTTCGAGGGGGGCGAAATGCGAAAACACCTGTGTACTTAGATTAAGGTGCACATTAAAGAACCTCAGGGGGTCGAACTATCCGGTGTCCTCCACTACGGCTTGCCTCATAATCAGAAAGTGGTTTTGGCACGTAAAACCCGATTATTTGAATTTTTTTAGGGAGGGCCCAGTACACTTGACTTTATGTTAAGATACTATTATTGATCTACAAAAGACGGAATGAAACATTCTGTCCTATAAGCAGCTCTTCACATTCATTTATACTTTTGCACATCTGTATGCCTCAAGTCTTGTGACTTGGGTCTGTTTTCATTATCTGCTATGTGCCGATGGTAAACTTCAGGTTTGCCCTATGATGGAGAATATTTTGTTGCTTATAGATATGGATCTGTGTTTTTGAGGTTGCCTCGAAATTTTACCCAACCCATGCCACACACTTGGGCCAGGCCTCTTGCAAACGACGTATAACCAGGCTCAACGCAAGATGTCGAGTGAGTCCGGAGATCGAGGCAACCTGCTGTGCAACCAGCGTGCAACCTTTGGTGACCCTCAACATGTTCCACCTATTTCACAGCTGCACTCAGCTTCCACCTATCCAAACCGCATCACCAGCTGTGGTCACTCATCGAACCATGGATAAATGTTGGGGTGGAGTGATTTGAAGAGACATTTCTTTTTCTCTTCAAATCCTCAGCAAATACTTGTGTTATTATAATATGTGTCATTAGTGCCTAGTTTTTAATGGTTCCTTTCTATTAGAATTCTCGCCATCGATTCCTGCTATTATAATGTATGTCTGTCTTTATGCACAGTTTTTCAGAGTTCTTTTGTACTTGTCTATGTAATTGATAGGTTCATACTTCTTATTATACAGAAGGCTAAAATGCAAACTTACGGCATTTTTATTCTTCCTTTTGATAATCTACAGCACTGCAAAGTGTTCAAGAAATGTAACCCAACGTGGGCTCTGGTGCAGGAAAAATTTAAGAGCAATATAGAGTACTTATTTCAAACACCAGTTATTTTTGGAAAAGTAAAGAATATAGGAGCACAAAAAAGAAAATATTAAACTAGAGAAACATGAGTTCCCCTCATAAGTCTGATAATAATGTGAATTCCCTTCACTGCAAAGGCGCCAGTAATATACTCGCACACAAGGTTTGAAACAAGAAAGCTATGATGCCCTTGGCATTTCTCAGTGCCTATTTGTCACACTGACGAATGTCAAAGGCATCGTAGGTTTCATGTACACATTAGTTGTGTTACACTTTTCAGTATTGCATTTCTCAAACACAAAGGTTTACAGCAGTGCTTTAAATAGCAAATGCATTTCCTAATTCATTAGTGCAAGAGGAACAGTACAGATCATGTAAAAATTTTTTTACAGACTATATGTCCATAGATGCACGCTTCTGATGACATAGCAGTGACGTGGTTGTGGGATGAATGACTTTATTTCAGATTTAAATATTGGCTTCCAGGTCTGGTTTAGTCTCCTACACTGAATAGTCTAGGTCAGAGCCCATTTACTAGAGAAAGTGAATTAAACTAGGAATTATAAACATCAAAAGATCTTGTTAAGGAAATTAATGTGACAATCAGCAAGGTTCTTTGGGTATTCATTTCCAAATTTGTAGGATATATTTTATGACTGGTTTCATTATTGTGAGAACAAATATTTGTTTATTGTCACACTAGAGGTGGCTGCCCCCATTTGTATACAACCCCTTTACAGGCTAAAAAGTCAGTGTGTTACCCTATTTACTCGCATAATGATCGCACTTTATTGTAAAAAAAAATTGACTCAAATTCAGAGGTGCGATCATTACGCTGGGTAAATTTCCCACAAAAAGAAAAAAATATATCTTCTGGCATTTGCTACGGGATGACAACAGGTCAACAAAGAGGTGGCTGCCTCTGTATGTACTACGGGACACACACACAAAAAAAAACATGGTGGCCGGCAGAGCAAGCAGAATGCGCCGAACACGATTTTTTTTCTTTTCGTTAGTACATTACGTGCATTCAAACAGTTTCTTCCGTATCAGTAATGAATAATATCGGCAAGTTTGCGGCATTAACATAGCCATGTCCACTTTGAGGGGACAGAAACAGATGGGTGCACTTAGCTGCCTGTGACATAGGAACACATGGCGGGTATGCTGCGGAAACTGCAGCATTTGTCTTCACCACTATCCTAATATGGCACGTTTTCGCTAAGGGTGGGCGAATATCTTAGCTGCGTTACAAACGTCGGCGAATGAATAGGGTACACTTCTAACGTATCACTGTAAACGTGGCTGCTATCATTGCCACTCGCGATTTGTTGCGTGCCCACAAGTGCAGACGAGAAGAAACAAAAGACGCCTTTTTTGTTGTTTTTGTTGGCCACAACCATTACAAAGCCTACACATAATAAAGGCAAGTTTGGTTGTAGCTTTTTTTTGTCATATAAGTGCGGAAAGTGATGGAGGGAATGAAATGGGGCATCTGCTTAAGAATGTTTGGTGCGTGCAGACTGCTTGGTTTGTCTTGAAGAGTTGTTCTCATAGCAGTTGACAGATGGTAAGCGCGATCATTATTAGCTAGACTTGGCACATGACATATCGCTGCGGCAAGTTTGGGGTGCAATTTTACACGAGAAATAAAAAAATCGAATTTTGACATCAGAATTTAGGGGTGCGATCATTACGCGAGTGCGATCATTATGCGAGTAAATACGGTATTAGGTTGTTTTTGGTTTTACACACTCAATGTTAAGGGATGCAAATGGGGACATACAACAGAATGCAAAAATGACTAATGAATGCAAGCAGGGCGTGGGGCTTTTTAGGCAGATGCATGCGTGTGCTATTTATAAAGCTCCCCATAGTATGCCTGAAGGCATTTTCTAACACTTTAGTAGAAAACACTGACACCCACTTATTAAGGGGAAATACTTCTCGAAACAACTTTTTTATATATTTGTACTAGAAATTTGAATATACTGTCATTCATAAAGTGTTTTATTAGATTTGAATTGTCATTGATTTTTGTGTAGCTGCTGTTCTTTAGTTATGGGCCTACACAGTGGCAAAATATTCTTGTGGGCACTTTCCTGTGTATAAAATTTTCAGAAATAGCGTCATGCTGTATCTTATTTAGCTAGTTATATACTGCAAAGTGATGACACCTATCGAAACGGCTTGTACAATTACTGGAACTATGCAAAAATATTAGGCCACATGAAATAATTTTACAGATTGCACTTTCAATGAGATATCAGCATTCAGCATATCTTGAATAGTATGTATGCCAAATTTCGTTAGTATAGGACAATTATACGTGCATAAGGTTATTTTCATGCTATTGTGAGAAAGTTTTTGAAGTACATTCTAATTTTTTTTCACAATAGCATGAGAAGTATGCAAGATTAGTAGGCAGGCCTGTCTGCCTGCCTACTAATCTTGCATACTTCTAGTAACTTTACACGCTGTTTGAATAGATATTGGCACTTTGCAGTCTACAAAGAGCTGAGTTAGCTGCAGCACACTGCTTTTTGTGAAAATTTAATACACAAGAAAGTGCCTGCAAATATGACTATGTATTTTGCTGTTGTGTAGGACATAACTCGAGAAGCAGCTAAACAAAAACTAATGGAATATATAAAATCTGCATGAAGAACTCTACAATTGGCTCTCTTTTCAAACCTCTAGTACAAATAATAAAAATATTTCGAGTAATATTCGATCAACAAAATGTTCCCCTTGCTACAGTGACCTACAACATAGCGACAAAAGTTTAAGGGAAGTCCTCTTGTCAAAGCGACTCTGGGCTGTCTTCCCAAGGGCTTTAAAGACTGCATTTTCCTGCATTTGTCAGGCGAGCAATACAAAAATGTTTGTGAATGTGAAAATGGTATTGGCACACTAACAGAAAAAAAAGACAGTTCTGTGAAATGTAGACTTGATTATAACTTTGTTCGACATTTACATTTCGACTGCATATATTTATTTCGTGTTTTGTACTGAGTGTTTCAGCGGTGACTGCCGCTAATTATTGAACATAACTGCTTCATGACAGTGCGACTAACAGAAATTTATAGCAGTGGCAGGCATTAGAATTACAGTACTCAATGGCGTCTACTTTGTAAGAACTCAGACTAGCACCAGTTCTGAGATACACGTACCCAAAAGGTAACGATCAAATAGATTTCTCTTTCACACAGAATAGTCCCACAAGGCTTACAGAACTCATTGTTTGTCATGTACAAGCAGATTATGTGCCAGATGTAATTTATGCTCAGTAAATACATAAATCAGTCATGCGAGGTGTCTCACTTTAGGTTGCAAGTTCGAACTTCTTTTAATCTTGCTTGTTTTTATTTTGTTACCTTTGTGAGCATGAGTGAGTTGGTGGCCTTGGCACATATTGTCAAAACTGTTTCTTCATCACTGGGAATCGCAAAATTTCATTTACACATGAAATTCCCAGTTACTGTTATGGTAGGCTTCGAGCTTAATTCCCTTATCTTTCATATGTTTATCTACCAAGTAGTTTTATCGTTCATTGAAACATACCCATGCAATTCAGAGTGGGCACCCAAATTATAAATATCTGTTCTTGCTTTCTACCCTGCTCTGGTGTTTTCAAAACCTAGCAATGGTGCAATGGCCTGTCTGCACCTGCGAAAAAGTAGTGAAGTGGCTAAAGTTAAAGGTCAACAACATAATTAAGATACAAAGCAAAAATGTCAGTTCGCAATTGTCCCCCATAACCAGAGTTTTGCTTAGAATTAAAAAAAATGGACATCCTGCTCGGGTGTGAGAGTTGCTTTGGGCACCAAGGGGACTACGTAGCACCTGTGCTAGTGTACAGAAAGCAAAAAAAAATCACTCCAGATTGGAGCGGCAGCGGAAAGTTAAGCACAGCTGTTTTATTTCACGCACCATTATTGTGGCTTATCATCTGCTGCTGTTGTATGTGAACGCATACGTTGGGAAGACAATCCTTTGCGCCATTGTTACCTTAGCGGGACCCCAGAGAAAGGTAGAAATAAATAAAATCGAGAACAGGTATTCACACTTTGTTGCACACAGTGTATTATCTGGAAGTGTTTCACTCTACAAAAGACTACTGTGATAGATAATCATAATGACAAAGACAAAAGAATTAAAAGAGGTATGTGTCAGTCATCCGTCCTTGACCTCCAGTGTTTATAGAAACACTTCTTTCTGTGTATGTGCCAAGCCGTAGGGTGGCTTTATGTAACTCAGTCATGCTTGCTTAGTTAAAGATTCGAATAAGAGAAATCACAAGAACATTGTATGAGTGATTTATAAATGTGGCACCTAATGTAACTTATTCATGTATGGGCTGAGGATAGATTACAGGCAGCGCATAATGTGCTCTTACAGGATGACTTGTGATGAGTAAAAGAAGCCTTCCTCACATCTTCCTCTTTGTTTCTTCTGGATCTTTGTGCACTATGTGTATTGTTACAGCTGCGTGCATGTAGCTGGGTATAGTTTATGTGTTCTGCTTCCTTCCTTGTCCTCATAATTCATGCGCCATCTTTGCCGTAACAAAATACAGCTACCTGTGCTACTTATTTTGTCAATGTGTTTGCATTATGGAAAGTTTTGTGTTAGCGGTTATTTCTACCTGTGAAATTGTCTGTGTCAGCTATTATACTTAGTCTTGCAAAAGTATGTTTCTCAACATAAATAAATGATCAGTATAAGTGTTGCTGTATTTATTTTTGTAATTTTTTCAGTTATGAAGTTTTTATACACTGTTGCATGTTGTATGACAGAATAAAATTGATGCTCAAATTTTTAATGTGGTGTTTTTTAGATCAATTTTCATCTCACGCTAACATGCACAAATTGTGTGGGAAAAAGTGCCAACAAGAGTACCATAAGGTAAGACAGCTGTTTTTACTGTTAGATTGGATTATCAATTGCCAACCAATTGTTTTTTAACAAGCATAGTATAATGCATAGATAATGTAATCTAAGTTGGAATGTTGTTTTTATTGCACTTCATTATATGGGTCTCATTTGCACATAAGTGCAGCCTTTCTTATTTGTTATGTGTAGCTTATTGCTCAGAATGTTAAGTCGTAAGTTTAGAACAGGGAAATAGGTTGAACCTATAAATCTTTTGACATATTATAAGAGACTTGTGCGGTGGTGAATTAAACTTCTACATGAGTTACATAATATTTTGGGGTCTCATCAAGGTTTCGAGTGGCATTGCAGTGTCATGCGTATGCAGCTGCAGGCTACATATTGGATTTTGCTTTTGCTAGATTTTGCTTGGTTGGCTATTGATTCCAGTTTAATAGTAATGAGAACTGTCTTGCTTTCATAGTGATTCTGTGCTGACTGATACATTTGAATTTTCCAGAAGACAATAACAAAGATTGATGAAATATTAACTTTTTCTTACTAGCCTGCCATGTGCTTTTTGGCACGTTTACTGTGGATTCTTTGTTATCCTATGTTGTCTTTTCACAGTAGTCTTCTTGAGAACTAGCCGTAGTCGTGTGTACTCACAGCAAGAGTTGTTGACACATTTTGAAAAGCGGCTCGACACTGCCATCCAAGAGTGAAAGGACTTGCATGGATCAGTTGTTTTACCTTATTTGCAAGAGACCGGCACCACGCACTAAGGGTAACTTGACACACACTGCTGGAGTCATCAGACTCATCTAGAATAGGTACCGGCATCATTCTTGCAGTGTTCATGTGACACTTTATCTTGAGTCGTCTGACTCATCTAGAATTGTTAACCGACTCCCTTAGCACTAGTCTTGTAACCCTTTTGAGAGAGTATAGGCAACTACTACAACAGAGTATGCATGACTATTGTGTGCGGAGTCACGCAAACACCTTGTATGGAGCACAGATAGTCTCGGGACTCTCTGCCAAAAGAGAGTTCGGGTGTCTCCCACAAAGTGTGTCATATACGTGACGAGTCCAGACTCTTCGAAAAGAGTAAGGGATACTCTTTTTTTTTCTTAGTGTGTGGACAGGCTCCAGGTGCTCGGCTTACACATTCAAAGCAACCGGCTCAACACATATACCCTACATACACTCCACACTACAGTCGATCACACCCTGCGCCTTCTAGGGCGAGTCTCCAATAAACATGGCGGACTAAAGGAGGCCGAACTTCTCCGCTTGATTCAGGCCTTCGTTATCAGTAAGATTACATTCGCAAGATTACATTCGCAACACCATATCTACATTTCCTTAAATCAGAATCAGATAAGATCGACATTCTTTTACGCAAAATATATAAATTCGCTCTGGGAGTCCCCATACGTACCTCCACTGATAGGCTAATGCTTACCGGAACTTTCAACACACTTACTGAACTCACAGAAGCCCACCTCACATCCGAATGTAGCAGATGTTCCAACACCGCAACAGGTCGACACATTCTACAAACCCTTTCTATCACTCCGGCACCCATCATCAAGACTAAATACACCATTCCACATCACATACACGAGAACCTCTGCACCCCCCCACTTCCTAAAAACATGCACCCTGTGCATCACAAACAGCGCAGGAGGCAACGAGCAAAGGCTCTCCAAAAACAATTCTCCACCTCTAAAGACGTGCTCTATGTTGATGCCGCCGAATACGGGAGCAGAAATCATTACGCAATATCAGTCATTACCTCTCACGGCCAGGTCGCTGCGGCCGCTTCCATTCCTGGCTCTTCCTCGGAGGAGGCGGAGGAAGCGGTCATAGCCCCGGCCCTCACAATTCCAAATTCATCAGTTATCGTTAGCGACTCCAAAGCAGCCATACAAAACTTCGGAGCGGGTAGGGTCTCTAAGCCAGCCCTTTCTCTCCTCTTGGCCCATCCTTTCCACCAAACTGTGGCATTAATCTGGACTCCCGCGCATGCGTGCCTTGCCGGAAACGAGGCGGCTCATGCCAGTGCCCGAGGATTTACTGTCCGGGCTCAGGCATCAGATGTGTCGGACCTCGCCATGGAGGAGGCACCGTTTACAGCGCGGGATCGACTTATTACTTACCAAGACATCTGCACCCACTACCGATTAGACCGCTTAACCTTTCCGCCACTCATGGGCAAATCCCCGCGTAGGTTTGAAGTTCTGTGGCGACAGCTGCAGACTCGCACCTTTCCGTCCCCTTACTTCCTCCACCGCATTCATCCAGCCATTTACCTTTCTCCCTTTTGTAAATTCTGTGTCTCTCCCAAAGCAGACTTAAACTACATCATGTGGGGGTGCCCTAAGCACCCCCTTTCCTCAAGCAATTAATATCTAGTGAGGAGCAGTGGGAGGCTGCCTTGCGCAGCTCCAGGCCCGATCTTCAGGAGGCCATCCTGGAGTGGGCTGAGAGGATAAAGGAGGCCTACTTCAAGTAGTACCTCCCCCACCCTCTATTCCATTGCCCCCTTCCCTTTAAAGAGGGATAAATAAAGTTTTTCATCATCATCATCAAAAAAGCTCTTACGCCTGCCATCACTCAAGCCGTACGCGTCGCCATTGGCGCCACTGTTGCCGTCAGGGGCATGAGCACTGCTTGCATAGGAATTGCTGGCCGCCAAGTTCCAGCCCCGTTCACCGTGCTGACCAGTTGCCCTCATGACCTAATCTTCGGGCTCGACTTTCTGGCGACGCATTCTGCCCTCATCGACTGTTTCACCAGGAAGCTGTGTCTCGCGCTTCCTCTTCTTTCAGACGTTCGCCCCGAACCGAACACCCTCTTCACTACAACGTTTGTTCGCTTACCCCCAAAAGCCCTAACCTTCGTCGAATAGGCCTCAACGGCAAGCGTGCCTGATGGCGACTATGTCGTCGCACCTATTCGTGATGTCCTCCTGGCGCGCGACATCTCTCAGCCACACTCCGTTGTAACCCATGCCACTAATCGAATGTATCTCCCCGTTATCAATTTCGGCTTGACGAAGCAAGTGTTCCATGAAGGCATAGCGGTGGCCACGCTCCGGTCAGTGACAGACGACCACGTCACTGCTTTTCCAGCCGACGCGTCTCTAGATCTTCCTGATTACTCGCAGGGTGCCTTGAACATCGACGGCCCATTACGTCCCATGGTCGCTCCGGACCTCGCACCTGACGAAGCAGCCACCCAATATCGCCTTTTGCTTACCTACCGCGACATATTTGACACTGACAATCGACCACTTTGTCAGACGTCCCTTGTTAAGCATCGGATAAATACTGGTGATGCTGTCCCCATTCCCCGCCGCGATGGTATCGCGTGTCCACGGCAGAGCGGCAAGTTATTCAGCAGGAAGTAAACAAGATGCTTGCCAGAGTTATTGTTCAGCCCTCGTCGAGTCCTTGCGCGTCGCCGGGCGTGCTCGTCAAAAAGAAAAATGGCTTGTGGCGTTTCTGCGTTGATTACCGTCACCTCAACCAAATAACTAAAGAGGACGTTTACCCTTTACCACGAATCGACGACGCTCTTCATTGTCTTCACGGCGCCACATACTTTTCGTCCACCGACCTTCGATTTGGTTTTTGGCAGGTTTCCGTCAATGAGCAAGACCAAGGAAAGACAGCTTTCGTCTCTCCAGAAGGCCTCTACCAAGTCAAAGTTATGCCCTTTGGTTTATGCAATGCCCCCGCCACGTTCGAACGGATGATCGACTCTGCTACAAGGTTTCAAATGGCCAACTTCCCTATGTTACCTAGTCGATGTCCTGGTGTTTTCTCCTACATTTGAGACGCACATTGAGCGCGTCGCAGCTATCCTGGACGTCTTCCGCAAGGCTGGGCCCCAATTAAACTCATCGAAGTGCCACTTGAGGCGCCGACAGATTAGAGTGTTAGGCCATGTCGTCGATGCTTCCGGAGTACAACCCGACCCGGAGAAGGTTCGAGTAGTAACGGCATTTCATGTACCTCAGTCTGTCAAAGACGTCCGGAGTTTTGTGGGGCTCTGTCCTTATTTCCGACGGTTCGTGAAAGATATCGCAGCAATCGATCGGCCATTCACTGAACTTCTGAAGAAAGACGTGCCTTTTACGTGGGGTTCCCCTCAGGCAACCGCATTTTCACGCCTTATCACGATTCTCCCCAATCGACCATTATTGGCCCACTTTGACCCGTCCGCACCTACAGAGGTCCGAACCGATGCCAGTGGTTATGGTGTCGGCGCCGTCTTATCGCAACACCAACAGAGACACGACCGCGTTATAGCCTCCGCTAGCCGGCGCCTCACAACTGGAGAGCGCAACTATTCTATTGCCGAGTGCGAATGAATGCCTTGCTCTCGTCTGGGCTATTTCAAAGTTCCAGCCATATCTATATGGCAATAGCCCTTCTCAGTAATCGCATACCATCATGCGCTCTGTTGGCTTTCGTCGCTCAAGGATCCTACTGGCCGGCTCAGTCGTTGGGCCCTCCGACCACAAGAATATCTCTTCACAGTGCCTTACAAGTCGGGCCATCAATACCAGGACGCAGATTGCCTCTCTCGCTATCCAGTCGAAGACGCGACCACTACGTCTGATAGTAACACCGACGCCTGTGTTTTCTCTGTTTTTCCACTAAGACATGTCGCCGACGAGCAGCGCCGTGACCCGTCCTCATTGACCGCCTGGAATCGTCACTTGCCGACAGGTCCCTTCGCTTATTCACACTTGAACATGGCGTACTCCACCGCTACAACATTCACCCTGACGGCCCTGCATTACTACTTGTGATCCCTAAACACCTTCGCTCAGCTGTTCTCCACAAACTTCACGACCTCCCCACTGCCGGTCACCTGGGTGTGTCACTTACCTATGACCGGATCCGCCGACGCACTTTTTGGGCAGGGCTTGCTCGCTCCGTTCGAAGATACGTAGGTGCGTGTGAGAAATGCCAGCGACGCAAGACACCATCGACGCTCCCTGCTGGGTACCTCCTACCAGGTAGATCGCTGTGGCGACGGATTACGCCACGCGCTACTCCATCCCCCGAGCGCATCCTACCAGCTGCGCCACAGATGTCCGCGATTTTCCTCTACGCGACGTAATTTTAGTACATGGAGCTTCGCAACAACTTCTCACAGACCACGGCCGGACATTCCAATAAAAAGTTATCGCGGACATCCTTGCAGTCCTGTGCCACGAGGCATAAGCTATCCACGCCATATCATCCGCAAACAAATGGCCTCACGCAACATCTCAATCGCACTCTCACAGACATGCTCACGAAATATGTCTCTTCAGACCACACTGACTGGGACCTCGCTCTACCGTTTGCCACATTTGCTCATAATTCCTCGCGCCACGACACAGCCGGTTATTCCCCATTTTTGCTTCTGTTCGGCCGAGAACCAGCACTGCCACTCGACACAACCGTCCGTGTTCACGCGGCACCGACCAGTGAATATGCACTTGACGCCATCACCCACTGCCCAGGCAAGGGAAACTGCCCGTGACCGCCTTCTCAAATCCCAAGAGAGTGAAAGGCGCTTGTACGACCGGGACACCGAGCGCACTTCCCGCCTGGTTCTTTGGTGCCTTTATGGTCTCTATCGCGTCAGGTCGGCCTGTTAGAAAAACTGCTGTCACATTAAACAGGTCCATACTGAGCTCTTCGTGCCGTGACTCCCGTCACTACGAAATCTCCCCTGACGCACCATCTGCTTCTCCGTCCAGTGATATCGTGCACGTTACACGACTGAAGCAGTGTGGCCCTCCAAGTGATTGCATTTAGACGCTCGGGGACGTCGCATCTGCCGCCGGGGGATTACGCTACATGCGTGTGGTATTTGATTGTTTGAACGAGGCGCATGGGCGTCATCACTCGAGAGAAGAAGAGGAAGAACGAATTGGGCTCGCGCTGTGAATCTAACCGGTCAGGGCAGCAACCGCTGTTGTAAATATAACCTGTAAATAGCTGCTCGTCTTACTGACTCGTCCTTCGCGTAACAGTATCATCTGTACAAAGGCAATTAGGTGCTGCCGGTGGTCCGATGTACTTGAGACAGTTGAATTTCCCCAGCAGGTGGAGGTCATGACGAGCGACAGCCCTGAGAAACCAATTATGGCCCCTGACGATCAACTTGAGGCGGCAGAATAAAAGTCAAGCTTCCTGTACACAATTTTATTAGGTACTGCTCCTAAGTTACGGATTTCTTTCTCTCTGCAGAACCTGCACAACCCAAGAGACAGCTGGTAGCAAGCTTCAGCGACTCCGTCATCGTCAATACGGCACCATAGCTCTGAATATCTAAACGTGAACGCCGCTATGCATGGCGGACATTACTAACACAATGATAAAAACTTGCTACAGCCTGCGATTGTGGCAGCCCTCTTTAACATCAACATGCACTAGCTGATCCGCATAGACATTATTAAAGCCGTATTCAGCCATTAATTAAGGCTGACGACGGTTTTATTAAACCCTTCGTAATCATAACTCTTTACTCAATTCGTGATTGTTCCATTCAAAAGCCATTCTGCGCATTTTGGGCGCCATGCACAAAAAATACTCGGGTACACAAACATTTTGGGGGATTTATTTCAGAAATAGTTCGCGGTACCCTTGGCTATCAACGTTACTGTTGCACAGTATGTAATTCTCGAAGCATTTGCCAGGGTGGATGCTAGGATTTGCACTGTGTCTTGCAGTAGAAAACAGTCGCCGTCCTGCTGCATTTCTCCTTTCTATCACTGCACAGTCCTTGATGTTGTCATTCACATTTTTACATAGAAAGTGTGGCTTGTCATCGAAACGCTCATCCCCTTGGGAATTTGCAGAAGGGCACCTCTGGTTTCGACTGCATGCCACGATCAAACTTCATTCAATAAGCTTTTGTAGGTAGGGCAGGTATTGGTTTGGCATTGGGGAGGTATTGGTAGCAGCCAACTCCGTCTTTATCGAAAGGGAGCCGTTTACAAGAGATCTCAGCCAGCCAGAAGAACATCTTTTTCGATCATTTAATAGTTTGTAGGCGATCACCAGATTAACCAGCAGCTCTCAGGTCATCACAGTCAGTGTATTGTGATATGCTGTCATCCGAGGATGTATGATGACCATCCGAAGGCGGCACATAGTCCTCCGCGGTGCCAGTATTATCGGACTCTCAAAACTTACGCACATTCTAGCCACAATATGCCCAAACAGAAAGCATCGCTACCTGGTTAGCAGTACAAACCACAAATTGTGCACAAAAATCTCCTTCAAATGAGTGTGGAAAAGTGCTGCCCTCATCTGGAGACAACAAAAAGTGCAATTCGTAGTTAAACAATGCTGCCCAGAGATGGCGCAACCAACTCTAACTGGAGAATGCGAGCAAGTGTGCATGTCGGGCGCTTGCCAACATGTGACCAGAGCTGATATTTTCGCATGGCGACGTGCGCTCGACACATGTCCGCAAAGGGTTAACAGTCTTAAAAGAGCAGCGAAAGGAACACTGAAAAACATTTGGGACGGGTATATACCAAATCATTTCTGAAATATACATGCTATTCTTGAACCATTCCTGTTCTTAAATACCTGGTGGACGCAGTACAGTTGAAACTCAATAGAACGAACTCATACCAAAGACTTCCGTTAGTTCGATCCTGACGGGACAAACGAAACTGGGTGACTTAAACAGGAGGCAGAAAAAATTGTGGCAGAATCCCTCTCGCGATGACTGCACACAATAAAGCGTGAGTACTGAATCAATATAGTGACACAATGTATAACCACCGTCAAAATGATGCGCAAGAGACGTGTACTGCAACAGGACTCCTGTTTCGCACTTGCACAAAAACACTTGGCACCATATAGCACGACGACTGCAAAGCCCGCGCACGGCCTCCGAAATTCATGGTGCGCCAGTGCGTGCGAACACCAAAAAACGTGCCAAGCACCAACGGGGCTCCTCTCTCATGCTTCTTTTTCTGGAAACACTGCACCATATAATGGCACTGCTGTGAAGTCCACGCATGAGCTCTGTGATGAGAAGTGTGGCGCTCCGGTGCATGCGAAAGCAAAAGATTGTTCCTTCCCTTGCCGCCCACTCAGTGGCACATACTCAATGATGAAAGTTGGCGAGAGGTTCATAAGGGTGGCACATACCTAGTGCGTTCATGGCACAAGCTTGCTTAAAGCATTGACGTGAAAGGCGTTTATTGAAACGTGGCACATACCCAGTGCATTTGCTTCGATTCTGCTCGGAATCGAAGAAATTTAAGGGATCTTTTTCGTCATTGTAGATTGGCACACGCCTAGTTACCCTAGATGGCATCAAAGACGTTCACTGAAGACCGGCGCACACCTGCTGGCACATACCCAGTGGCTCAAGTTCGCATCAGAGGTTCATGCAGACTAGCACACACTGAGCAGCCCTGTTAAGAATGGCGAGCTGCAATGCAAGATTGCCACCCAGTTACGACTGGGCAAAGCAGCATCTCGGGAGCATCGCCGCGAACTTCTAGCCACAGCGTGACTAAAACAAATTTGTGTCGGGGAACAAGACGCGCCTACCCCACTCTCCGTCGCTTCAGCTAGGATGCGTTCGATGAAGCGGGCTTTGTGCTGAAACCGCCGCCATCCTCTAGCCTCATCGCCGTTGTGACGGAATGAGTTCGGCGGGCGAACTATTGTGCCCAAACTCCCCAGCGCGGACCTGATCTGCTACGCGTGTGCGAGCTGCCGCGGGAAAGCCGTTTTTTTTTGCTTCCCACGCGCCGACCGGGACGCAGGACAACGAGCTACCCAGAACGGCTCCCCTCTGACGTCGGTTCCGGACATTCGCCCGTGGGTGCCTTTGTGTGTGTAAACTGTCCTGTGGGGCGGCGGCGAGTTTACAATGTGTAAACGAACGTTCGCGTCACCTTGTAGCGCGGGAGGACCGAGTGTTTAAAAACTACTGTGGTGCGAATGCTTGAGAGACTTTTCTTAAGCAGTCTGGTTGGACTGACACTCTTTTTCTTAAGCAGTCATGTTAGACTGATGCACTTTTCTCAAGCAGTCATGTTAGACTGATATAAATACTCTAAATAAACCCATATTCCTCGTTCTCGATGAGAAGCAGTTCTTTACTTCATCAACGTCCTCAGCATGGATAAGTTGGACGACGGCATGGGCCAGCTACCTTCGAATTCATGCCGGACTCCAATCTTGACAACGGATCACGAGCGATGGGATTGAGCCCCCAATCCTGACAGCCCATAGCCAGTGCTTCGAGTCGGTATGAAATAAGAGCAGCACGCATGTACACATTGCCGCATCATGAGCATCATCATCATCATCAGCCTGGATACGCCCACTGCAGGGCAAAGGCCTCTCCCATACTTCTCCTACTACGCCGGTCATGTGCTAATTGTGGCCATGTTGCTCCTGCCAACTTCTTCATCTCATCCGCCCACTAACTTTCTGCCGCCCCCTGCTACGGCTCCTTTCTTTTGGAATCCAGTCCGTAACCCTTACTGACCTTCGGTTGTCTTCCCTCCTCATTCATGCCCTGCCGGCCCTGGCCATTTCATTTTCTTGATTTCAACTAAGATGTCATTAACTCGCGTTTGTCCCCTCACCCAATCTGCTCTCTTCTTATCCCTAAAAGTTACACCCATCATTCTTCTTTCCATTGCCGCATAATCAGTGACAAATTGTTCCGATGGTTGTTTTCGATCACTTTTGCCTCTGCGCACCAGCTTGGTGCACTACCCAGTCGAATACGGACTACCTAGAGACCCAGGCATGCAGGAAAACGATTAGATACGAACATACATGGATAGATAGCCTCCGGAAAGCACATGAAGTACCCTAAGAATGTTAACGCATTAAAAACAAGCGGTTTTCAACTTGGACATACCTAGACAAAGCAAGCGAACAGTGATTTTAGACATTGTCTTTCATAGTTTCTTTAAATAAAAAATATTGGTCCGTGGCACTGGGTGCACTACACACGAAATTCCGTGAATGACAATGTATGCTCAAAAGAAAAATGCTTCTGACATGTTGCAAACAACGACTTTGTAACATTCGTACCATGTACATTGGCATGTTGATAAACGGAGATCACTGAAATGAAACTGCCGATTAATCGGGACGCCACCCTCACGGTTGGGTGGGTTTTGTATTCATGCAATGCTCTCTGCAATGTCTCTCAGTAAATAGAACTACTGATACCAACCTCCTTAGTCCCTTAAGGTTCCATTGAAGGAGAGTCCACTGTATTAGCAAACTTGTGCCTTTAGAAAAAGAAAGAATGATCAACACTGTGGCGGTAATAGTTCCAAGCACAGTCAGTGTTCACTCGGCTGCACTCTGGCACCTGTGTCTGACTGCTGTTTATAAGAGTATGAAACTACAGTGAAGCCTCGTTACTAAGAATACATTAACGAAAGACTAAGAAACTTTTCAGAAATCCCCTGATGACTTTTTATGGCTACGAAATCCAGAATACCGAACTTTTCAGAATAACGGTCGTTATTCAGTTTATTCCGAATGTCTGCTACAGGACAGGTGCGCTTGCTGTGCAGGGGCACCAGCTCCCGAGCGAACACATGGCGCACATAAGTTTTGCTCAGTGATTAAGTATTCAAGTAGAGTATGTGCAAATCATATGTCTCCAATTAGGCGAAGAATTTATTATTTGCCCATTTGAAACATTTTTGGTAGTAAGGGGCGGCAGAAAGTTAGGTGGGCGGATGAGATTAAGAAGTTTGCAGTGACAACATGGCCACAATTAGCACATGACTGGGGTAGTTAGAGAAGTATGGGAGAGGACTTTGCCCTGCAGTGGGCGTAACTGGGCTGATGTGATGATGATGAACATTTTTTCAACCCATGAAGACAGTGTGAGGTGATCTAGAGCACCTCGCGACGCCGATGCGTCTGATGGTAGCGACGAGAAATCTCGCTAAAGCGAACGTATCCCCACAAGTGGTCATCTGAGAATACAGCACACTTTTTTAGCCATTTTCCACAACAGACTTTACACAAGCGACCTTCCACTTGTGCAAAGTCGCTTGTTTCTGGCGAATTTGGATATTTCGAAGTACGAATTATTTGGACTGTTAGCCGGCCCACGTTGAGCCCGAACTGTCGTTCGGCAACGTATCGACAACGTGAAGTTCGATTTATCGAGCCATTTTAGCGATGCGCATTGTGCACACCTGCAGACCACTGATGCTGCCAGACGTACGGCACAGTCAATCATTTTGGCGCACTTCGGCGCAAGATCTTATTTTCTTTATCAGGATGGCGCTGGAATTCTCACCTGGCAAAATTTGGTGCAGGAGTGGGAGCACTGCAGATACTGCTTATAGTGCAGCCATGCGAGACGAAATACCGGTTTTAATTTCACAGTCAAGCAAGGCAGCGCGCTGCTCAACAAGGTCCATGGACGAAATGGAATGTGGAGGAGTTAATGCTGAGCAAACAAACAAGGGGCGGTAACAAAAAAGTTGTGGTAGCAGGGGTGACAGGGTGTGCCCCAACAGCTCGCAGTCACGTCACCGCAGAATAATCGCCATCATGGCTATGCATGGCTGCGTCCTGTATAACAGCTCAATGGTCACATGACCTAAAAGAAAAAGATAAGGCCCATGCGTGGATAAGCACGATGCGTTGGCGTGCTAGTTGGGGCGGATCCATAAATACTTTGTTTAGCGCAATACAACGGACACAAGAAAGGCGACAGGACAAGGCACTACTCTCGTGGAACGTGAATGCGTGCAGTCGTGAATACAACGATTATAATGTGACAGTGCTTGCTTAGTGCATTATAAAATGCGGCAAATGCACAGCCTGGCAAGCAGATGGTTGCGACATATGTACGTGACGTTTCGTGATCACGTTTATTCATCTTGGGAAGTGACCAAGCATCGCAATGATTTGAACAACTTGTGACAGTTGGCGAAAAAGAGTATCGGAAAACCATCAAACCAATGTCACTTGCTGCTTATAAAAACGTCACGCATCGCTTCATGGGTACCCATGTATGCGACGACTGCTGTGAAGGGGAGCGCTAAATAATGGTGAAATTTTTGTAGCGAAGTTTAACAAACGCGGGAAAACAACAAAGTGCAGTTATGGCTGCTGGCATTTACGGACAGTGCTAGTTACACCAATGCCAGCGTAGCGACCTAGAAGTCGTACGGTCCGTAGTGTGGGATGGAATCATTGACCACGCTCAATTATTCGGCTTTTGCGGCACCGTCATTTTCCCCATGACACCATGTATAATGACCAAAATTTCAGACGATCTAGGGCTTGCAATTCGCTAAACCGGAATCGATCAGTGGCTGTGGTGGTTGCCAACTAACAACAGCACTGCCATCGAAAATGTCCTGCGAAGGCCTCCGAGATAGTGCATTCCTGTGGTTGAATTTGAGGCCATACTTTAGTAAGTCATAAACGGTGTAAACTTCGTAAACAGTGATATGGTGCTCGCAGGTATTCTGGCATTGTCATCACCATTATTTTCGGGTTCCAGTATTGTCCATTGTTATCGTTGACACTGCTGTCTGTTGCTGTGTTGCACATTGCACCAGCCATCGTTCCTTGTTTGTTCTTTGAAGATTCTATGTAGTACCAACTGTGATACCGATGCTTTGAGCACGAGGTTTTCACAGCATGAAGCGTACGGGTGCATAGACAGACCAGCTTCACCACTACGTATTTACTAGACGCGCAGCATGGCACCAACGCTGTCTTTGCAGCTAGTAGCAGCGTCGAAGAGCTGCAGGTATAAAACGACAGTGGTGCAGAAAGCTGCCATTGTACTGCTCGTAGAGAGCGGCCAGTCATAGGCTGAGGTAACACAGGAATTCGGCATTTAGAAAGAGACCGCCTCAGACTACACCAAAAACAAAGTGAACATTCCAGGAGCGACTGAAAAATGTGCTGCGGCCCAGAAGAAAAGCCCCTGCCAAAGCTTCAAGTTGTGGGCGTACCCACAACTTAGAGACCTGGGCACAATGGCTGCACAGCGTATTCCCATCTCCGGCCACCCACTGAAGCAAAAGGCTGTGACTTGCACTGCATAGGGGAACTTAAGTTCAGGCCTCTAACTTTAGGAAGACCATGCTTAGGAAAACTTGCGGCAAAAGTAGTGCCACCGATAACATATGTTGGTTGTGAATTACTGCACTGCAATATGAAAACATTGGTTCGCCACTATGCGCCAGACGACGTTTTCAACTGTAACAAAACTGTGCTTTTTTACAAGTTTCTGTGATAAAACAGTCTCTGGAGATCCTTGCCACGGAGGCGAAATGAAGAGAGTTACTGTTCTTCATGCTAACCTGTCTGGAATAAAAAGAAGTTTCCTCATTTGGTTATTGACAAAACACAAAGCCAAAGTTGCTTTAAAGAAATCAAAAAGTCTGCCCGTGTAATACGAAGCCAACACCAAAGCCTGGATTACAAAGCAGTTGTTCGAGGTCTCAGACCTGCGCCTCAAACAGAGATCAAAGGTTTGAGGAACAGAATACCAAGGCGATTCTTTTTAAAGAATCACCTTGATATTGGTAAAGTTGAAAACACTTGAAAATAGGTGTTTTGCCACCGAACACCCCAAGCAACCTCCAGCCCATGAATCGGCGCATCATCAAGAACGTGAAAGCCTCTACCGCTCACGCCTACTACGTTGCACGGTGACATGCCTAGACAGTGGCAAAAGTTATAGCTTGGACTTGCTGTCAGCCATGCACATTCTTGCCGATGCGTGGAACGCTGCGAGACAAGGCGCCGTACAGCAGAACCTCGGTCATATATTATGGCTCATACGAATTTCAGGGCAAAACAAATTTTTGTTGGCCCCGGCAAAATTTTAATAGAAAGTGGCCATAACGAGCTGGAATTCGGATGTAGTGAACTGCTTTTTTGTTCCGCGGCATTCGATGCGAACAGATGCAGCCACCCATATGGCCACCAAAGACTCAAGTGACTCCACAGAAAGGCAGGAGCTGCGGCACGGGCAGCAGTGCCGGCTGTCATCAGTTCGATTGAATTGCTGCACAGCATTGTGTGGGTTGTCAGCCTGCTAGCTGCAACTTCGCCTTGCGAGTACAGATGGTCACAAGATGGGCTTGGACTGGCTCAGCCTGTCTTTTTTTTTTCAGCAAACAACAATGTTTCAGAAACGGAAAGCCCTCTCCTTTAAGGGGGGACGCAACAACTGAAATGGTCAACTTGGGCAAAATTTTCGATTAACCGATCGAATTTTTTTCCCACAATCGTCGGACTTTACCTCGTGGTGAAATACAGTCAACGTCCAATTTTCCGGACTGCCTAGGGGCAGCGAAAAGATCCGAAAAAGAAAACAGAATGCATGATTTTTACTGTCCCCAAGGGCTCAAATCGCCACAGGAAAATCCGAAATAGCTCTGAATGCCTGTCAGCATATTTATTAGGCATATCGGTGCCCGTATTGCGATAGGAGACGGCGGGTCCACGCGTTTATAATTAAGCAATACGCACCTGTGCCGACAATTACCTCTTCCCACTCTTGGTATGCTTCACCTGGTACAACTACTATATTAAGGCGAAGCTAACTTTTGGGAACCAGAATTATGCAACGCGTCGTGCTTTCCGAGCTTCGAAGCCATTGGCGCCGATTACAAAGCCGGAGTCGGCGCCATTGCTAACAGCGGCGAATTGTTTTCATGAAAAACGCGGCACTGAACAGCAAGAAGCTTAGTAGCGAACGTCGAAGTAGCTAGGCCTAGCGTTGCTGCGGTGGTGGCTACGGCTGCCAACGGATCTGCGGGCGCCGGTTCGAGGCGGCGAGAAAACCAAAACCGCGGTGTTGGCTTTGACTAATACCGTTTCGGGCTTGAGGTCGCGTCAAAATGTCAGAAAAATTGGACAAATTTCAGACGTTCTTATACATTGACGCTATGGGATACGTGCACATGGTGCCGCGAAGCCATCCGCATCATCGGGCATGTCCCAAAAATTGGACGTTCAGAATATCGGTCATTGACTGCACACTGGCAAATCCTGGATCCAGCGGACGACACGATGTCAAAGACAATGGACTGTTGGATGTTAGAAGCGGCCTCTTTGGAACGGGGCGGTGGGTAGCGCCACCAAGCTCTTGCTTTTATACAGCCTAATGTCCTACCTAGGTTAAGAAAGAAAAAAAAACCCTATGAACTCCCACAACCAAATTTTCTCATCCCCTGAAGGTTTCCAAAATAGTGAGCACTATCTGGCGCACAACAGGCAAAGCTGCAGCGCTCTGCGCGCGAGAGTATGCGGTTAGAAAGCGAGTTTCGTTTCTCAGCTTCTGCCTGTCTTTGCCGCGGCAACCGCGTATGTTCACTGCGGCAAAAGAAATTGAAGACACCGTTACTCCGTCCGTTTTCGTACCTGACATGGACTTCCGAATTCTCGAAGCGTACCATTCAAACTGATGGCGTGAGGCAGTATCTGCTTTCTATAACTGCCACTATTCGCCAGGCTCATCGAGGCTCGGCACTAAAGGAATTCTGAATTTAAACTTACAGCACAAGCACCTAAGACGGACCACAAAAGGAAGATACAAAACACACTGGCGGTGCCAGTGTGCGTCGTATCTTCCTTATGTGTTCCGTCTTAGGTGGTTGCGCTATAAGTTTAAATTCATAATTATGTAGCAACTAGGCCCAAATGAAGTCTTACTGCACTGAAGGATGATTAACGTTAAACATATATTAGGAGGCTGCTGCTGCCAGCTTGGCATTGATGTGAGCGACATGCACACCTTCGACAAAGAGTGCAATTCATGTCGTCGAAACACACCGCCGATGTGTCGCCGAGTGTCGACACTTGGTCCCAGGGGTCAATCTCCGCAAGGCAGCCATTGGCTGTTTTGAAGCAGACGCTATTTTGACGCTAGCGCCAACGTTCCCTTCAGTTACGGCCTTAACAACAGGGCGATGCTTTAACAAAATGGCGGCGCACACGATTGCATACGTTGTCATTGCCACAGGAACAGCAGCCGCACGGCGCCTCCTCTTCCTAGCGTGTTCTTCCCTTTGTTTTTATTATACGGACCCGCTCCGCTCTCTCTCCACCCTTTCCCCATGCCCCGCGCACCTCCACTTTTGCTTGCTTTTTGCCTATCCGCGGTGCGTATTTTTTTTTTATTTGCGCGTGTGCGCTACCCAGGCATTTTTTGTGAACTGGCGAGTGGTGCGCCGTGGGTTCTTTATGCTTTAGCACGCACGCAGTCTCGTCCATGCTTTGAGTATGCCAGCATACGCCAGAACGTATATAAGTTCCACTTCTAAGACAACAGATTTTTGGCCTCGTCTTACTGACTTCCATTTCCAAAAACAAATATTTTTTCCATAACTTGGTATGATATACGCTCAGAAAATAAAGAAAAGTGAAAAAGGCATGAGATGTAAATGACTACTAAACAACAGAAAAGTTCAGACAGTGAAATAACAAAAAATAAATAAATAAAACTCGAGAAAACGCGAAGGCCTGTTCATGTACACACATACAAAACATTTTTATATCATGCTCTTAAGACCAAAGTGTAGAAGAGCGTCTGATATGCGCACTGTGAGCTTCTGATATATATACTCACGGAGATATTGCACAAAATTGGACGACGTGTGTGACAGTCATGACAACTAAGGAAAGGGAAAATTCGCTGGTAATGGGAAAAACAATCACTTGCAAAATACCAAAAAATACAGTAATATGCTACGATTGTTTTATTGACAGCCATACCAAGAAAACACACAAGAAGTTACTATAAAGCTGGATAAAAGTATCTGAAATGCATGACATGTTCATTACTACTGAACAAAATGAAAAGATATGGTAGAACAAAAATAACATTGCACTAAAACGGAAATACACATTATCACATTATCTTGGACTTGACCACAAATTTAGTCAAGGTGGCAACGGGGAGTAGAAGGTAGTCAGCTTTTGCAGCAGCCCATACAACACATTCGCATAAAGCCCTGTTCTTCAATCAAAGACGCGGTGAAATAAGCCAACAACACGACTATTCTTTCACCACGACTACAATGCTTAGCAGTAAAATTACATCACTTGAGACATTAAGTGATACCTACTGGGCACTCTTTTGTGTAACAAACAGGAACTGCAAAATATGCATATAGGACACTTGGAATGCTCATGCTTTCCAGAAGAAAAAAAGCGTATCATGCTAACACATGAAGGTTGTTCGCGCGGTTTTCCCATCGCCAATTACTGAGGTAATACATAAACACGAACGGTAATTTTTCAACTGTCAGTAGGTTTGTAGAGCGGTGACACAGAAAAAGCACTGAGGGCGAGATGGAAAGCTGAACAAGTTAGTCAAGTTGCCGAATGAGACTTGGCACAGATAAACAAATCATAGACCAGGTGACAATGAGGAGGAACACCTATTTATCAGCTTTCTCTACCGGTAAAGAGGGACGAGTAGCACAATCAAGGCGCAACGACGTCCGGAGTCTCATGGAACACACACATGCACAGGGCCGTGTTCATGTACATGCGCCTTCTTATGTCCTTGGGCCTGCGCGCTCACCTGTTGTCTTTAGGCAATGGGAAGAACCTTGCAGGCCTTGTTTTTGAGGTATTCGTGCACCACTACACGATGCACGAGCGGTGCGAGTCATGAAAAGCGTGAAACATCGCGGACCACAAGCACACATCTATTGAAGACCACCAAACTGACGAAACCACCAACGCTGGTCAACGCACAGCAGCGCACGCTTTCCGATAAGAGCGGATAACGAAACCTGAAACGTCATGTAGTGGGCTAAGCTGGCGCCTACACAGGCGGCGCGCGCGAAGACAGTCGAAAGTGAGGGAGTTACGTGGGAGGGCAACGTGAGAAGTTGAGAGGAGGGTGTTGGATCTGGAGGACAATCCCAATTTCTGTCCCCCAGATAGTGAACCTGGCCATTGAGTGCGGGAGTTGGCCGACGTTGAGGAGGACTTCGAGATGAAAACTGGAGGTTTATTTACATTATTTACAATAAAAACATGAAGAATTTAGCAGTCATTGATGGCCGGCAGCAGATCGGACGCTGCGGCCGTGGCAAGAAGCCCGAAAGAGAAGAATGAAGGAATGCTCTCTTGCTGCTCCCGGTCTCTGGCTTTTAACCCCTTCGGTGTCTCGAGGTCACGTCCTGTTCGACCAGTCGTCGAGCCCGCTCAGGTGTCGTCATTTTCGGCCAATGGTAGGTGCCCGTGTGAGTGTAAGTCACATTCGGCTCAGAGGGTCGCTCCATGGGCTTCACTTGTCCGAGGGATTACTTGTCTCCGGTATTGCCTTCCTGGTCTGCAAGCGCTGTCACAATAGGCGAATGGGGGTTCCGAGGGCTTCACGGTGACTAACAGCCGTCGTTGCCTCCGGGTTTCCAAGCGCTCAGCGTGGGGAGGCAGTTTGTTCTCGAGCGACCTTTCAGAGCTGCAAAGCATCTTTGTTTGGGACCCAGGTTACCTGGAACCGCGCCAAACTCCCGTTTCATTTTCAGGAAGACTCAAGCGGTGGGACAATAGCTCCACATAAAGGCACACGAGGTGGGGGACGCGAACTTGTTTGGACGTGATGCACCTCGGGAACGTGGTAGATGGGCTTCTGCGTTCCTTAATTAGGTGTGACGGCGATTCGATAAGGTCTGATGAACTCGAAGGAGGCTCAGGAAAAGGTCCCGTATCTAACAAGGGGCGAAAGGGCACAGCCTCCTGGATCGGCGCGCGCAAGGCAGTGTTGCCAGGTTTGGCCATATATAGCCAAATTGGGCTACAGAAAAAAAAAATTTGGCGTCGACTTGGGCGAGTTGGCTATATGGCTATATTTGAACTACTGAAAATCCACGTTCCAAAGGTGGATTTAATCGAGTAGAAACAAATCTCGAAAGCTATAGCTGGCTGAATCCGCAGCGCGGCTGCGCATGTGTGCCTGCGCTAAATGGCTCCCCACTCCCCTCGTGCGTCGTTCTCTGAGCGAATGGCTTTGATCTTTGATGCACTTAAATTTACATCGCGCTTCATCGTGCTTACATTTGCTCCAGCAACATCGTCTTTGTCTTATCCCGACACCCGATCACCGGGCATCGGGGTGAGCCCGGGAGTAGAGGGTGTTTCATAGTACACTGTACTAATATGGCTATGATCAGAAACGGAGAGCAATAAAATAGGGTTGAGCGATCATAGCGCCCGCATGAAAGAAGGGAAGCGCGGGTAGATGACGCGCTCCAGTGTGTTCATGGCCATGGCTTCTGGTTGAAGTAACGCGCCGGGCACAGCTTTTGGCCTACTTTACGTTTCTCGTGCAATTTTCCGTTATGTGCGAGAACTTTAACGCGATCGTTAAGGGCCCCATGTCGCAGAAAATCCGGTGTCGGCGTCGTTAACTGTATGAGAAAAATGATCCCGAACCACGCAGGCCCTTCGGCTAGCGCATAGCCATTACTGAACTAATTGCATTTCTAAAAAATGCTTCAGGAAATTCGTAAAGTAGGACTTACACACAACCTACAGACATGATAGCGTCGGATTGTAATTTGAATATACCTGAAAACAATTCTCTTAGGCGGAAACTCAAACACACAGCCCCTTTCCAGCTGCCGTTTGAGGTTTGTCTTAGTGGGAGCAGCATGCCCCACTCGGTACCTAGCACCACCATCCAAATGGCACTCGCGGCAGCGGCGGTGCCAGACGTGCGGGGGTAATGAAAAAAAAAGAACCAGAAAGCTCGCCTTTGTGCATAGCGTTTGCCGCCAGCTATTACGGCTACATAAGCTGCATTCGCCAGAAAGCGTGAGAAGCAGTCAGGGATATTTAAATGTTATTGCGTTCCACTTTTAAAGGCGAAGCTTAAAGGTACTGAGAACCAATTTTCATGGTACCTATTTTTTATTGCACTGGAAAGGTTAACAGTCAGAGTGTCTAATCATGAAGTGGTAACGTGGAAAACGCCGTTAAACATTTTGCATCAGAGTTTTTCGATCTGCAGTGAGGATGTAGGCATTTACGGGAAGCATGCTGAAAGCAGTGATACGTGACCTTGATAGCGATTATACGCCGGCATTAGTGGAAGGCAGACGACAAATTCATAAAACGTTAGCGATCTAAAAACACGAAAGATGTAGAGAAAGAAACACACTCCACACGCGCTTTTTAGCGCTCTAACATTTTATTAATATGGGTTACTAACTAGTCCGCCTATCCATCCTTTTGCAGAGGACAAGTGTGCCCATAACTGTGAGAAAGTATTGTTTTGTCTATCAAGTCGACGTTGCTGCGCGTCATGTTTCCGCAAGGTTAAAGTATTCCTGCGATAATAGCTATATGCTTTCGTTGATTCCTGTCCAACTGCTTTGGTATTTAACCAGTCAAAACTAAACCAATTGGATTGAAAACGAAACGACGCCTTTACACGTGATACGCAGTTTAGGATATTGCTGTAGCCATGCATGCGCTTTTGATTTGCGAAGCGTACAGTAAAGCCCAAGTATATATTATTATATAGCAACTTCAATTCCAAGCAATAATTATGTTGTACTTAATACTGGCTGACTTATGTACAGTAATCTCATAGACTACATACGATGTACCAATTAAGATTTCACTGCCCGGCGTCGCCACTTACTCGCTTTTGAGACTTTCTTTGCCAATTCAAAATTATAATCCCCACTTAAATCACGAACAGCGTGCTGGATTCTATCTCGATGAATCATGATAATTTCATTTCTGTCAACGTCTTGCAACACATTCTGGCCCGTTGTCAGTCTCTTTAAGCTTCCTGCAAGATTTTGTTCGTTCTTACATTCGCGATTCATTTCGATAGGTTCGCCCTCTGCAGGGATTCGTTGGAACTTGAGTTTCCGGTGTCAACCAAGCAGTGTTCTGTGTGCAAGCATGATGTCGCAGTTGTGGTTGTCAAAGGTCGACCGTCACGGCGTCACGGACTTTTGGTAACAACGGGCTGTGCAAAAAGGGATTACCGTAGTCGTATGTGAAAATGTATATACAAATAGAAATGGCTATATTGGCTACAAATTTGTTTTGCTCTTTTTTGTGTTTGGCTCCATTTGAGCTACCATTTCTCTAGCTTTAGGCTACGCCGCCTTGTCCGACCTAGCAACCCTGGCAAGAGGCCGTGCAAGGGAAGAGGCGGAGTTTCCGAGGCCGGACTTGATACAAGGTCGATCCAAATAGGTCGCGAAGCTTCGGGCGAAAAGCGGTTCAGTACAGATTGTCATCGACATCAGCATGGGGGGTTATGGGAGCAGCGACTGAAGCGCGACTATGTTTGGAGGGAACAAACATTGGGAAAGAAAAACGCGTTTTTCAATTCAAACGAGACACACTTAGATTCATTCAACGAAAATAAAATTCCTAGTCAATTTTATATATTCGTGATGAGTTAAGAAAATACGTTTAATTTTTATATTATTAATAAATGCATTTCTTTTCGGCGCCCATTGCTACAGGGGGCGTTGACGCCACTATCACTCGCAGTGCAATGCACGTTTTGAAATCGACAGAAAGGCGCACTCGTATCACCTGTTGAAATACGCCCCCCCTCACAATTTGTGCTTTCTTGCTTGTCGAAGTTTGTCTGAATTTGGTGACGCGGGTAGCTTCACTGCTTCTTAATCTATTCAGTCAAAAGTAGTGAGTTACGACCGCCAGATAATTGTGTAGTTGTTTTCGTGCGACTGCGCTGGCCGACGGGCTTGGCATCCGACAAAAGGATCAGCAGTCTACACCTAAAGCTTTCGTCGGCCTCCAAAGAATGTATGTTCTATATGTTCTGTGCAGGGATGCGATTTCGACAACCGTACGGCTGGCCTTCTGCTGCATCGCTTTCCACGCTGAAAGCTCGAAACGCCCATCAAGCCGAATGGCGGGGCATTTGAATATATAGCTCCAAAGGAAGAACAACAAAACAAATTTCGCGCCTTCGAAAACGAAATGACGTCACTTCTGCTTTTAACGGACGTGGCGTCACGTTATTTTTTCTTCCGCCGGAAGTGTTCCCACCACATACAGATGGCGCTAAGCCCCATGAACCGGCGATGGACCGCCATGTTTTGAACGTATGGGCTCCTATGGAAGCTTCGCTACCAGGTACATTTACCTTGCTTGATATCGCAGACTGGCCATGGCCGCGCATTGCGACCACCGTGCAAGGCAGCTGGCGTTATTTGCTCTTTGTTGCCGACATAGTATACAGAGAACTAACTCCGTGTTCATTATAACCAGGACGTAATTGTCTAGACGCTTAAATGCTCACGAAAATAAACGCTTTTTGATTCGCGGTGGTTTCATTGCCTGCGCCGTCAGCTGCTGCTTCGACAACTGGGAGTATAGGCCTAACGGCTCGAGCGATCGGCGGCTGCCGACAAAGTCAGCGCGCCGAGCCTGATGCTCCGCTTAGGAAAGTTTACCGTACTAATATAGCCCATCTGCAACAAAGCAAAGTGTCACGGAGCTGTTAGCCTTATTACGACGGTCCATTTTCACGTACGGTAATACGGGAAAGTCTCAAACGGCGCGCCGTTCTATCGACTGTACGCACTATCGGCTACCGATGAAGACGGTAGGCCTTGCTCGCTGGCCGTGGGTGTCCGGTTATGGCCGGTTATGGCCGGCTGGCCGGTTATGAAGAAGCTTCTGCTAGCAATTGAACGCATAGTTTTTTTGCGAACTCTTTAATGCATGCATGGCTATTGAGAGGCTAAATGAAAAATACATATGGCTATCCGTACGCCATGGGCAGAAAATAATAAACCAGGCGAACTCCGTCGCACGGTGGTCGTTCCGCGCTGCCCGTCTTCGACACCAACTGCCCTTGGATGGTGTGTTTCGGTCACTTTAGTGGCGTAGTACTGGGCGCTGATTCTCATATGAGGTGCACTTTCAACATCACTTTATAATATTTATTATAATGACATGTCAGGCGACAACTGAGTGACAGCACTGCGCTTTCGCAAGCGCTGTCCGTCCTTGTCCTTCATGAGCTTTCCACATTCCGGCAAGATGCGGCTGTGTTTCAGGACTTCTCAAAGTTTGCAGGCCGAAATAAGCTCGCGGCGCTGGCACATGACAATTCAGTAGCCACAAGTAGCGCAAAGAGAACCGGCTCTGTGAGGAGCGAGCAAGTTGTGTGCTGTTATGGCATCTCCGGCCGTTTCTTATCCATGCGGCTTTCCTCTCTGGATAGCTCTTCTCGGATGGGAACCGACATAAACTCGTGCTCCGTTTGCCAGTGAAGGAATTTCTGCACAATACGCAACACAACTAGCCGACCTTTTCAGGAAAATACCCCAATCAAGACCACCACAAAGCGGTGTCTCAAGGCGCGCTAAAGCTGCGTTGGTTGTTCGTCTGCTTTTCGTACCTAACCATGTAGAGGGTGCTCGTGACAGCCGTTTTCGCACATGCGCAACAGTATTTTTGCAAACCGTCCATTCATTACGATTCCCCTTATACTAGAACCAGCATTAGGACGACTTTCGTTCGTTGGTAGGCGTCCTGGTAAAGAAAACGTGACCACAATAGAAACGGAGTGCTGTCCCGGCAGGTTTTAGGCACTCTAAGGTTTCCCTTTGCAATGATTCTGATAAACAAAACTTTGAGCTCCTGGCATTTACTTTTCAGGCAGTTGTCACTCATCTTTTCATCATATCGCAGATAATGAAGGTAAAATTGTTTTTTTTTTTTTCATACATGTCCTGTACCACTGAGGAGCGCTATAAACCTATCCATTTTTCTGTGCATGCTGTAGTTATTTCTATAATTCAGCTTTTGTAAATGTCATTTGTGAGACAATAGCATATTTTTTTCTTATGCTGCAGTAAACAACGAACCAGTAGCTTCATAGCACAAAATAAGGCTTTGTGAACATTATGACACCAAGATCAAGAGCTATTTCTGTTATTTTAGTTGCTTAGCTGGAGGATGACAAAGTATGCTAATTGTTGTAAGTAAAGAACTAAAGCAGCTAGATCGGAACTGATTTCAGATCTGATATCAGAATAATATTACACTCACATACCCTAATTTCATCAAATTGGTTAAAAAAGTAAAATAGTTTTCATTGCCGTGTCCCCCCTCTTTAAAGGAAGTTGGACAAAGATCCAAAGTGAAAACGCACAGACTTGGCTAAAGAGCTGAACCTCGTACGATTCACATTGTGCGCAATCATTCGACAGCGTGATGAAATAATGGTGCTCTGTTTGAGTGTTGACAGGAAAGAGGTGAAGACTGCCCACCACGTTAAGGTGGAGAAAGCTCCCATCAACGTAGTTCAAGTTACTGCAGCATCGGCATAAAGTTGAGAGAAAAAGCTGACGAAATTGCGCTTTTTTGGAAATTGATCGGCTTCAGGCTTCCCGTGACTGGTTCCACCACTTTAAAGCAACGCGCGGTCCTGCTTACGAAAGCGCCAGCAGCAAAGCAACGAAAGGCAACTAGGTGGGCGATTGGATCGCGACTGTTGCCATCGCTCATCACGGTATATGAGCCCCGAGGTTTGATTAACGCAAGTGAGGCGGGCTCGTTTGTAACCCTCAGCCTGAGAAGAGCCTCTGCTTTAAAGACCAAGCATGTCAGGGCTGGCAGAAAAGCAAGGAGAGGACCACTGTTCTGTTCTGCTGCAACAACAATGCACCGATGCTTTAAGCAGGAAAACTGTATGCCCTGCATTTACCGGGCTAACAAAAAACTTGGATGACAGCAGCCTCATTTGAATAGTTTCTTTTGCTTCTCGACCAAAGGATGTCGAGTAAAAACAGGAACATTGTAGCGATTGTTGAGTGTGCAGCGCAACTTTAGAAACTAATTCCAAGTGAAAATATTCCTTAAATTCTGTCAGAAAATGAAAATTTCCAAAAAACCCCTCCCCCCTTACGTAGCTGCTTTGCGTTGTGTCGACAGTTTCTTTTTGTTTTTAATTCTACCTTTGCCATAATACTACTTCTGTATCTCAATAATAGTATATTAAATGACACCACACGGCACGATGCCTGCACATACAGTAGTGATCTTGCTGCCAATGAATACACGTGACATCACCACGTAAGTGCTGCAAAAGTTGCCTCAAGAAGACGCATCTCGAATCGGTTAATGGAAGTGCATACACCATTCAATGAAGTCACCAAATGCGCCAGTGAATAAAAGCAAGCGTTAGCGATGCAACAGCGGTGCAATTGTGCCACTTAAGTCGACGAACTGCCCTCCCAGTTTAGGTTTTTCGAAATTTGAAATACTTTCTTACCCGCTTGCAAACGTACAAAGCTATATATTCTTGCCAACTTTTGAGTATAATTTTTTCGAATGTTATGGAAAAGAGAAGCAACATGATATATTTGAGCGTGGAGCAGCACTGACCAAGGTGGATGCGTGCTAGCGGCAAAGCCGGGTTTAGTCCTTACTGGCATACGCATCGCACTCCTGCGCCGCAATAAGTAAAAAGAATTCAATGGAGTACAAAATGCACATGCAAAAAGGCACTCAGATGTGAAACAAACAAAGCAATCAGTGTGGTAAGTCTGTTCTGACAGCATCAATGTGTAAAGACATAACATTGCGCAAATTTTGCAGCTAAAATCGGAGCAGCAATACCACATTCAGCCGCTAACAGCTACCCCTGCCCTGAGTTACCCATGTTCAAGAAACAACAATGTCCTCGGATGAAAAAAATAAAGCTGTTGAAGAAGCTTGTAATAATTATGATAAAACACAGCACAAATTAAGCTGCTTACAAATCGGTATAACTTGAGGCAAAGCGAAAAAAAAAACAATTCACACTTAACACTCATCACATGGCTGCCACTCACAGTGCCGGGAACATAGCAGAATTGACGAGATGTGCGATGAATGAGAGGTATCCGATGACTGCCAAAAGTACATCATGACAATAATGGACGTCACATCCGTGCTGCAGTCAGCAGGCTCCCGTGGACTGAGCATACGTACCCCAAGCTTTATTTTGTCTCCTCCGTGCCTCTCTACAATCGTCATTCCACCAGGGGACCCATCTTTTGAATGAAATGGCACTTGTTTGAGGAATGAACTATTCAGCGGCTATAGTGACAAAAGGGGTAAAGTATGAAACAGCATGATCTATGCTAAAATTATATATAAAATCTTGTGATAAGTAGGTGGATTCCGTGAAGCGTTCCCAGTTAGCTGAAGCCAGTTTCCAGCGAGGGAAGTGCGAAGAGAAGTCATGTTGGTTTACTAAGTTCAGCATTACTGGGAAGCGATCACTTCAGAAATGATTTTTAATTACCTACACTCCTTTCTAAATCAGGAAAGATAGAAGAGGAGCCAATCGCTAGGTCTACTGACGAGTATGAATTACGATTCGGACTATAATATGTTGTTTTTATTTTTTTGAAGAGACACGCACCGGAGGTCAAAGAAGAAATTCTCGACGAGTCGGCTTCTCGCATCGCATCGTGAATCTTCCACATCGTATTATGAACGCTGAAACCTCCCACGAGTATTTAAGGCTCAGGAAGCTGATCAATGAGGTTATAAAAATTTTTTCGAGACGATGGTTCGGCGGTATATAAATGGAATATACAGTGACCAAACTATTAAAAAGAATGGCCCGAACTGACACTGCCTAAGGGCGTCTGGAGGGTAACGAGCCGGCGAGCTACAGACTTGCTGGCTACTATGGCTACACCACCAAATGCGTTAGCCTCGTCCCGGTCTTTTCGGAAGATACGGTAACTGCGAAGAAAATTTGTGTCCGTATGTTTCAGATGTGTATCCTGAACACTGTTAGAATCGGCCTGCAGCTATTTCAGCCCGCTGCAGGTGCGTCAATCAATCCGGGGTGGCGGCGCCCTTCGGAGAACAAGCGAGGACGACGACGCTAACCGACCATGCGCCGCCTTGGCAATAGGGTGCTTTGCGTTACGGGGGCCCCAGGAGTCGTCACAGTCTGCCGACACACGAGGCGACCAAGGAGAAAGGCAGCTCTGGAATGTAGAAGCACCGAATGAATTCGGCGGGCCAACTATTGTTACCCAACTCCCCAACGCGGACCTGATCTGCTACGGGTGGGGGAGTTGCCGCGGGAACGTCGTCGTGGGCTCCTCCCCACGCGCCGACCAAGACGCAAGACAATGTGCTACCCGGATGCACTACCCGCGACGGCTAAGAGCTCTACGAAGCCCCTCTGACGTCGGCTCCGGACCATTGCACCTGTGTGTGTGAGTGTGTGTGTGTGTGCGTACGTGTATGTGAGCCCTCCTCCTCCAAAAGGGCGGGTCATCTTCAATGACGTTGAACTATGACTTCGAGCGGAGTGTTTATAAGCAGCGATTGTCGGCTGCTAGTGTGTGCTCGTCGTCGTGCTCTGTGCTCGAAATGTACTCGTGAGCTGTGTGCTCGTTTGCTGTAAGCTTTGTCTTGCGAGCGCCATTTGGGAGCCACGCTAGACAGTCGATGTATGTCTTGTTTAAACTGCAAATAATATAAATAAATCCTGCTCTCCTAAGTCCCGAAGAAGAGTCAAGTTCATCCCTACGACTACGACTGCCACTTCTTACAACACACAGCGGCTTTGGATTATGTTTGTGTAGTAGTACTATAATGTCGTCGAGGTTATGAAGTCCTCTGACATTCCATTGTAGTATTTGTATTTTCATTATGCTGAACGTGTTTGGTGCAGCCTGTTTAAGAGACCAAGATTAGCTCACAGGCCCTTTCCAGGCACAGTGACGCGAGGTTTCTCTTTTTTTTTTTTGAGCGATCGCGAGAATCTCACCGCTCCTTAGGCGCTTGGTGGCACCGCCTGGCCGGTTGTTGTGTCCATCGCCTCTTGCGAAGCGTTGGATACACGCTGTGTTTGACATGAAGGCTTCGTCTCGGTAGACGAGACCTTTAAGGTCGCCGGCCCTGAGGTCGATGGTCCCTTCTGCTGGGGCGGCGGAGTAACGCTAGCTTGCACCGCCGGGAGGGCGGATGGCGTCACTGCTGCCTCACTGCGTGTGGGTCGGACAGCCGCCGGGGGCCGTTGTGGCACTGTCTCCTGACGCGCCACATCGGCAAAGCTGTGCTTGGGCAGGTATGAAACCCACCCGCATGCATCCTTCAATGATATCTTCTCCTTTACTTTGTCTGCTACCATCTTTTTCTTCCATGATGGACAGGATTACGAGTACGCGGCGTGTCCTCCATTACAGTTCACACAGTGGAGAGAGTTGACATTATTCGGAGAGGTGTTCGTTACCACTGCATTTTGCACAAGTCTGACGGCCTCGGGAATTATGTGAACTGCTGCCGAATCGCTGGCACGTAGAGCATCGTAGGCAATTTGGGATGTACAGTCTGACTCGGATTTTCGCGTGCCCTGTCTCGATAGTGTCGGGCAGGTTGCTTGAGCCAAATGTAAGTATTAGGTATTTGGTGTGGATTCCTATCCAGCCACACCTCCTTTTAATTCTTTTGACATTGATCATATTCTGATCATTCCAACCCTCTACAAGTTCGGCTTCAGATAATTCTAATAGATGAGCATCGGAGATAATGCCGCGGGTAGTGTTCATGGTATGGTGTGGGGTCACTGTTACTGGAA
Source organism: Dermacentor albipictus (assembly GCF_038994185.2). Taxonomy (NCBI): domain Eukaryota; kingdom Metazoa; phylum Arthropoda; class Arachnida; order Ixodida; family Ixodidae; genus Dermacentor; species Dermacentor albipictus. The sequence goes on along the minus strand of NW_027225567.1, from coordinate 5,790,706 downwards.
CACCCCCAAAAGATACAAGATTGGACAGTTTTTCATGTTTCTGATGCCAGACCTCTAGAAGTAGATCACCGCTTGCCATTTTCGATGCTTCGTAACCGGGACCGAAAACTCTCGCCAGATTTGGAGACGAAGGGCGAGATCATTGTCTTTTCAGCTTTATCAGAATGGATTACGTGAAAGCGGGGAAAGTTTTGTCTTCAATTGGCCAAAAACTTAAATACGTCTTCAGTGAGCCCTCGTTTCTGAGGGCGATCAGGAAGGGGGAAGTTTCCATGAATACACACGAAAAATTCGGCAACAGCTCCAACCGCCCACCACAGAGCCCAAAGGGTGGGGGTTGGGGGGGGGGGGGCGGCGAAGCCAAGTCTGCACGATGTAAGTCGTTCGTTGTCACTATAACCAAATATGGTGTACCCGATGTAGGATAGCCACGTAGGGTTAGCCCTTGCTGCTAAGGAGAAAGGAAGTAGATGGAAGAGAGAACACAGCAAAGGTCAAAAAGTAGGGGACGAGCAGATTTGAGGAGAGAGACAGGAAAAGGCGACTGCCGGTTTCCTCCTGGTGGGTCAGTCTGGAGGTGCCGTCTATGTGAAGCAGAGGCCAAAGAAGTGTGTTGCCTCCGCCCGGGGGCCTTAAAGGTCGGAGCACCCGGCATCGGCTGAACCCCCAGGATCCTCATTTCCCTAGACACGGCTAAGTCAGGCCCAGCTACATGCGGGAGGGTCCAACCCTTGTGTGCTTGGGTGCATGGTGTTCCAATGCACCAATCCCCTTGCTAATGCAGACACCCCTGCGGGGGCAGCGCACAAAAGCATGGCCTTCGCGATTAGTTTCCGGTAACGCGAAGAAGCTGCCAGTAGGCGGTGCGAATTCGCTGTAGCCATTGAATCTGATCCAAGTAGTAACGCCGCAAAACAACGAGACGGTCATTTGAGGACTCGCCTGAAGTTTCTGAGCAGGCGCGAGTACGAGCGGGTGCGAGGAAAACATCTGGAGGCTTTTACTCCTTCGGAAAGGCACATTTTTTAATGCATAGGCAGTTTTATGTCTACCCAACAAGCAAAATATCCCTCCGACTACCCGTCCCGTAAGACGACTGCTTTCAAGATAAAGCCCGCAGCAGCGAGCAACTGTAACTTCAACGCTGCCTGTCGTTTCAACCCAAACGAGGCGGTGAAAACACAGCGCTTGTGAAGCTCTAAGCAGCACCCTGCACCTTTCGTAGATCGCTTTCATGATGTAGACCCGCGCGTCTCTTGAGCATGCTGCGGCGGAAACGGAGCACGCAGAGCTTTTAGCAGACGGCACTCTCTGTCCGCATTGCAGATCGTTTTCAAGGTACAGTCCGCACATCCGTGCCGTATACGCAGGCGCCGCCGGTGTACTTTTGATCACAGTTCATAATAGTTCGATGCAGATGGATAAGGCGCTAATGAGCGATAACGGCTCATAATGATCGTAACGCTATCAGCGCACCAGGCGCCTCCACCTGCAGTACTTTGCTTGCGTTATCAATGCAACTTGCGCAGCCGTCCACACCAGTTCGTGTCACCGCGGTGCTGTTTCTACTGGCTGGATCAAGTTTCATAACATTGATAATGACACCGGGCTGCGTGGAGATAAGCAAGTGGCACAATACCTATGCATACTTAAACTTCCAGAGAAGTTCTTGCGTGATTTTTTTCTTCATTCCGCCAGTGTGTTTGCGGTAATGGTGTTGTCGTGGCGTTCAACGGTCTTTGCTGCAGCATGTCGTGTTTATGTCATCGAGAGGTCGACGTCGTTACATCAGCAAAGTTCTCGGATAGAGACATTGTTGCTGCCATCGTACCTCGCCCATCTTCAAGCAAAAGTGATGACAACAACGACGCTGTGGAAGTGGGCAACGGCCCTTCATTATCTGATGCGGCGCGTGCTTCGAGCGGTATGTACGCTTTCGCAGGGAAGCGGTGCTCATGGACAAACTTTCACGGCCTTACAGAGTTTGAAGATGTCATGGCAAAGCCACTACAGCGGCAAGTGAAGGTAGCCAATATTTTTCGCTGCCTACCCGCAAATAAAGCCCGTCTGAGTGTGTGTTTGAGGGCATCGTGACATAGTTCTTTTCCGGTCGGTAAGTAGCTTCTAAACTGGCATTGGTGGTCAATTCGTGCATCATTTAGTGCTTACCTAAACATCGTTCCCGGCCGACTGCATATTAACGAGGTTTGACTATCGCTATGGGAGGACTGCACTGTATAATGAAATCTCATATGAACACACTTCTACACAAGGAGTACAGAAGGTATACATGATATATTGGGAAATATCTGTGAGGATTCCTAGGGTGTCTACCAAGTTGAGATTTCCAAATTCCTTGAGTTTACCAGGTTTTCCCTCAATGCCTTTTGAAGACAATTCGTAAAGACTCCTCTCTTTTACTCCAGTCAGCATTAGCGCGACTTTCGTTCCCTTTAAAAAAACTTACAGCTAGTTTTCCCTGATAGAAGCACGCATTCTCCGAGTTTTCCCTGAGTATTTCCGTACTATTCATGAGAATTCTCGGTTTTCCCGGTTGGTAGACAGCCTGATTTCACAGCTACCTTGTCGTTTCTACCCATTTTCTGTCTGCTCTCTCTACCTCCTCTCTACCATTCTCTCCGCCTCCCCTCTGGAGGCTTGCATATTAGTAGAAAGGCAAGCACTGCAGTTTCTATGCTTTTGCAGGGGGTCATAGATAATTACAGCCTTTAAGAGGGTATCGTGATTACGCCCACGGAGCTCCAGAGGGCACTGTGCGCATGCGATGGAACGATGCAAATGAGTTTCTCACATCGTCTTTCCTCTTTGTCACACCTCTGCCATGTATATGCACATTCTGAACCACCCCATAATGCGGCGTGCAAGACAGTTGCAGCAGCAGAAAAGACAAAGGATGAGGCAAAAAAGGTTCACTTTACTGAAATGAAATGAAAATAGAATCATGGCAACACTTGACTTCAGTCAACCAAGAAAACAGGCTCGCTTCAGATAGCGATATTCTATAATGAACTGCATCCATGTCATCTATTGGACAACTTAGAAATTTGTGGAGTACAATAAACCTCCCTATATGACTTTCATAGGTACACAGGGATAGTTGGAAATTGCTGGCCGATGCCTTCATCCTGCAGTGCACTAAAAAAATAGGCTGATAATAATGACACACATATTTTATTGTAATGAGGTTCAAAATTCATGGCATTTCATGAACAAGTCATAGAACCTAAGATACTTCGTTATATGAAGAACTTCTTTATACTGAGGTTTTCATATAAAGGTTTAAGTGTACTTTGAAACAGGACAAAAGCAGCAGTTATTCACACAGCGCAACTCAGTCATCTTTTATCCTTCAGTAAGAACAGTGGTCCGAAACCACTCTGATGGTATAGCGAAAAGCACCACTCTTCCACTGTGCCCACCTTGCACGGAAGTCTGCAGGAATCGCTGAAAGACGGTCACTATATCTTCAAGCATGTCGTGGTAGGCCAGTGAGTAGACGTCGAAGTCAACATTGGCACCGATTCAAGTCGTCTTCCAAAATAAACATTTGAGACACTCAAGAACGAGCCTTCTCTCAGCTTCTCTGCACCAGCTACATGGTCCGAATGGAAAGCTCTGTGCTCTATTCACCAACGGGTAACCCAGCAAAACACACAATGGCAGTTTGAGAACTGAAGGAGAATGGGCGGCCATGAAAAAGGGATTAGTGCCCTTCAATTTTGCCTTGAAGTGTGGCTTCCCGTCAGTGCAGGCACGTGGCCCTGAAGCCACAAAAAATTAAGTTATAGGGTATTACGCGACAAAACCAAGATCCAAATATCCAATATCCGAATAGCCATAGTGGGGACTCGGGAATAATTCTGACCACCTGGGGTTGTTTAACACGCACTTAAATCTCACGGGTGTTTTTGCATTTTGCCCCCATCAATATGCGGCACCATGGCCAGAATTCGATCAGCGACCTCATGCTTAGCAGCGCAATACCAAAGCCAGCCACCAAGCGTGGTGGGACCCACCAAGGTTGGTTTCTCGTGCCTGCTACATTCTCAGAATGTAGCAAGCACGATTGCTAAATTCTGCTAGATTCTCAGAATTTTCGGTGTGTGGAATGTGCACAAAAATTCAGTACACATTAATGCCCTCCATTGCCACAAATATGCAACCGTGCGATCGACGTTACCACGCAGTATCGGAAGGTAGGCTTGAGAAGCGTGGGCCAACCCGCCAAACCATTATCAAAACAAGTATGCGCATCCAGTATGCAATTTCAAGGTGCTATTGCAACATTCTTGCTGCCAGCAAACCATTTATATTTAAAAATTATAAACCGCAAACACATCCACCCACAAAGGAACAAGGACGAGACACAAGCGCTTTCCTTTGTGGATGCATGTATTAGTGCTGTTATAACTTTCAAATTAAGTATGCACCAGCTCACCTAGAAAGAAGTTTTAATGAAACAAAACTTTTATACATGGAGAGACGTGGACTTTAGACGTGGATTCGTACTATGCTATTGCGGCTGTCAGTCCAGCCAAGGTGTGATCTCACAGTCCACACAAGGTGTACAAGTGCGAGGGCGGAGTAGCTGGCTTGTCACCAACCGCTCCGTCAGCCGCACTAGTTAGGCTACCAGGCCTAATAAGCGCTGTTTCGTCACCCCGTTTTTGCTAGAATATATATTTGCTTCGCTATAACTAGTGGAGTTGGATACCACGCATTTTTTTTGTTATAGCAGTAGAACACCTCAATATTATGAAGCATGGCCAACAAATTTTATATTTAGCTAATACATACCTGATAACTTGTTATATCCACGTGTTTATATCGAGGCTCGACTAACACTTGCACCAGTATAGGCAGCGTTCACATGCATGTGCCGTACACCACTGTACTTCAGCATTGATCAAGGGAAAATCAGACATCCACCCGTCCGTAGCAAATGCTACAAAGAAAACCCATACGGTTCCTCGAAAGAAAAGCCTTGCAGTTGAAGAAAAATGCGTCCTGGTCCGGGACTCGAACCCGGGACCACCTCCTTTCCGGACCAGCCGCTCTACCTTCTGATCTAACCAGGCGCCTAGCAGATGGCAGGGCGAAGCCGAATTTGTCAAGTCCAAGCAAAGGCAACAGTTTGGCGTAATAGTTCTGCGGAAACCCGCATAAGTAAATCTGTCACATGTCGCACCTGTTCTCGCCCTCCTTGTCGAACAATCGCAGTGAGAGGCAGAGGGCCGCAGCAGCCTGCTTCGAGGGTGGCACCCATGCCATGCGGTAGTCCAGCAGGCACAGCTCCAGCACAAAATTGGCCAGGTTGTGCTCCACAAAGTTAGCCTGCATTGCATAAAAGCCGCAATAACGTGGAAGTGTACTTTTCAGTGCCCACCGTCGTATCACTGCTTTGGCAGAGACAAATTCAACAGCTTTTAAGGGGGAAGGCGGGATCAGAACTAACATTTTTTTGTTCTTTGACCTACAGCAACGAAATCTGGCAGCTACACACAAAAGTGTCATAAATAAAGAAATATGCAGTTTCATTACGATGCATTGCCTAGTTTTCAAGTTACGAAATGTTACATGTGTTCCGCTTGTGGAAAACCTGGCACTGTAACGAAACGTGCCGGGGAGCTGCCTGTAGTTTTAATCTTTGCTCAAAAGAGCACTACAGGGTACAACAGTTCCGAAACTTTTTTAACCGCTTTATTATTTTTTTACACAGAACATCATGTTCACCTTCAATAATTAAAGCAGAACTTGTCATTCACAAATTAGCATCCAGAAAACTAATCCCTCAGCAAGAAACTGAAGAGCGTAATACCCTGAAACACACTTCAGGGAATACATAAAAACAAACAGAAACAAAATTGGTCCAGGCATTCCCATGCTACCGTTTCCACAGACAATGCCAAATGCGCAAAACACTTTAGAGAAGACGTCTCAATGTTTTTGGAGCAGTTTACATCTCTCAAAATGCACCAGGATTGTAATTTTTGCTGACTTTGCTTACAGGTGACTTTTTTGGTCTCTGCGTTTTGATTTCGTGCACACGAGACAATTTTCTGTCTCGCTGGCAGTCGACGCGCGAAGGACCTTGCCACTGCTAGGATTGGGGGCTCAATCCCATCCCTCGTAACCCGTTGTCAAGATTGGAGTCCGGCATGAATTAGAAGGTAGCCGGCCCATGCCGTCGTCAACTTATCCACGCCGAGGACGTTGATGAAGAGAAGGACTCCTTCTCATCGAGAACGAGGAATATGGGTTTATTTACAGTATTTACATGCAGTTCATCAGTCTAGCATGACTGCGAGAGAAAGTACGTCAGTCTAACATGACTGCTTGAGAAAGTGTACTGAGCATCCGCACAACAGCGGTTTATAAACACTCGGTCCACCCCTCGATTCCAAGGCGACGGAAACGTTCGTCCAGTTATCGGGCCGCCTCTCCACGAGACGACTTACACGCACATACAAACACACAGGTTCATGGTCCGGAACCGACGTCACATGGACTTCGTAGAACTCAGGGCTTACTGCAAGAACGGTGCGTGGGAAGGGGCCTTCGTCGACTTTCCCGCGGCGCTTCCCTGCTCGCGGCAGACCAGGGCGCCGGAGGCGAGTGCAGGCACAAAGCCTGCTTCGTCGAACTCGGCTCCAGCGACGGCGAGTGGAGGACGCGCGCATTGTTCTCGACACACAGTCGACTTAGTCACGCCGTGGCTAGAGGTTTGCGGCGACGCTCCAGTATGAGATGACGCCCGCGGTCGCAACTGGTTGGCAAAACTTGCACGTCAGCGGGCCGTTCTTAACAGCGCCTCCATGGCCCGGAAAGTCTCAACTGTCCAGCGCTGACAACCACTGGGCAGGAAGAGAACGGCTGGTGGCCAGGGGGTGATGCCTTGGCTCGGAGCGACCACTTGTGTAATGATGTCACCGCCCCAAAACATCCAGCAAGTACAGGCAATTGCAAAACGAACCCCACAGCACGGCTTTGCGCCGAGATGACGTACCTTGGCTCTCACTTTAGACCCGCTAGGCTTCAAAGAAAACATAAGTGCAGAAACAAAAAATGTAGCGTTTCGCTATGCCAAATTTTGAAGCAATTTCGTGCTGACAAATTCAGCAATCATGGAGGGAATCCTGCTAAATGAGAGGGGATCTTCTTGGCTTAACAAAATTAACACTAGTAACACTAGTGTTAACACTGAGTACAAAAATAACCATAAAATTGAGGCGGGACCCCTAAATGCAGAATTCAAATTAGCCTGCTCAAACCATCCGCATTGCTATGCAACTTTCCCTTTTTATATCTAAGGGAGAAGTTGTACTCTTGGAGAGTGAGACTCCATCGGAGCAAGCGGCCATTTTTGTGTGACATTTCATTGAGCCACGTCAAAGGACAGTAGTCGGTCTCGAAGATGAACTTCGCTGCGTACAAGTAACACAACTTCTGGGTGGCCCAAACTAAACAAGCGCATTCTTTCTCTGACGCGCTTTAGGCTTCCTCTCTTGCATTTAGTTTACGGCTGGCATAGAGGATACGATGCTCCTCGTTATCGTCGCCGACCTGACTAAGTACCACGCCCATACCTTTGTCCCTTGCGTCGCATTGAACTATGAATTCTTTTGTGCAGTCTGGCGCGCGACGCACAGGACGAGAAACCAATAGCGTTTTCAAAATTTGGAAAGCGTTCTCTTTGTCCTTATCCCAGTGTACGCTACTCGGTGCTCCCTTTCAGAGGGCGTCCGTTAATGGTCTTGCCATTTTCGAGTAATTCGGAATGTACCATTGATATTACCCCACAAGTCCCAAAAATGAACGAAGGTCTGTTTTCGTGTGCGGCTGAGAAAATTCTCCAATCGTGGCTATTTTCAGCTCGGCCGGCCGTCTCGTGCCATGACCGACAACATTGCCCAGATAAGTAGCTTGCGAACAACCAAATCTACACTTTTCCGCTCTAATCGTTAAGCCGGCTTCCCTCAACCATGAGAACACTCGTTTGAGGTGCGATACGTGTTGTTCCCAGTTGTCCGAAAAAATTGCTACATCATCAAGATATGGCAAGGCGAACTCCTGCAAGTCTTCTATAACAATATCCATTAACTTAGAGAAGCTAAACGGCGCTTTCTCCAGCCCGAAGCTAAATGAGAGGGGGCAAAAAGTGCCTACAGGTGAGATGAATACGGCATAGTGGCTGGCACTTTCTGAAAGGGGAACTTGCTAGTACCCCGGCACGAGATATACAGCTGAAATGTATTTAGCAGCGCTAACTCTTTGAATTCGTTCCTTAATGTTGGGTATCGGGTACAGCCGATCCCTAGTGATGGCATATAAGTTCCTGTAGTCAACACACGGACGAGGGTCCTTGTTAGGGGGTTTCTGTGAGTATTAGCGGCGACGTGTAGTCACTCTCAGCGGGCTCAATAACTCCCAACTCTAGCATGCGCTGTATGTCTGCCTCCATAATTTCTCTCTGTCTTGGAGACACCCCGTAAGGCTTTGATCTAACAAGTTCGGTTGATGTCAGCTCTATTTCATGCGTTAATAGTTCGGTTCTACCCGGCCGATCACTGAATCTGTCGAGATATTCCCTTAACACCTCTTTTACCTCATCTAGCTGCTCGGGTCTTTGAGTGTGCGAGCTTACCGAATGTTTTACTTCTTCTAGGCCGATTTCAGAGTTGGAGGTCGCCCTATACTCCTTAAACTTGCTACTTGTGCCATCCTGCTCTTTGATGGTATAGTTAACGACTCCGCTCCACTCTATATACGGCTGCACCGAATTGCAGTGATATATCCTCATCTCCTTCCTGCGACAGGGCATTTTCAGAGCATAGTTGGTATCTGAAAGTTTGTGCAACACTTTAACGGGCCCGTCCTAGTGAAGTTCAAGCTTGTCTTTTCTTGAAGGATTGAGGATCATTACCTGGTCTCCGGCGTTAAACGTACGAAGCCTCGCATTTTCGTCGTAACAGAATTCGGCGTTCTTTTGAGCTATTCCCATGTTCTTTTCGACTAGTTCAGGGGTTGCACTTAGCCGTCCCAGCAAATTTAGCACGTATTCAACTACTGTTGGACTCTCTCCGCTTCCTTCCCACATCTCTCTTAACGTTCTCAGTGGAGAACGGAGTGTCATCAAATACACCAGTTCTGCTGGCGAGAACCCTGTCGCTTCATGTGGAACCGTTCGCAAAGCAAAGTTGCCGGCAGACAGTTCTCCCAGTCCTTTTTGTGCTCGTAACAGAGCGCACGCAAAACTCGCTTAAGCACTCAATGCCACCTCTCTACACTGTTTGACTGAGGGTGACAGACGGAACTGTGTATTAACTTTACCCCGCACTTTTTCAAGAATGTGGAAGTCACTGCGTTGGTGAATACTGACCCTTGATCAGCCTGAATTTAGGCTGGAAACCCAACTCATGCAAAGACTGTCAAAAGCGCGTCTACTACTTCGGTGGAGTTGAGTTCTTTCAGAGGGATTGCTTCTGGAAACTTTGTAGCCAGACACAGCATGGTAAACAAGTACCTGTAACCCAATCTTGTTTTTGGCAGAGGCCCTACCGTGTCTATCACAAGTCATCTGAAAGATTCTGTCATTAAGGGCACTACCTTTAGTGGAGCCTTCCATGTGTCTCCTGGTTTAACCGAGCGCTGGCAGGCGCCGCATGATCTTAGAAAGTTTCCTACGTTTTTGAAACAGTCAGGCCAGTAGTATTGCATAAACAATCTTTCCATTGATTTGTTTATGCCGAGGTGGCCGGACCACCCATTTCCGTGACAGTGACTCAAAAGGTCCTCCCTGTACTTAGTAGGTGCGACTAACTGATCTAAAATCCTACCCTTTCGATCTCTGTAGTGCCGATACAACAATCCTCCTCTTTCAAGTATCGTCACTTTGCGCCTAGCAATGCCTTCTTTAGGTGTGTGATGAGCTTTAGCTAAGCTCTCATCATTCTTTTGTTCGGCTACCAGTGACTCTCTATGCACACGTAAGAGCTGATCAAGGTTCTTTGAGGCCGGTGATAATAACGACCCTGTCTCGCTTGCGATTGCGTCAGCTTGCTCTTCCTGCAGGCTTGAACTTTACACTCTAGTGCTACGCTCTCATTGAGCTGGTCAGCTGGCAGGCTCTCCTCAACTGTTTTTTCGTCCCTCGAGCCTAGCTCGGATTCGGGTATCGAAGTCATCACTTTTTCTGCTTCAGCTGGAGCAGCTTGTGCATTTTCAACTGAAAGCGACGCAATTTTACGAGCCTGGCCGCGGGTCAATGCCTGTACTATGCCCTCTCCCAGTTTAATATCGTTTTCACGCAGTAACTGATTAGAACGATTCGAAAAAATTTAAGGGTACTACAGTGACAAAAATTTGGAAACTGCAGCCTCAGTCTCTAGCTCCCCGAATGGTCCACTGATTTTGACTTTCGCCATGGGCAGACACACGCTGTGTTCATCTTCAACCTGTTTGATCCGGGCTACATCTCCGGAGAAGTCATCTACCGTCACGCAAGACGGATTGACAATGTCCATCGTGGCGGGACTGTCTCGCAGCACCCGGTATGGTTTACCATTAACGTGCAGGTCGTGAAGATATGGGCTTAAATGTTCAATATTCTTGTATTTTTCATCCACGGAGGAGAAAACTACGCTAGGCTTCGCGCAGGTTACAGATGTATGCCCCAGTTTGGGGCATTTATAACAGCGGATCAGCCTAAAAGATTCGAATTTTCTTTTCTGTTCCTTTTGTGCAGTTTCCCCGTTAACATTTTCTTCGCTCTTTTCTGCGGGCTTTTCCTCCCTGTCTACAGGCTCCGATCGTCTATTCTGCGAATCCTTTTTGAACGGAAATGGTTTCCGTGGTCAATTTCGAGCGTCCCAGTTTCCGTTCTCGGCGTTCAACTTTCTACGCGTTGCATACTCTTCGGCTAATTCAGCGACCCTTTCCACAGCGTTTACATTCCCTCTGCCTTGCACCCCCAGTTTTACAGCTTGGGGGATGTTTCTGTAAAACTGCTCTAGACAAATGCATTCAATGATAATGTCTCTGCTGTCGTATGCTTCCGCGCTTTTCAGCCACTCGACTAGGTTGGCCTTTAAGCTGTATGCAAACTCCGGATACCCCTCGCTATCTTTCTTGCCTCTGCTCCTAAACTTTTGCCGAAAAGCTTCGGCTGAAAGGCGGTATTTCTTCAGGAGACTAGTCTTAACTTTTGCATAATCATATGCATCTTGTGCACTGGGCCTGGCGATTACTTCCGCCGACTCACACGGCAACATAGACAGCAACCGCTGTGGCCATGTACTCGGACCAAAGTTCATCTTCTCGCAAGTCCTTTCAAAATCGCATAGGAACAAGCCTATGTCGGTCCTGACCTGAAATGGCTTTAATGGCCTGTCCATGCGGTATGATTCTGCCTCACTTGATCGTCCCAGAGCCCCTTCACTTCCGGGAGACAACTCCAAACGTTTGCTTTCAAGTTCAAGTTGCATTTTTCTTAACTCTCAATCTTTATCGCGTTCCTCTCTCTCTTGTTTTTTTCTCTCTCGTTCTTCTCTCTTTTTCAGAAGTTCAAACCCCATTTCAATTTCTTCCTCACTGGCCTGTTCGGAAATTAGCTCCAATAATTCCTATTTTAGCATTTCCTTGCGTACATCTAGGCCCAGTTTCTCACCAACAATCAACAACTCGTCTCTCAGCAGTGTCCTTAACTCCATGATTGCTGTTTTACTGCCTTGGTCCTGCTCACTAAATTTAGGTAGGAAAACACAACCTAGCTAACACTCAACAATCTAGCTTCCCTACTGTTCTAAACAGAACAACCACAAAATGAAGCCTAGAGAGTCAAAGCAAGAACCAAGCACTCACCGCAGACACAGCACCACGTCGCAAAGTTCATCTCACCGCTGTCAGCCAGTTGTTAGGATTGGGGCTCAATCCCATCGCTCGTAGCCCGTTGTCAAGATTGGAGTCCGGCATGAATTAGAAGGTAGCTGGCCCATGCCGTTGTCTAACTTATCCACGGTGAGGACATTGATAAAGGGAAGGACTGCTTCTCATGGAGAACGACGAATATGGGTTTATTTACAGTATTTATATGCAGTTGATCAGTCTAGCATGACTGCGAGAGAAAGTACGTCAGTCTAACATGACTGCTTGAGAGAGTGTACTAAGCATCCGCACAACAGCGGTTTATAAACACTCGGTCCCCCCCCTCGATTCCAAGGTGACGGAAACGTTCGTCCAGTTTTCGTAAACAAGCCACCTCTCCGCGGGATTACTTAAACACACACACACACACACACACACACACACACACACACAGGTTCATGGTCCGGAACCGACGTCACACGGACTTCGTTGAACTCGGCGCTTACTGCAAGAACGGTGCGTGGGAAGGGGCCTTCGTCGAAGTTCCCACGGCGCTTGCCCACTCACGGCAGACCAGGGCGGCGGTGGCGAGTGCAGGCACAAAGCCTGCCTCGTCGAACTCGGCTCCAGCGGCGGAGAGTGGAGGACGCGCGTATTGTTCGCGACACACAGTCGACTTCGTCACGCCGTGGCTAGAGGTTTGCGGCGACGCTCCAGGAAAGATTACTCGCGCGGTCGGAACTGGTTGGCAAAACTTGCACGTCAGCGGGCCGTTCTTAACACCACGCAGTCTGAGGTCTCGATGCGCGAAATGCCTAGTCGCGGGCTTGAGTCGCACACTCCGAGGTGTCGAAGCGCGAAGTACCTAGCCTAACAGTCCGAGGTGCCGAGGTGCCGATGTGCGAAATGCCTAGTCGCGGGCTCCAGGTGTAGACACTTGATGTGCTTAGTCGCGCAGTCCGAGGCGTCGAAGCACGAAGTACCTAGCCGTGCAGTCCGAGGTGCCGAGGTGCCTATGCGCGAAATGACTAGTCGCGGGCTCGAGCAGTCGACACTCGATATGCTTAGACGCGCATTCCGAGGTGTCGAAGCGCGAAATGCTTAGTCGCGGGCTCGAGGAGTCGACACTTGATGTGCTTAGTCGCGCAGTCCGAGGTGCCGACGTGAGAAGTTACTAGCTGCGCGCTCGAGGAGTCGACACATATGCTTAGTCGCGCAGTCCGAGGTGAATGAATGAACGCATGTGTGATGTTTAATGGGCAAGGGCTAAGTATGGCCAAAGAGCGCCATGCTAGTGTTAATGAGTTCGCAGTGGTCTGATGAGTGCTGTGAAGTTGATGTGACGTAGCTTTAAAGAGCCCTAAACCAATTGCAGTAAATTCCATAAAATTTCTGTGTAATAAGTTTATGGCAATGACTAATGACATGTACTATGAGCGTTAATATGCATTGCGAAAGAATGACGCAATATACAAAATATGTGAGATGTTAAAATTGGCTAGAGCACTACTGTCTCACCAGAGCCCTTGAAACACAAGGGCCTAGAGGCATGTGCTATACAAAACAAGTATCATAGCGGCATCCTCTGGAAAGAGAATGCGCTACGAATTTATTGGGCTTATCAAATGTAGCACAACATCATTCAAGAAGGCGAGGACTGCTTTGGTCTGAATAAACGGTTCTTCATCAAGAAACATAGCCGGATGAAGTGGGACACAATACCGGTGTGCATGAGGAAAATGTTTCTTCTTGTCACTTTCGGCTTCCCGACATACCAGGAAGATGTGGAGGACGGTCAGCCTGTCACCACATCTACCACAGGCTGGAGGCTCTTTACCTGTAGAAAGAAAGTTATGAGTGCCAAATGTGTGTCCTATTACGAGTCTAGTGAATAGGACATCTGTTCGTGTTTTCGTAGCTAGGTACCAGAAACCTAACTTCGGCTTAATCACGTGAAGCCTATTGCTTGTTTCAGCATCCCACAAGCGTTGCCAGTGGCTTTGCAGTTTGTTTCGTAGGAAAGGCTTCACGTCTATGGCGGGGACAGCAGCAGAACGAATACTTTGGGATGCTATTGATTTAGCGATTTAGTCGTAAAGCACGCTGCCTTCGATTCCTCTATGGCCAGGAACCCAGCATATCACTACATGCGTGTCTACGAGATAAATGTTGTATACAACATTGAGTGAAGTTCAATAAAAACAGGATTTGTATGCTCTTGTAAACAAGATGCTTTTACAAGACTTCACGAGTCTGAATAATATTGCTCTGTCAAGTTTTAATTTCTTTATGTTTTACTGCAGACAGTGCTGCATAGGCTTCTGCAGTGAAGATACTTGTTATGTGGTTCAATATATCAGATTTAGAACAAGAGGGACCAACCGCAGCGTAAGATATGCCAGCATGTGATTTTGACGCGTCTGTGTCGAATTCGGGGCAGGAATATTTCGAGTGAAGATCACGGAAATGCATAGAGATTTCGAGGTCAGGAGTGTGCTTCGTGACCTTTACAAAGGGTACATCAATTTCTATCACCTGCCACTCCCAGTGCACTAATAGCTTAGCTGGAGGCATTAGGCGATGTTGAAGAATTTGGACATCCATTCCTCAAGTAAGTTATCTCACACGAAGTGAGAAAGGTTGTCTCATAGAGGGCCTATTACGAAAAAGGGTTGCACACGTCAAGTCGTTAACGGTTGTGGAACACGGATGTTCCTGATTAGAGTGCACTTTGAGAAGATAGGTGAAGCTGACACCTGTTCTCTGAAAATAGAGGGACCACTCATGTGACTGAGTATAGACTTTCGAGAGGGCTTGTTCTAAATGCTCTAGTGGCCAGGCGGATGCCCAGACGGTGGACGGTATCTAGAATCTTTAGCGCGCTCGGGGCGGCAGAGTGATATGCCACGGCATTATAGCGCAATCTTTATCGAATTAAGCTCCTGTGAAGATTCAATAAACACTTTCTGTCAATACCCCATCTTGTGTCGGATAGGATTTAAGATAAGTTCATTGTTTTGAGACATTTCGGTTTAGGATATTTCATGTGTGGAATGTAAGTAGGCCCGAAGTCAAGTATAACACCTACAAATTTGTGTTCTTCGTTCACAGGTATTTGTTGCCTATATATTTCGACAGTAGGATCTGCAGCAAGCCCTTTCTTCTTGGTGAAAAGAACACAAGAACTTTTGTTAGGGTTCACTTTAAACCCATTTTCGTCTGCCCACTTAGGCACTCTGTTCAAGCACTGTTGTACTTGTCTCTGACACACTGTAAGGTTGCGGGATTTGAAACCTATATGTATGTCGTCTACGTAGACGGAATAAAAATAGCTGGTGGTAATGATGTAAGAAGCGAGTTCATCTTAACGAGAAAGAGCGTGCAACTGAGTACGCCACCCTGGGGTAACCCAGTTTCTTGTATGAATGAACGAGACAGTGCATTACCTATTTTTCGCGAAATACACGGTGTGTAGGTAGCTTTCTATAATGTTTAACATATTGCCGCGGATGCCCAGCGCCGACAGGTCGCGTAGCATTCCGTACCGCCAAGTTGTATCGTACGCCTTTTCCATGTCAAGAAACGCAGATAAGAAGGATTGTTTATGCATGAAGGCGTCGCGAATGTTTGCTTCGAAGCGCACGAAATGGTCGGTTGTAGATCGCCCTTCCCTAAAGCCACATTGAAATGGGTCAAGCATTTTGCTCGACTCTACGAAGTGTATGAGACGGCGATTGATCATTTTCTCAAAAAGCTTTAAAAGGCCGCTCGTAGCGCTATAGGACGATAGCTATTAGTGTTCCTGTATATGCTCCCGCAGGGAGCAGAGTTGCGCATAACTTTTCTGGCGCAGCTCGCACCGCTATTCGCCGAGCGCGATCACGGGTTGCAAAATGACGTCAAATGATCAACTGCGCGCTCCGAAGCCAACTTTACGGAAACGACGCCGACTCGTTTCTGTCAGTGCCATTGAAATTGCAATAAGCGGACCGTCGAGCGTACGTAGCAACGATCGGCTCTGGGTTGCAGGTACGGTATTCGAGGATATTAAGTTAATGACTTTGGTGGAGCGCTACGAAGTAGATCATTTTGACACTTGCATTTCAGTTTGACGGGTTGCAGCGCACCAAACTGCGCAAGTCGCACGGAATGTGGCGAAGCTTTTTGCGCGGTGCCGTGCGGACAGATGAGACTGGCCGGCTCCGAAAGGGACCAGGATATGCGAGGTCCGTTCGTCTTGTTTACAGAGGTCGGTTCGGCTTGTTTACACTAAAGTGGCATTTACCTCGAGTAACACTCGTGTACACGCTGAAATGCGTACGCCTGGTATGAGAGGTTGTTCACTTGTGCAATTTTCGGTGTATATGTGCAGCGCGACACAGACGCAGCACAAAGAAAGGACGACACGTCTGTGTCGCGCCGCACATATACGCCAAGAATGTTAACTTACCAACTCGCTCAATTCGCTTTGTTGCTTGTACGATTGTTCTTACTATGCGGCTCCAGAAAAGTGTGTTCAGAACAGAGTAAATACTAGCAGGTACAATTTGCTCGCTTCACCGTGGCTTTTCTGTGCTCCGTTTTCTTTTTAATTTTTTTTGCCGGCTTTCTCATTTTTCATGTAAAGTCGATTGATGTGCTGGGGTTCATTGTTTTGTAGTAAGCGAAAATACCGTGCACTTCCGCTTATGAAACAGCTGATAGCTTCAGCATTTACCGCCCGCAATATGTTGCTTGTTCAATCGGCCTTAGTCGACGTGAGGAATGTGAACTTATTTTTGTATGTTTAATAAGCGCTGCGTTATAGTAAATTAACCTGAGTATTATGAAAAGATAAAGAAAAATGTGGTATCATACTACAGTCTGCAATGTGTGAATAATTAATTACTTTGCCAGTTTGTCATCTTATGTGATTAGTCCAATAGAAATAACCTGTTCTTACTCTTAATAACTTCTAGCCTTTCCAGTGGCTTTGAATCCTGCCCCCCAAGGCTCCAAGAACCAGCACTTATCCCATGCTGCCATCAGCCATTGCTCATCCGTTCCGTCGTACGAAATAAATTAAATCTAGAAGAAGCTCGTGCGTCTTGAACCTTTTTCCGCTTGCAGATTAACAGCTACGAAGCAGCTCTTAAGTTTGCGGTATGAATCGTAAAAATAAGCGTTGCATAAGATGGCGCATGTGAACACTTGAAATGCGTTTAAATTTGTTTGTCTGCACCGCATATATCGAAAACGTGCAGCTGCTGTGGACGACGTTTAGTGGTGAATGACGGTTAATGGTCACTGAAATAATTGCAGGCACGCTAGTTCTGCTGGCGACATTCATTATTCGTCTCGTTTCGGCAGCCAAAATGTGCTCACATAATTGTCTAGCACACGTGTGTGAAGTTTTCTTTAAACACTCTTTACAACGTTTCTTGCCTTCCGCCTCCGCGAGAGAACTTCATATGCATGCTGAAAAACATTGCAACTCTTTTTGTTGCAAAGTAATACACGTTTGCACGCGAACTTTTGAGCTGTTCGAGCCACGGGCGAAGTCAGGATTTTATTTCGAGGGATCGAGGGGGGTCCTATTCTTTATATGTACATTCGTGCGTGTGTTTGTAAATGTGCGTGTCTATACGTACACACAAACTAAGAATTTCGGGGGGTTGGCACCTCTCCTGCTACGCCAATCGTTCGAGCTTAGCTTACATTCAAAAGTGTCATCTTTCTCAGCGCTTGGGTACAGTTGCCGCATGTAGCTCGCGACCAGCAGACAAAAAACAAATGGAACACCGCACGGCATTTCCCTCCTGCGCGCGCGAGGCGTGGCTCCACTGCAGGCTGGATCATAAACCCGGCCCTATGGGCAACTCTGCTCCCTGCGGGAGCATATACAGGAACACTAGTAGCTATAGACACGCGCTCGTAGTGTTCACCGACAGCATTGGCCTGATCTTGCAACTTGTTTCGTTTATTTCTTTTTTAATGAATATTAGGAGCGCTTGGCGCCTTTATGGTGGCATCGGCTACTCCTATTCACTTGGCAAAGGAAACAAATTTGCGTAAAAAGAGAGAATAGTGAGACAAAATATGGCACTCGGTAGATGATCAGATCAATAAAAACTATGCAGTCCAACAGTACATGAATCGCAGTTTTTTGTATGAGTTCAGTAGACATACGCGTATATAAAGACATATTTTGAACAGCCAAAACATACAACACGTGTAATTAGCTTCAAATACAAAACAGAATTATACATACTGCGTAAAAATTACCATCACCACATAAATCAATTTTGAACCCAAAACAACATTTATGTTACTCATTTAGCGTATTAGGATAACCTGAAACATGATTTTCCCAAAACGTTGGCGTCGTCGAAAAACGTTTTCAAAGCAAGAAGTCCTCTATTCTGAATGCCCGCAGTTGACCATGGGCTAAGTATCCTTTTTAGGGTGAATGGTCTTCTGTCTAGTAGCAACAAGTTTGCTTACAGTACCCTTCCTTGTGGATCGTATTTCCTGCACTCGAGGAGGAGATGATGCGCATCTTCGTCTGGATGACCACAAGAAGACTGCGGAGTGGAGACACGTTTTATCCTGTACAAGAGTATCGCAAATGCAGTACCAAGACGCAGGCGGTGCACCAATGTTTCAAATTTTCTGTTATAGCTTAGATTTTCCGGCATTCACATGTTTATACATGGTTCTATAACGTATAACTCCGAGTTCTTAGATTGCTGATCAAACCAAGTAGTTTTGCTGACACGACAGGAAGTCTTTCTCAGGATCAGACGGACTTCACTACGCAATAGGAGAAGATTGGTTGTCTCTGCAATATATTGTTCCCGATTCGCAGCTGCCTCCACTGTAGTATTACCAGGAATATTGCAGTGCCCAGGTATCTACTGAAATGCAATTACGTGCTTCCTTGCGCTTGCTTTTGTAAGTTCTTTGAGCGTCTCATACAATAGCAAAGTGTTCAAAAAAATTTTCCTATTGCTCTGTAGTAATGTGAGAGGGGCTTGCGAATCGTCAAAAATAACCAATTTTTGCGAATGCTTTTCTGATGCTATGAAACGCAAAGTACAAAGGATTGCAAACAGTTCTGTTGCGGCGGAAGGTGTCTCTCGGGATAATTTAAGTGGTTGCTGTAGCGCTAAATGTGGAATGGCGAATGCTGAAGTCGAGGAATTTTTATGACACAAACCATCTGTACACACGTGGATGTATTGGGGATATAACGAGTAAATTTGGAAGAGTGTCAGTTGCTGTGCGGCTAACATGAACATGTCTCTCTTAGATATAATCCCGTCGACCGATAATTCTATTTTAGGACATGTCAACATCCATGGAGGGTAACTAACATCCACTGTGCATAATTCAAATCTTGCTAATAATGTTTTATGTTCTCGAACAACATCGTGAATTTTGCTTTTGTTTCTTTCGGTAAGCGGGAGGTTTAATGGATGCTTCACGTGTTGGGTCAAGATGCGATAAATATGTCGGCATGTTTCAACCGTTCGTATGACGAAATGGTGGACGACGAGCTTCAGCAATTACTAAGGAAATCGTGGTAGCCTGCGGAACCCCAAGACACTCGCAGCCCTCTTGCCAGCAAACGTTGAAGACGTTCCTCAGAAGCTTGCGATAAACCATGGAGAATAGGTGCCGAATAAGCAATCTTTTGTTTTATGAGTGCGTTATGAACTTGTAATAGTGAAGAGACTGGTCCCCCCCCCCACCCCCCCACCCCTGTTGTGCCAGCGAGTCGCCGAAGTACGTTTATTACAGCATTGGTCTGCTTTTCATTTGCACGGATGTGTGATGCCCATGTCTGCTGGCGGTCAAGAATAACTCCAAGAAATGTATACTCTATCACGAACATCAAAGCTTGCCCATTAAGCATAAGTTGGAAATTGTTCAGCTGTCGCCTAGTGAAAGTCTTTCATACGCCTTTGCGTATGAAAGACTCATGCCTCTTTCTTTTAAGAAGGTGTCGATAATATCAAGACCGTCTTGCAGCGTTGCTTGAATGTCTTGTATATGAGATTCAGAGGCCTATATGCAGATGCCATCTGCGTACAGAGAATACTGTAGACCGAGCGGTAGCTTTTGTGGTAAGGCTCCCACGACACAGTTGAATAAAAACGGACTAAGAACACTGCCCTGCGAAACGCCCTGCATGATGGTGTGGTAATTACTCTCTCCTTCGATTGTTTACATAAATATTTTTCTTTCACGCAATTTGATACTCTTCGCAGTGTTCGAAAGTGTAGGCCAAGCTATAGCATACCAGCAAGGACGTGTATGTGACTTACAGTGTCGAATGCTCTTTGAATGTCTAAGAATACTGCTAATGTCACATTTACACATATTCGTTCATGTTCGACGCAAGTGGATATGTCTAATACTGCATCCATCATACACCGATTTTGTCGATAACCGGTCACGTAGTTGGAAAACACATTTGTGTGTTCACACCAGTATAGCAGTCGACTGTCTACCATTTTTTCCATTAGTTTGAAAAAACAGCTTGTGAGACTGACGGGTCGGTAGGAGTCAGACAAAGAGGAATCTTTCCTGGTTTCAGTACTGGAATTACCAGAGTTAATTTCCATGAATCTGGAGGAGTCTCTCTCATTCAGATATCATTAAATATCTCCAAAAGAGCCATTCTTCCTGCTGGACCTATGTTCTTTAACATCACATACGTAACACCATCTGGGCCTGCGGTTGCCTTTGTACAGCATGACGAAAGAGCCCAATTTCTATTCATTCAAACTAAACTCACAGTGAAGTTGAGGATGCTGTGACATAAAGCACGCACGAACCTTCTGTTCTACAAGTGTTGTCGAACTTGTAAATTGTAGGCAACTAAACGGAATTCCTGGTCTGGATATAAGTTGACAGAATTCATCAGCAACGGATGTTTCCGGAGTGCTTCGAGCTACGGCAAGGGGTCGGAAAGGATGGCTCTAGGTAACTGGACCACTAAAAGATCGGGCAACTGACAATATTCTGGGAACTGGAGTAAACGGACACAATGACACGCAGTATTCACACCCTCTTCTCGTACCTAATTTTTGTAAGCGTCTGCGCGAAGTTGACTGAACTTTCTGTGCCATGTTGTAGTCATCCAGTTTTCCACTGCGGCGGTAAGCACGTTCTGCGCATCTTTAATTGCTCTTAGGCATTCATATTCCCCATTGACTGACGCGTATTCATTTGGAATAATAACTTGCTTTGTGCAGATCTTGTAAGACTCACACAATATATTTCCAAAATTTTGAAAGTTCTAATTTTGCCCAATGAGTTATTTAAATAGTGACGAAAACTTTGCCAAGTAGTATATTATGAGTAGCGCCGGGTCCCTTCACTCCGTATGAGAAGATGTCTTACCAGGATCGGAAAATGATCACTACGGTGCGTTTCTATGTCCGTTGACCATTCAACGCCATCAAGAAGGTCTTGTCAGCAGAGCGTAGCATCTATACAGCTTGAGCAACGAAACCCCCGCAAGAACGTTGGAGCTGTAATTTCACACTATCATATTACTTTTTTCTGTGGCAGACTCTACAATGCTTCCGCGGGAATCATTATATGCACTGCCCCAGATGACGTTATGTGCGTTGAAGTCCCCACAAACCAGCAGATGCGAGTTTGCGATAACAAACACATTCCCCAAGCTGTCTACTGATATTTTGCTAGAACATTGTAGATAAAGACTGATCACTGTGACGCATGTATTTCTAAAAGACATCTTGCATGCTACAAACTCCGGTATATCTAAATCGCTCGCATGTATTAAATAGGACGGCAGGCCTTTTCTCATGCATAACATCACTCTGCTACTTCCAGCAATGCGCGATGATTTATATATAACATAACTTGAAAGACGAAAGTAATCTCGTACGCCTGCATCCTGTATACGTAAAACAGGAAAGTTAAGTTGAGCTAGTAGTTTGCGAAAATCAGCTGACCTATTTCGAAGGCTATTAGCATTCCACTAAAAAATGAAAACGTTGTTCTAACTTTTAATCATTGTAAGCCTGCGGTGGAGCTGTTGGTGGTTGTGGAAGCACCAACGACTCCATAGAAAGCAGTGCTTTTACCACTGGTAGGTAGTTTGCGTGTGGAATAGCCCTGAGAATTACACACAGAGCTGTGAATAGCATGGGCAGGATCATCTGTGCCACAGGTAAAGACGCGTAATCACTTACGACGCTGAAGCTCCAATATGTGCTTGAAGCAGGTCGTTGAAGAGCTGACTGGGATGGCCGCTGGGATGACTGGTGTGGTTGAGGCGAATGCTGAAATCGTTCAGATGTTAGATGAGGTTGCTGTGTCAATGGCAGAGGGCGTTGCTGAGAAGGTCGGCGAATTTCACTCGATGTCTGGGCAAGATGAGTAGTATTCTCTGAAGATGGATCGTGTGACTCGCTGTGAGAACGTTGTCGACCTGAGTGCTTTAGAGCTGCAGAATAGTTCAAATTGTCCCCTTGCTCTTTTGCTTTGTTGGCAGTTGAATGCGCGTATCTTACAGTATCAAGGTTGGGTGGAGGCACATTTCGAGGAGGCCGCCTTCCGTATTACAACTCATGTCTATGCAGGGAAAACACAGTGAATGCGGGAGATGGAAAATCAAGACGATGAGCAAAACGAGAACAAGGTGAAAGCAGGAGCCAACGTTTCGACAAGTGGACTTGTCTTCTTCAGGGTGACGTATGCTTTCTTCGCCACAGTATATATTTCATCATTCATCATTAGTACAGAAGGAGGTCCCGGAGTTACAAGAACTGTCAGGGGGACCTCCTATTAGTAATTTAACAATGCAGGAATTAATACAGTATGGCAATATAGCAGCGACAGACATCAGGAAACACGAAGTTAATGAATCAAATAAACAAATACAAGAAGGTGCTTACAATAATTGAATTTCAAGATACAAGCAAATGAAACCGATACAGCGTATGAATAATTAAACATGTAGTAATTGACACGTTATGGCCGCGTTGACACGTGGTTGACAGAAGGGGGGGGGGGGGTTTGGCCTTGTGCACAGCATTTCTTTACTCTCAATTCGACACGCTAAGTCACCTTCCCTCGTTGCCGTACCCTCCCGCCTTACACCCTTTCCCCTTTAGAAGGACCCCATCTATATATACTGTGGCGAGGAAAACATACGTCGCCCTGAAGATAAGTCCACTTGTAGAAACGTTGGTCCTGCTTTCACCTTGTTCTCGTCCTCCTCAACTCATGTCTATGTAACTTTGAGGCAGCTCTGCTCTGAGGGCACCCGGAGTAGGAAGCTGTGTGGTTTCCGCCACAGTTGGCACACTTCGGATGACACACAGAATTGCCCTCCGAATGGTTGTGGTCTTCTGAGCATATCTTCCAGCGACGTGAACTGCGGCAGTTCTGCGCTAAATGTCCAAATATCTGGCACTTGCAGCATCTCAGAGCAGGACCATGGCATTTGTCCATGGTATTTGGAATATGGCTGAGACAAGCCATATTCACTGAAGGTGCGCTGGAAGGTAGTGCCGCGTTGAAAACTAGCGTCGCCGGCTTGATGACATTAAGCGCGTGTTATAGCACTTCCGAGTGCGACGCCGATTGAATGAATGAATGTTTGATGTTTAATGGCGCAAGGGTCAGGCATGGCTAAAGAATGTCATGCTTGTGTTAATGTTTTCGTAGTGAACTGATGGGTTCGGTGAAGTTAATGTGACGTGGCTGTAAAGGGGCCTAAAAGGGTTGGTGTAAATTGCATAAAATCTGCGCGTAATAAAATTATGGTAATGACTAATGACGTGTACTATGAACACCAAAAATACATAGCAAAAAATGACGCTATAGGCAAAATATGCGAGATGGTAAAATTGCCTACAGCACTACTGCCTCGCCAGAGCCCTTCAAACACACGGGCATAGATGCATGTGCTATAAGAAACAACTATAGTGAAAGCTCGTTAATTCGAACTTCAATAATTCGAATTTATGGATAATTCGAACTGTACGGTTTGGTCCGGCCAAGCTCCACAGAAGTCTATGTATAAAAAAGTCCGTTAATTCGAACGCGAGAAGGTTCCCTCACGGATAATTCGAACTACGCTCGCCTGGTACACGGCCAGAGAAAGGCGCCTACTGCCTACACACAAGGCTGTATTGCCTCCGAAACGGAGAGAACGGCGAGAGGAGGCAAAATCGGAAAAAAATCTAACCGACGCGGGGTCAGCCAGAAGGCAGCGGCGGCTGCCGCCTCTCCGTTCTACGTAACCTCCGAGACTTCTTGCCCGTTGCGAATCTCGGAGGCTTTGCAAATATTGTACAGCTGCTAATGTTGTGCGGAGACGGCAAGGCAAGCTCCAAAACACAGCGAATCAAGTACATCGCAGCTGCGCTTGCAATCAAGAACCAACGAATCAGGGCCTTCGCCACCTTCACATGTTCAGCGTCTTTGTCTCAGCAGTCTTCATCGGTTGTGCACCTCTGTTTTCAGCTTAGGAGGTATCGGTCGTCGCGATTCATTGTGATGGTGTTAAGCCTCGGCTAACGTTCGTGTCGGTGGACATCGGTGGTGTGGTACAGTCGGACCCAGAGCTTCGACTTGAAGATGGCGTGTGCCCGCGGCACACGCCATCACTTTCTGACATGCCCTACTGCTTCCAAATCGCAGTGTACTGCTGCCCTGCTTCACTTTCGTTAGTTCGAACTTTCGTTAATTCGAACTAAAGCGGCTTCCCCTTGCGGTTCGAATTAACGAGCTTTTACTGTATAACAGCAGCATCCTCTGAAGAGAGGAGGCGCTACGAATGTATCGGGCTAATTACGTATAACACAACATCTCTCAGGAAACCCAGGACTGCTTTAGTGTCAAAGAGCGGTTCTGGGCCGAGTAGCATTACAGAATGAAGGGGGATGTGCTGCCGGTATGCCAGGAGAAAATGTTTCTTTCTCTCAGATTCGGTTTCCCGACATTCCAGGAGGACGTGGAGGAAGGTCAGCCTCTCCCCACATGTACCACAGATTGGAGGATCATTTCCAGTGAGTAAAAAGTTATGGGTGCCAAATGTGTGTCCTATTCTGAGACGACAGAATAGGACATCGGTTCGGCGAGGTTTTCTTGCCGAAGGCGAGAAACCTAATTG
Organism: Dermacentor albipictus; assembly: GCF_038994185.2. Lineage (NCBI taxonomy): Eukaryota > Metazoa > Arthropoda > Arachnida > Ixodida > Ixodidae > Dermacentor > Dermacentor albipictus. Next base: position 5,765,682 of record NW_027225567.1, on the reverse strand, counting down.
TAGCTGTATTACGTGCAGGTATGTTTCCACGTCCCACAAGCGTCGCCAGTAATTTCGCAGTTTCCTTCGTAAGAAGGGCTTTAGATCTGTGACAGGGACTGCAGCGGCACGATTAACAGCATGCGATGAAATTGATGTGGCCATCTGGTCTGCCAGAACGTTACCCTCGATGCCCCTATGGCCATGCACCCAACATATAATCGCATGCTGCTTAGATATATACGCTTTACAGAGGACGGAATAGAGTTCATTAATTACTGGATTTTCGTGCTTACAGAACGATATCAAGGCCTTCACGACACATAGGGAGTCTGCATATAAAACAGCTTTTGGAGTGTTGGTTTCGTGATATGCATTAGAGACGACAATAGTGCGTAGGCCTCGGCCATAAAGATACTTGTTTCCGGATGCAGTACATCGGATTACGAGAAGGATGGCCCGACGGCTGCACAGGACACCCCGGCATTTGACTTCAAAGCGTCTCTGTAGAACTCTGTGCACGAGTGCTTATACTGAAGTTCTAGGAAATGCATTCGTATTTCGACTTCTGGTGCGTGCTTTGTAACTTCTAGAAAGGACATGTCACATTCTGCCACCTGCACTCCCAAGCAGGTAACAACTTGGTTGGATGCATTAAGCGATGCTCAAGGAGTAGGACATGCATTTCTTCACACAGCTCCCTCACACGCAGCGAGAAAGACTGCCTCAGAGCGGCGATTACGGAAAATTGTAGCACACGTCACATCATTAAGGGCGTGAAAACATCGATGTTGATGATTGGAGTGCATATTCAGAAAATATATGAGGCTGATGTAAGTACTATGCAGATGCAGTGACCATTCATTTGATTCTGTGTATGAGCTTTCAATAGGACTTGTCCTAAAAGCGCCAGTGGCTACGCGGATACCTAGATGGTGGACAGGGTCGAGCACCTTTAGCACGCCCGGAGCGGCTGAGTTATATATGCGACGGCACCATAGCCCAATCGTGATCGAATTAGGCTCTTATAAAGATTCATCAAACCTTTCTGTCACTACCCCATATTGTGTAGGATAGAGTTTTCAGAAAGTTCATTGTGTTTAGACATTTTGCTTTAAGATATTTAATGTGTGGAGTGAATGTTAGCCTGGAGTCAAGTATAATACCCAGAAATTTATGCTCTTTGTTGACAGGTATTTGTCGTTCACACACTTCTACACACGGATCTGGAACAAGGCCGCTCTTTTTTGTAAAATGAACACTAGAACTTTTGTGGGGGTTGATTTTAAATCCATTTATATCTGCCCACTTCGACACCTGTCTCTCGGACACTGCGAGGTTACAGGATATGAAGCCTATGTGAATGTCGTCCACGTAGACGGAATAAAAAAGGGCTAGTGGTAGCGAAGCACCAAGTGTGTTCAGCTTAACGATAAAAAGTGTGCAACTGAGTACGCCTCGCTGGGGTACACCAGTTTCTTGTATAAAAGGTCGCCAAAATACGTTGCTGATTTCCACGCGGAAGATACGATTCGACAAAGAGCTTTCAATTTTGTTCAGCATATTTCCACAGATGCCCATTCCCGACAAGTCTCGCAAAATCCCGTAACGCCATGTTGTGTAATACGCCTTCTCCATATCGAGGAATATCGATAGGAAAAACTGTTCATGTACAAATGCATCGAGGATATATCCCCCAATGCGCACAAGATGATCGGTTGTCGACTACCCTTCTCTGAAGCCACACTGATAGGAATCGAACATATTGTTGAGTTCAAGGAAATGTATGAGTCCGCGATTAATGATTTTTTTCAAAAAGCTTACACAGACAATTTGTAAGAGCTATCGGACGATATCTTGCCGCCAAGGATGGGTCTTTACCCTGTTTAAGAACAGGAACCACAATAACTTCTTTCCAAGAGGATGGAAGGTATCCCGCAGCCCAAATAGTGTTGAAAAGTGCGAGTAATGTAACTTGTGTGTCAGTATCTAAGTTTCTGATAATGTCATACATGACGCTGTCAGGTCCCGGTGCAGAGCTCTTGCATGTGCTCAAGGCAGCTCACAACCCGGCAATACTGAAAGGCCGGTTATACGGTTCCTTCTGTCTGCATTTACGTATGATTGCCTTACGTTTTTCTATTTCTGTACGTTTAAGGAAGGATTGAGAATAGTGGATTGAGCTCGACACACGCTCAAAGTGCTCCCCAAGAAAGTCTGCCTGCTCTTCTAAGGTATTCCCTTGATCGTTCACCAAAGGCAACGGATATATTTGCTGCCCTTTTAGCCTCCTTACGCCATTCCAAACTTTCGCCTCCTGTGTGTACGAACTTATTCCTGAAAGGAACCTCTCCCAACTTTCTCTCTTCCCCTGACGTCGTATCCGCCTTCCCAGCGATTTTATGTTTAAATTAAATGAGATTTTCTGTATTCGGCGATCTGCGCAATATGCCTCATGCTTATTCTGCCCCTTTCGCGCACCTCTACAGTCTTCATTCCACCAGGGAACAAGCCTTTTAAGTCAACCACTATTCGTTTGCGGGGTAAGCTTTTCAGCAGCACCACAAATAAAAGCCGTAAAATATGCGACAGTGTCATCTATACTAAAATTGCTTTTAAAATCGGGTGTTAAATGAGTTAATTCTTTAAAATGCTCCCAGTCAGCCGATGCTAATTTCCAAATGGGAACACGGGGAAGGTTGTCGTGCTGCGTTATTAAGCTTAAAGTTATAGGGAAGTGGTCACTTGCAGAAGGATTATTGATCACATTCCATTCTAGATGAGGCAGAAGAGAAGCAGAGCCTATTGCTAAATCAATCGATCAAAATGAATTGTCTTGTATGATATAACAGGTCGGCTCCATCTTATTAAACACGCAGGCACTAGAGGTGAGAAGAAAATTTTCCAACGACCTCTCGCGTCGCATCGCGAATCTACCCACATCGTGTTGTGGGCATCAACATCACCTACGAGTATGCAGGGGTCAGGAAGCTGATTAATTAGGTTATAGAAATCGGTTTTTCTCAGATGATAGTTAGGAGGTATGTTTATAGAGCATACAGTCACCACTTTGTTAAAAAGGATTGCCCGAACTGACGCAGCTTCAAGGGGCGTCTGAAGGGCGATCTGTTGACAAGCTAGACTTGTCCGCAACTATTGCAACACTGCCGGAGGCATTAGCCTCGTTGCGGTCTTTACGATAGATTGTGTATTGACGTAGAAAGTGTGTATGGGTTTCAGATGTGTCTCTTGAACACACAACTTTGGATGATGCTTGTGTAGAAGTTCTGTAATGTCGTCTAGGTTGCGAATGAGTCATCGAACATTCCATTGTAGTATTTGTCTGCATTATGGTAAATGTGTTGTGTGCTGTGTGTTTATCAGAAGAGGTTTATCTCACGGGCCCTTTGCAGGCGCTGTGATGCGAGTTGCATTTTTTGGAGCGGTCGAGAGAGGCTCGCCGCTCCTTAGGCGCTGGTGGCGCCGTCTGGCTGGTTGTTCTGTCCATCGCCTCTTGCGAGGGGCTGGACACGCGCTCTACCGAGTGCTGTGTTTGACGTAAACGCCTCAGAACGTTGGACGAGACCTTTGAGACCACCTGCCTGGAGGACGATGGTCCCTTCTTCTGGAGTGGCGGAACAGCACAAGCTGTAGCCGCTGGGAGGCCGGATGGCGTCACCGCCGGCTCACTGCGTCTGGGCTGGACAGCCGCTGGAGGCTGTTGTGGCGCTGCCCCCTGACGCGCCACATCGGCAAAGCTGCTCTTAGGCAGGTGTGACACCCGCCTACGTGCCTCCTTGAAAGATAAATTTTCTTGGACTTTGATTGTGACAATTTCTTTTTTCCAGGATGGGCACGACCGTGAGTACGCGGCGTGCTCCCGATCACAGTTTACACAGTGGAGAGTGTTCTCGCAAGATTCAGAGGTATGTTCATGGGCACTGCATTTCGCACACGTTTGGCAGCCACGGCAGCTCTGTGAACTGTGGCCGAAACGTTGGCCTTCGAAACAATAATAATAATAATATTTGGGGTTTTACGTGCCAAAACCACTTTCTGATTATGAGGCACGCCGTAGTGGAGGACTCCGGAAATTTTGACCACCTGGGGTTCTTTAACGTGCACCTAAATCTAAGCACACGGGTGTTTTCGCATTTCGCCCCCATCGAAATGCGGCCGCCGTGGCCGGGATTCGATCCCGCGACCTCGTGCTCAGCAGCCCAACACCATAGCCACTGAGCAACCACGGCGGGTAGCCTTCGAAACATCTGAGGGGATTTGGCACATATGGCCTAACACGGAGCTTGATGTACCCGGCCACTATAGACTCGGACAGAACACTTGAGCCGAATGTGAGTATCAGGTGCTTGGTTATGATTTCTTTGCTGTCTCACCCCATCTTAATTCTTTTGACATTGATAACATTCTGTTCACTGAAGCCCCCCAAGAGATCAGCCTCAATGAGCTCCAGCAAGTCATCGTCCGAAACAACGCCGCGGGTTGTGTTCATCGTACCGTGCGGGGATACAATTACTTGCGTCTCCCGAAATGACACTAGTTTTGGCAATTTCTCATACTGCTTCTGATCGTGGAGCTTCAAGAGTAGATCACCGCATGCCATCCTGGAACCCTTATAACCTGGACCAAACACTTCAGTCAATGACTTGGGAACAAGGAAGGGTGAAATTGTTCGAACTAGTTTATCTGGTTTTTCGGAATGAATGACATGGAAACGGGAGAAGGATTCTTTTTGCCGACCACAAAACTGGAATACTTCATCGGTGCGCCCTCTTTCCTGAGGGCGATTAGAGAGCGGGGGGAAGGAACTATTCATAGAGGAATGTGTAGTTTTCAACAATAACGCCAGCCACCCACCATGGAGCCCTACAAGGGGACGCTACAGGAACAGTAAAAACAGGTACTGCAGACACCAGCTGTACGTTATCACTATAGCTAAATATGAAATAACCTAGGTTGGCTATTCACTCAAAGTTAACCTTGCTACCTGGAAAAATTGGAAGGGAAGCCAGAAGACAGGAAAGGTGGAAAGTGAGAGAAAGACGAAGGTTGGAGGGAGACAGGAAGAGGCAACTACCGATTTCCCCCTGGTGGGTCAGTCCGGGGGTGCCGTTTATGTGAAGCAGAGGCCAAAGAGGTGTGTTGCCTCCGCCGGGTGCCTAAAGGGTCCGCACCCCCGGCATCGGCAGAACGCCCAGGATCGCCCTTTCCCCAGACACGGCTAAGCCGCGCACGGCTACGCGCGGGAGAGTCCAACCCTCGTGTGTCGCACGAGGGTTTGGTGTGTCGCAAACACACCAAAAGACTACTGACACAGACGCCCCTGCGGGGGCAGTCCGAGGTGCCGACGCGCGAAATGCCTAGACACGGGCTCGAGAAGTCGACGCTCTATGTACTTAGTCGCACAGCCGGAGGCGCCGATGCACAAGATGCCTCGGAGAGAGGCATTTGTGCATCGTGGTCGCGCGCGATCTGCTTGATCGCAGAGTCGGAGACTCCTATACGAGAAATGCTTAGCCGCGGATCCGAGGATTGCGTGCGCGATGTGCTTGGTCACGAATTCCGAAACACCCAGTGCTGAAAGGCTTGGCTACGTGTCTGAGGATTCCGCGCGCGAATTTTGGTCGCGATGTCCGCGTCGCCGATGCTCGGTATGCTTAGCCGTGGGTCTCAGACGTCCACAAACGTAGGGATCGGCCATGATACTGCGATGTCCGCGTAGTGCCCGTTTTGACACGCCGAGTCGTGAATTCCAGACTCGCGAGGTGCAAAGAGCGGAGCAGACGACGCGAGCGCCGGACCAATGGCGCACCGCCCTGGAGTCACGCGGCGGGCACGACTCTGGCACGACCTTCAATCATTTGTGTTTTGTGTGCTTGTTTCTGTACGGAGGGGGTAGCTGAAGCAGCCAATTTGAAGACGGAGAAATGCACTTTCCAATTAGACCAAGAACAGGCAGCCCCCAGTGCCTGTGGAGGGCATACAAACTGTACTCTTGCCGTGCTGCAGCCATACCAAGAAGTGTTAGTCGTGCAACAGCATATTGCATTTTCGTAAGATGGCGGCGCTCGGTTGAGTCGTTCCAGAGATATCGTGGCTTGAAAAATGCTGTTCTTTCCTGATTTCCGCAAACTTTTTCACCAAACAAATTTTGAGAGCACTTCTACGTGGTTTACAGTGATGATATTTCAGAATTAGATAGAGAAAGAGTTAGAGAACCTGAAAATGTGATTTTCAAAAAAATAGATTTTTTGGCCATTTCTTGCTATGCGAACGCCGCGTCCCCCCATAAAGGGCAGTGACAGTGACAAGAACTTTATTAGAGTGTCCTGAAGAACTTGATTGGAGGGAACCGAAGGCTCCCCGATCAAGTTGGTGGCTCCGCCCACGACGGGACAGGAAGATGGTGACTCTCCGCGACGTCGCGGGCCCTCTGGACGGCCTGTAATTGGCTTGGGAAATCCGAGCTCTTCAGCAAGGCGTCCCACTTAGACTTGTTATGAAAGTCGGAGCCCGCGTTGTACGGGCACAACCAGAGCATGTGGTCGAAGGAGCAGCACGCGTGACCGCATTTGGAGCACGACTGCGGAAAGTTCGGGTCTATCCAACTAAGCGCTCTCGGGGTAAAGTACGATCTCGTCTGCAAAAGCCTGAAAGTAACAGCCTGAGCCCTGTTCAGTTTCGGACTGGGGGGAGGGAAATTTCTCCTGCTGTGTCTGTAATTTGACGTAATTTCGTGAAAGGTTGTAAGTTTATCTTTGAAGGGGCAATCCTGCGGGAGAGCCGGACCGCTAGCTCTGGCGCGGTTCGTGAATTCACGCGCCAGTCAGTTGGCCCGCTCGTGAGGGTTGCAACCCGCTCGGTTAGTTGCATCGTCCATGTGGGCCGGGAACCATGCTATGGTGATATGACCTGCAGTTTCTTCTCGCGTATTAATACGAAAGCATCTGTTAACGATGTCGGCTGTGTGTTTACAAACTAGAGCGGACGAGAAAGCTCTGACCGCCGTGCGCGAGTCGGAGAAAATGGACGCGGGGCCTTTTGCGGCTTGAAGAGCCAAGGCTATCGCGGTTTCCTCCGCCTCGTTCGCGTGTTTGGCGTAGACTGATGCGGCGCTGATAAGTGTTTCGCGCGCGTCAACGACCGTGATTGCAAACCTGTCTTCGCTGCCATATTTGGCGGCGTCAACGAAGAATGCATCTGCCCCGTAAGGATCTATTCGTCGAAGGATGGCTCTAGCCCGCGCTCTTCTGCGACCTTCGTTATATATTGGGTGGATGTTCCTCGGCACGGGCTCAACCTTTATACCTTCACGGGCTAATTTAGACAGGGGGCGTCGGTTGAGCGGTGCCTGTATAGGGAGTTGACCAGCTTCATCAAGAATTTTGATTCCCGGCTTAGTTGATGAAAGCCTGGAGATCTGTGCAATGAACTTTGCTTCAATTAATTCGTCTGTGGTATTGTGAATTCCGAGTTCAAGTAGTTTTAATGTGCTATCGGATTGTGGAATACCGAGTATTCTTTTGACGCCGGACCTGATGAGTGTGTCGAGTTTGTTCTTTTCAATTTTGCTCCACTTGAGGTACGGTGCCGTGTAAATAATGTGACTGATGAAGAAAGCTTGGAAGACCCTGAGTAGGTTGTCCTCCTTGAGTCCCCGCTTTTGCTTGCGATTCTAGTTATGAGTCTTGGTATATTTTTCGCCTGCGCGCTCAGCTTGTTTAGAGCTTCTGCATTACAGCCTTTGGCGTTGATTAGAAGTCCTAAAATTTTGATGGAGTTCACCCTCGGAATGGGGTGCCCTTCTCGTGTTGTAATTTCGACTGGCAGCGTTTCCAGAGGCTCGAGGTTCCTAACGCCCTGCCTCGACTGTCTGTAGAGGAGGAGTTCGGATTTGGTTGGTGACAGCTTGAGACCCGTGCATGTAAGAAATTTTTCCGTTACATCTATGGCCGCCTGGAGAGATTGCTCTAGATCGGCCAAAGATCCCCCCGGGGACCAGATTGTGATATCGTCTGCATAGATTGCGTGGCCTATTTTCGGGAGTGCGGCCAGCCTTTCAGAGAGTTTATGCATGGCGATATGAAATAGTAGCGGGGATAGGACCGAGCTCTGAGGGGTTCCGCAGTTGCCCAGTTCGTACGGACCGCCCGAGATCGTGCCCAGTCGAAGGAACGCTTTCCTTTCCGATAGGAACGAGAGAGTGAAATTAAAGAATTTCCGCCCTAGGTTGAGATGGGAAATTTCGTTCAAGATGTGTTCGTGAGCCACGTTGTCAAAGGCCTTAGCGAGGTCGAGTGCAATGATACCTCGTACGTCCCGCGTCTCGTTATCGAATATAGATCTTTTCAGGAGGAGCATTGCGTCCTGTGTGGAGAGTCCCTTTCTAAAACCTATTGGATTATGCCTAAATAGTCCGTGGTTTTCGACGTGTTCAACGATTCGATTGTGTACTGCATGTTCTGCCACTTTGCAAATGCACGATGTTAGAGAGATGGGACGCAGGTTATTTATGTGCGGATGTTTCTCCGGTTTGGGGATGAGCACCACTTTGGCGGTGCGCCATTCCGACGGGACCTGCCCCGAGCTCCACACCTCGTTTATCTCTGCCGTTAGGATTTCGATGGCCTTATCGTCCAGGTTCCGGAGGAGCTTGTTGGTGACCCCGTCTGGCCCCGGGGCGGATCTTCCATTTAGGTTGAAGAGTACGTCTCTGATTTCTGGAACCGTAAAAGGTTCGTCTAATTCTGGCCTGTCTAGCACCGTGTAAGCCCTCTCGCGCTTATGCCTTGCGAATCTCCTTCCTTGACGGGTAGGTAAGTTCGCGCCAGGTCGTTGACAATTACATCGTTTGTGAGGCCCGAGGTGACCTGCTCATGTATGAGCCTATCGACGGCGAGATTTAGCGCATTCCGGGACTGTTTATCGTTTAAGAGGCTTTTAAGCAGATTCCACTTACTACCTCTTCTCATGCGACCGTCCGTTTCGTTGCACGTTTCGTCCCACTGTTGCAGGGCCAGTTGCTTGGAATAGCACTCTATTTCCTTGTTTAGTGACGTTAGTTTTGCTCGTAGTCGGCGATTTAATTTCTATATTTTCCACCTCTCTCCAAGAGCGTGTTTAGCCTCCAGGAGATGCGCTAACCGAGAGTCCATTTTGGGGACTTCATGTTTTGTGCTGATTTCTTTGGTCGCGTTTTTGACGGCCTGTTTAAGATTGGTAATTAGTTCTTTGAAGGATTCACTTCAGGAGGCGGTTTCGGCTCGAATGATTCGGAAAAGATCCCAATCGACGTATTTGTATTTGACCGGAGGTTTGCGTTTGACCTGCACCGCGATTTCGAGAACGTAGTGGTCACTACCCAAGTCCTCCTGAAGATTATCCCGCGTGCACTCGACATTTCGGAAGAATGTGAGGTCTGGCGTTGTGTCTCGACTGACCGAATTACCATAACGGGCAACTCCGGCGATTTTTCGATGTCAGCGGAAGTTGATGAAATTATCTTGGTACGTTCCTGTGCAAACTGCCGTCATGTGCTCAAAAAAGCAGGTTTGAGAGTTGCACAGATGTTTTACAAGTTAATTTAATAAATTGCATCGAACAATCTACCTTTCCTGCTCCTCAAATACAGGAAACATTGAGTATGACGTCAGGGGAGTCCCACTCAGAGCATGCCGGGATCATGCAAACCACAGCGACGAGAGCGTGGAGGCGTCGACAATCGTAAACTAGTGCTCCGCGTGAGAAGTTGCTGTCACGAGAATTTGCGTTCCCTATGGACGGGCTAGTGATGGGGGTGGCAAGTGGTGTTGCGGTGTTGGCTGCACGAACTACAGCCCTCGCCGTCCGCACACGCAGTTTGAGGCTATACCGATTAACGTTTATAGATACTTTTCTATAAACGTTGATGCCGATCGCGTTCAGCCGAGGTTAAGCCTATATGTCCCAGTCACGTAGTTCATGTGTCTGCTGCTGGGGGACATGAGCGACTGACATGAAGCTAATTAAGCCATCAGAATGAAGAAAACTACTGTGGTTCAGTTTTGCCCATACGAATTTGAAATAAATCATACCTCATTTCGTACATTCCAGACACAAAAAGCGAGAAGCTACGACACGGAGCAGTATCGACATCGGTCCGCTGCCGTTTTCGACGGAAAGCTGCCCGCCGTACTCACCGGCACTTAAATTAAATGCGACTACCAAAATGGGTGCATTTTTACTTATTGTCATGCAGTCTCATTATTTCGCTTCCGAGCTACACTGCTTGCGTCGTATTCCAAATGGGCAGCGAGCGTAGGCCCCTTCGATACAGCTGCGTAAACAACCGCCTCGTTCAGCTGCCAACGGTGTCTATACTGGTATGTGCGTTTCCGCGAGAAAACTACGCGTTCCCTAAATGAACGATTACACGCGCAAAGTCCTCATCTATGTTCACTTTACGAAACACACCGTGTGCATGTAGAGAATACGGATGATAAGTAGGCAGCATAACGCTCCCGTACTTCAGTCTCGCGCTCGCAGTTTTTGAAGGTGCGTGGTCGCTCTAATCAGCGCGATTCAGAGTGATGCAAAGGTGCTTACAAGATCTGCCTGTTTTGATATGTTCTGACATTGTTTGATGTCAACGATGAGCGGCTAGTATTATATCTCAAGCGAACGACGAGTGGTCGCTGCACCTGCCGATCGATGTAAACAAATGCACCGTTCGGTGCTTTGGACTGCCAGCGGTGTTTTTGAGAGATACAAACGCGGAAAGTCATGCTGCACATCTTGCAGTGAGCATCCGAAGCATTTCCCCGAGAAAGGGTATAACACCTAAAATAGCAAGCAGCACGTATAAAATCAGTGGTTTGGGCTACCCTTTGTCTTCATGTTGCAGCACGATATGTAGCGCATGGGCGCTGGCTCTCGTGATGACGGGTGGAATGCACACGGCGATTCGTGGCTATCGAATTCGTTAGAATCGTACCAGTCAATATTTGACAGATCCGAAGAGTTGGTGCAGCTGAGACTGTCACTCGAAGATCCGATGCAGTCACGATTCAGCCGAGTGTCTGCTCTTCACTACCAACGAGCGAGACCGGCATATGTTGCGCACCTTCCAGGGTGGTACAGTGAACTAGAAGGCTTTCTGGAAGGGCGATGAGAATGGCTATAGGGACTTGTTGGTACGGCATATCTTATTTCGCTGTAGCGCAAGCTGAACAAGGACAGCAGAAAGTGTGTTTCAGGTGTGCCTTTCTGTTGTCCTTGTTCAGCTTGCGCTACAACAAAATAAGATTTCTATTTGCGCGAGCGGCTTCCTGGGAGCGGGCCTTTCAGCGTGGAATAATGCGGCGGCGCTGGCGTCGACCACTCTTGACAAATGCCACCGGCCGCACTGCAGCCTGCAGCGGCGCAGCATTAAACTGAATGGGGTTTCTTACGAGTAACTCGCTAGCCGGTACTTCTGAAGGAAACAAAAAGAAGACCGTCCATATACGCACACAGAACAAAGCAATGTTGGCGTGTCCCGTGCATAACCACGAAGCTAGGAACAAAAAGGGGACGCGTTGGTTTAGCAAGTTTACTGTACTTCTGATGTAGTTGTTCAGTTGTTCGTAAGGTAAGCGCGTCCGCACGGATGCACTCGTTAATGGTAGGTGCCTGAAACATTGTTACGTAGGAAGACGCAGACGGAAAGCTATGTACAAGTATATTTACAAGAAAATACGCTGCGCTTGGCCAAGCGGCAACAGCCCGCGCAAGCTTCCTATCGTCATCGTCGTCTTCTTACTGCTCGGCTCTTCGTCATTGGAAATACTATCCTGTAGCACTACCCCCGGCGGCAAAAGCGCCGGGCCGGTGCGACTAAAGGCCGGAGTCAGAAGCAGTGTAGTAGGTCTTGAGCCTACTAACGTGCACGACATCACTAGATGCCAGAGTAGATGACGAGGTTGAGCTCACAGGAGCAATATCGTACGTCCCAGGCGTCACCTGGCGCAGCACGCGGTAGGGCCCTGTGTATCGCGAAAGGAGCTTTTCTGAAAGTCCGACGTGACGAGAGGGCGACCACAGGAGCACGAGTGCACCAGGCGAAAACTGTACATCACGGTGGCGGGCGTTGTACTGACGCTGCTGCGTGGTTTGCGAGTCCGTCAGTCGAGCACGGGCAAGCTGGCGTGCATGGTCGGCGAGGGCGATGGCGTCGCACGCATACTCGGTTGTTGAGATCGCAGCAGGAGGAAGTAATGTGTCAAAGGGCAAGGTCGGTTCGCGACCGTAGAGTAGATAAAATGGAGAAAATCCGGCGGTGTCGTGCCGGGAAGAATTATAAGCAAATGTGACGTAAGGAAGGGCAACGTTCCAGTCGTGGTGGTCCTTCGAAACGTACTTGGACAGCGTGTCGGTAAGAGTACGGTTTAACCGCTCTGTCAGGCCATTGGTTTGAGGATGGTATGAGGTAGTCAGCTTGTGTTGAATACAGCAGGAACGTAGAATGTCAGCGATAACTTTCGAGAGGAAGTTACGACCACGGGCAGTAAGCAGCTGTCGCGGGGCGCCATGCACTAAGATAATGTCACGCAAGAGAAAGTCCGCGACGTCAGTGGCACAACTGCTAGGGAGAGCCCGCGTGATAGCGTATCGGATGGCGTAATCAGATGCGACAGCTACACATTTGTTCCCAGAAGATGACGTAGGAAAGGGACCAAGGAGGTCTAATCTAACACGAAAGAACGGTCCACAGGGACGGTGATCGGATGGAGATGACCGGAAGGTAGCACCTGAGGTGTTTTCCGACGCTGGCAGGGATCACAGGCAGCAACATAGCGTCGGACGGAGCAAGCGAGACCAGGCCAATAGAAGCGGCGGCGGACGCGGTCATACGTGCGGGTTACCCCAAGATGTCCTGCAGTGGGTGCGTCATGCATCTCAAAGAGCACAGTCTGTAGTAGATGTTTTGGCACGACAAGAAGATCAGGGCCATCAGGGAGGAAGTTCCTTCGGTACAGAATGCCGCCCTGGAGGACGTATCGGCGAACCGATGCGTCGGTAGGTGTTGAGCGCAGACGCTCGATGAGTACTCGCAGCGATAGGTCTCGGTACTGCTCATCGGCGATGTTAGCGAAGGCGGACACGGTGTCTGTGGTGCACATGATGTTAGTCTTTTAAAGGAGCAAAATGAAGAGGGCTTCCTAAGATATATGAAGAGAAGGGTAAGTCTGCTGAAAGCTCATGAAAGAAATGCAATATTAATGGTAGATCAAATACACTTACAGCAGTTCTTTGCATACAAGGGTGGCAGCATAACAGGGGCTGCTGCGAACTGTTCTGAACCTGCTATGACAGCGCATGTATTTATGGTGCAGTCTCTCCTGTCACCGTTCAAAGATGTTGTACACATCCTTGCAGTGTCAGAAATTACTGCGGAGGAACTGCATGAAACTGTAAAAAAGTAGTCTTGAGACTTGAAGAAGCGAACCTTCATATCGTAGCAGTCATCACAGACAACCGGAAAGTAATGGCTATTTTCAGTGAGGCCCAGAAGCTCGAAAATGTTTACCCCCATCCAGCTAATCCGCAGCAGCCACTCTTTCATATCGTTGACTCTGTGCATTTGGTGAAATGTATCACAAACAATTGGCTAAACCAAAAAAATCCTAACAAATGTCTATATTACCCACATCTTCCCCGTGGAACCACAAGAGAGCGTCTGCGGTCTTTGGGATAAATAGCATATTGTCGTAGAAAGCTTGTGTTTGTAGAATTGAGGTTTGTCTCTTGCACACACAGCACTCCTGGATTCAATTTGCGTATGAATTCACTTATATCATCCGGATTGTGGGATAAACCTCTGGCGTTCCAATGTATCTTTTGTGTAGCCATATTGGAAGTGTTGTGCTGTGTGTCGAGAGAGGTAGTTCGAGTTAGCTCACGAGGCCTTGCAAGGCCCTGCGAGACGGTATTTTCCTTTTTTCCCGGCACGCTCCACGGAGCTACGCAGTTCCTTCGGCGTCTGCGACACCGGAAGAGTGTTGGCTGCATCGATCGTCTCTTCCGAGGCGGTAGATGAAGCCCGCTCGGCGGGTACATTCTTAGGTTTGCCGGGCCTGTCTGCACGGGCTGTGGCCCTGGGACGGGCAGGCCCGGAGGTCTGCTGGCCCACCTTGACTGGGCGCGGAACAGCACTGGCTGCTCCTGCCAGGGGGGCTGGTGGCGTAGCTGCCATCATACTCCGTGTGACTTCAGTGGCCGCCGAAGGACGTGGCGCTGCCCCCCGGCGTGTCATATCAGTGCAGGAAGGACTGGATTGATTGTGGAGAGCGAAACGCTTACGTGCTTCTGGAAAAGATACGTTGAGTTTGACTTTCAGTTCTGTGATTTATTTCTCTTTTTTCCATGAGGGACACGATTTTGAGTAAGCAGGGTGATCTCCTTCACAGATGGTACAGTGCGTTGCTGAAGTGCAGACGTCTGAAGCATGTTCTGTTGAACTACACTTAGCACAAGTATCACGCCCTCTACAGGTTTGCGACCCAAGCCCAAAACGCTGACACATGAAGCATCGACGCGGATTTGGGATCTATGGTCTGACACGAAGCTTGCAGTAGCCGGTTTCTATTGTTTCACGTAGGTTGCTGGTTCCGAAAGTAATGATTATGTGTTTGGTAGGTATTTGCCTTGTCATCTCGCCTTAATGTTATCCTTTGCAATTTCACTACGTTCTGGTGTTGCCAGCCTTCTAGTAGTTCGCTCTCACTCAGTTCGAGAGGTCATCTTCAGAGACGACCCCGCGCACTGTGTTCATGGATCTGTGTGGGCCCACTGAGACGGGAATTTCCCCAAATGCTACAAGTTTCGAGAGTTCGTCATATTCTACTTTGTTTCGATGTTCGTGAAGAAGATCGCCACTTCCCATCTTCGTTACTACATAGACTGGGCCAATTGCTTCAATGAGACATTTCGCTACAACAAATGGTGAGATCATTCTGACTGTTTTGTATCGTGCTGACTGTGTACAACGTGTTACTTGGGAAAAGATTGTTTTGGTTTCATGAAAAACGCGAGTTTCATCGGAGCGCCCCCTCTTGAGGGAGTGATCAGATAATGGAGGAAAGTCATTTGCTATATAGCGTTGGAAAATTCGGCCGCGATAGTGGCCACCCACCACCGAGCCCAACAAGAGGACGCTACAAGGTTGGAAGAATACCTGCATATGCCAGCCATGCATCGCTGCTATAACCTAATATCCCCACGGTTGGATAATTACACCAGGTTAACCCTTGCCGCCCAGAATACAGAAGTGAGAAGTGATAAGAAGAAACAGCGAGAGAGAAAGCAAAAGATTGAAGAGGAGGACAGGAAAAGGTGACTGTCGATTTACTCCAGGTGGGTCAGTCTGGAGGTGAAGCAGGGGCCAAAAAGGCGCGTTGCCTCCGCCTGGAGGTCTTAAAGGTCCAAACACCCGACATTGGCTCAACCCCCAGGATCCCCATTTCAACAGACACGGCTAAGCCGCGCACGGCTGCATGCGGTAGGGCCCAACCCTCGTGTGCTCGGGTACCTGGTGTCGCAACACACCAAAAGCCTGCTCCCGTTGGAAGATGCGCACCAATTCATACTTAACACTGGAGAACAAGACATTGAGGCAGACCTTCGGAGAGCACCAACAGCCCGGGAATGGGAATGGGCGGCATCACGGGTGAGTGCTACAACGACATGTGGATGCGACTGAGTTATGATGTGTCTAGTCGAGGCTTTGGGCAAGCTGGAAGGCCAGATATTGTTGGACCTCCTAGAGCAGGTGATAACAAATGCACAAATCCCAGATCAGTGTAAAATGACCCGAGTTATACCACTGTATAAAGGGGCGGGAGACAGAAAATACTTCATTAATTACAGACCAATTGCAGTCGCACAGGTCCTTTATAGGATGTGCGCCCAAGTAGTACGACAAAAACTACAGAGATGGGCTGAGGGGAAAGGGCTTTTGAGAGAGCTCCAGATGTGTTTTCGCACTGGGTGGCGTATGGAAGAATCTGTAATAACCCAGTGGATAGAAATCGCTGAGATGACCCGAAGCCCGTTATATGTGGCATTTTTGGACCTTAAAAAGGCATATGATAGCGTGCATACGCTTATCCTGTGTAGGATACTGCGGGAAATGGGCCTCACTATAGCAGATACACAGCTGTTTGAAGCCATGTATACTGGTTTGATGGCAAAGGTGGAACGGGGCGGTATCACGAATCCCATCTCCATGACATGTGGACTTCACCAGGGGTGTCCACTGTCCCCACTCCTGTTTATGGTTTACCTGGTGGGTGTCGTCCAAAGGCTCGAGGCATCGCAGTGTGGTTTCACATTGCAACGCAGCGTACAGGGACAGCAGGTAGCTCAGCAGATACCTGCATTAATTTATGCTGATGACATCACTCTGCTAGCGGGCAGTGTCGAAGACCTATAGAGATTACTGGATATATACGGCGACGCGATGAGTGATCTTGGTCTAAAATTTAACCAGGCAATGTGTGGGGTGATGGCATGGGGTCTAGAGCAACCTTTATGGCAGAGTGGTTTCTGCAAGGCAGCAGTGAGCCTCTGACGGATGCGACGAAATACCTGGGCGTCTACCTTAGTGCGGGCCCAAACTACCTCCTCCAGCACGAGAAGCAGATGAAGGCGACAGCGGTGCGCTGCAGAAGGGTCTTGGGTAAACAGGCTCTCTGGTCGTTCAATAGGTACGAAGTGGTGAGGGGCGTTTGGAAGATGGCGGCTGTGCCGGGACTCACTTATGGCAACACGGTGCTGAGTTTGTCCTCCGGAACGAGAGTTACTCGAGAGGCGCCAACGTGATGTTGGTAGGTTTGCCCTCGGTGTGCGGAAGCGCGTAGCGGTGGAGGCTATCTTGGGTGAACTTGGATGGTTCACTTTCATAGCAAGAGAGGCTGCGGGCAAATTTCTATTTGAACTGAGGCTCTCTCGGTTACCGGAGGTCCACTTTGCCCACCAGGTGTGTACGCATGCCATCTATGCCAGCTGCTCCATCCGATGGAAGAGAAGAACACGGAGCGTGGGTGACCGGTATGGCCTCCCGACTGTTAACCTGACGGCGCAGGTATAGCACCGCGGACACTCAGCTCTGAAGGTTCGCGACATAGTCCGGCTCGCCGAGACTGCGGAGTGGCTGCTAGCAGCACAGAAAAAGACGACGCTGGAGCTATATATTGCGAAAAAACAGTCCATCAAAAAAGACTGCTATGATAACTCCTTAGAAAGCAGGCTACTGGCACGCAAGTGCGGCGCACAAGATTCACAAACAATTTACAGACGTTGTGTTCGCAAAGTGGGACGGTAGAGGAGATGATCTAGCCTGTAGTGGTGTGATGTAGCGCTCTCCTACCTGACGCGGACTCTCTACCGGATGCACTCAGCTTCGAACAGAATCGTGACAGGCGGAAGTCAATCGAGACGATGAAACGCCGCCTAGAACATTGGTTGCCTTCTAATATGATGCGTCGGCGGTTATCATTTAGATCGACATTGGCTGCAGTGGACTTAGTTTTTTTCCCTTCTTTTACTTTTTTTTATTTGGCTTGGTCGCGCGGTACACCTCGTGGCCTACTCGTTGCAAAGGATGTAGCTGTAATAACCTCTCACCAGGCACGCACCCAGAATTTTTTTCGGGGGGGGGGGGGCAACCCAAGGTAACTTTTCTATGCAAATGAGGGGGGCACCTTTACTAGTACAAATGTGAATAACACCCACCATTCGCCATAAAACGCGTAAACCCACAAAAGAGAAATGAAATAAGGTGTACTTTACAGGTACGCCTGTGCGATACACCTCTCCTTTACTTGGCAAACAAAGAACCACGCCAAATGGACTCGCACAGGAAAGAAGCGCAGGAAGAACACTGCCAAAAAGAAGAAGCGAAAGTGTAAAATAAAGATTACTTTAGTAGAATATACCTTCAAAAAAGTTGTTGGCAACAAAGGTACACGGACCACACGGAGCTGTGTTACTCTGCCAGCCTATGTCAGAAGCAAACAAAATGGTCGTCATGCGGCCTTTTCAAGATGGCGTCGTACTTGATACCTCCTGAGCGTCTGCTGTTCTTCAAAAGTTTTTTCATCGGCGGAAACAATGAGGTGTGCAACAGACACGGACAAAATGTATCGAGTCTGAGCATTTCACTTTTCAAAATTTTGCTGTGCCGTTCATTTCACTGCTGAACCCGTTTTACTCATGAAACTTCACTGCCAACTGAAGTTAAACTTCACAACAAATAGTTGTAGCGAAGCAAGCATGTTATTTCAGTTCAATAATGAATTAGGCATTCGCCATTCCACTATAATAGGCGAGGGGAGGGATGTATAAAATTACACGCTAATAATTTCATTTTTGTAGTTGCAGCCTTATTTAGGCAGCAGAAGAGGTTTGAAGTACGAATTATTTGCAGCCTTGCGGAGGAACAGTCTGGTTTTTGTGGTTCGTTATTCTGCGCGCTATGCTTCCAGTGGAACAGTGGTTGGCATTTCTGAGCGCGTGGGCGGGGCTTCATTGCCAACTTAAGAGGAAGCTTTAGCTCGGGTACTCCTATCTAAATGCATGTAAAAGGAGAATTCGTTTTTCTCAGCAAGAACGGCACCAAATTTGACGAGGTTTGCTGCATTTAAAAGAAAAACTTGAACTCTAGTGACTGTTGGTTTCGAATTCTTGCTTTATATCGTGAATTTTTTATCAAAAATATCAAAAATCGAAAATTTTAAGAAAACGAAACTATCAAGTTTACAACTGTCTTTCGGCAAAGAAAAACGATATCACAATTCTGTGAACTGCATCTAATAGCACATTTAAAGAGGACAAAAGTGATTTGTTACATATGAATCTAAAAAAAAAGATTAGTAATATGGAAATACACCTTTTGCAGAACCCTTGTAAACACAACAAATTCACCTAAGATGTAAAATGATATATCGAATTTGTCCGCTTTGAATGGTCTAATGGATGCCGTTTACAGAACCGCGACATCTATTGATGCAGAGCTATGGATATGTAAACTTCGTGCTTCTACTTTTCTCAAATGTCGAATATTTGAAAATCTTTTTAACAAAATTCAGGCACTAAATCGAAATTCCTCTTGAAACAGTCACTAGAATTTAACTGTGTCTCTCAAATGCAACAAATTTCATTAAAATCGGTCCAGGGGTTATTTCAGAAAAATTTTTTTGCGTTTTACGTGTACATGAATAGGCCGCCTTGGAGTTGGGCCCGAGCTAAAGCTTCCTCTGAAATTGTATCCGACTATAGTAGCATTTCTTGAATTATCTCTGGAAGAAACATACAGAAATATATATTTGCAGAACAATCACACTTCTTTTGGATCCCTCGTTTACTGCTCTAAGAAATTAAGTGGCACAACCGACTCTTATTGTTATTTGGGAAGTTACGTAACGATGCGTGGCCGCCAGTCGCATACAACCGCGTATGGCGCAGGAAGCTGTGACTCTACACGTACTGCACCCACCGCGGATGGTTAGAAAAACATGTACATAAGCACAGAAGAGAAGTGGCAACGTTAAGCGGCTCGAATGATAACTGTAGAGGCGTCATTCAGAACACACGGAATTGTCCACCACTTCCGGCGGCGTCCGCTCTACTTCCTTTTTAAATAAAAAGATGCTGATCTATGATTATTTTCATAAACAACGGTTATATTTGTTAATTTTCGCTTTTCCTCCTTGTTTGGCTGTTGCCTTCGCTCTGTCCCTTCGTAGATCGCTTAATTTCTCAAATCCTTGCGACTCTTGTTTCCAGTTGGCAATTTTGCACGAAAAGAGCTGTACAATTAGGCAAAATCAGAAGAGTTAACAGGTGACAGTCATATTGCTTATCGGTTTAATTATTATTGCACAGATTTATGATGGACGCTCTTTCACATTATTTTATTTCCCACCTTATCTAAGCCATATCACGTGTATGTGGTTCCGGGCATCTGCCAGCGTCGCGGCGAGCCGTCACTCGAGGAAATAATGAAACAAAAAATTACCGACGATTACGTTACTTCCTAATGCGAAATTTGAGCGCAGCAAATAAGCTGTTTCACCTTTTCGATAGATTGAGGCAAAGAAATCGAGCAACACATGTATGCGCTATCACAGAATTTTTTTTTTTTTCACACGTATTCCTTTAACAAAGACTCCATTAACAGTTCTTGACAGTCATGAAGGAAGCTTTGTGGTCGGAGAAATAGACTGATATATGTTCGACTTGGTACACCAATGCTTGATTCTCAAAGACGAGATCTATACAAGTGCCTCGCGAGGTTGTCACAGCCGTGGGACGCGTTACGAGCGAGAGGAACGGGATGTTCTCCCGCATAAGTGTTAGGAAATTGCTGTTTGTCTTTATGTCAACATTAAAGTCCCCCACTACTAACATCGGTGTGAATCGATGGACGGTTAATGCGAGTTGCAGGAAGTGCACGACGTCTTTCGTGAGTGCGGTAGCGGACTCACGAAAGCGGTATCAGTCGGTCGCTGCTAGCGCTGGGGGGATGAAAGGGGGGCGGAGCTGGTTATGAGGCCGACGACAACGCGAAACCCAGGAACGGACGCCAAAGAGCCATTTGTGTAGCCAGCCCTCCTCCACAGTCTCTCCTCCTCCCTTCCATCATCCTCCCTCGCCCGGAGAGCCGACAGCGCGCATGCGCGGCGGCGGAGCAGCGGCGCATGCGCGGCGGCGGAGCGCGGCGGCGGAGGCGAGCTGGTTACGAGGCCGACGCCGACGACGACGACGCCGACGACGACGCGAAACCCAGGAACGGACGCCAAAGAGCTGCGCTCTAAAAGAAAAGTTAAACCCAATTGGCATTTTCTCTGGCCGCAACTCATTCCACGTGCATATAGACCAGCTGACCATGAACTGAATCCCTTTCTTGGTTCCTGGATCAGTCTAAACGAAGAAGGTTGAACTTACGAAGCAACAACGATGGGCGTGAGCGTTGAATAGACGGTAACTGAACGCATATCAATTTAATCGCGCGGGCACCGAATTGATGAGGAAGCTGGCCATCACATCCAAGGAGACGCCGATAACTACCGCCATCCAAAAGGAGTGAACAAGGCAGCAAAATGTTGACCGCCGAATAGCTGTCAAAACTCAACATTGATTAGACGGCGCTTTAGGAATGTGTTTGAGAAATGGTGGCGTGCGCGGGGAGTGGGGGAGGGGGTTTATGATCCTTAATTTCAAGGGGGGGGCGGGCCCCCCCCCGGGCTCCCCCTTGGGTACGTGCCTGCTTCTCACCATCACGTGAATTAGTGCAACGCCAGAGCGCTTCGTGCCAATTTGTGCATTTAAAGCCTCTTGCGTTTACCACCACACAATACCGCACTGGGTGAAAAGCTTTAAAAATGCGCAATCACCACGCATTATCGAATTGACAGCGACGGCAGTTTCATTCGCAGTTGTTTGACTAGGCGCATATGCGCTGGCTGCATAGCTTCAGAGCAGCAACGTCGCCGTCCATGATCGCGTCTATAGCGGTTGCGGTTTCATCAGCGGCGGTTGCAGCAAACAGTTTCAATTTGACTCTGTAAGCCTCTCGAGAATGAAGAGCACCACCTACATTGGAATGTACTAACGATCTGTTGGCAACCAGCACACTGGTGAAAAAAACACCGGGTTGTGCGCACGGTTGCAAAAGCGTATCTCAGACGAAAGCGCGGTCGTGCTGCGAAGGAAGTTGTGAGGTCTTCGCAGCTGTGCAATCCAATCAGTCGCGAGATTTTGTCAACAAGAGACTCAGGCAGGGGTGCCCTTTATCACCACCACTGTTTATGATGTACACAGTAAGGATGTAAACGACGCTAGAGGAAAGTAATATCGGCTTTAATCTCGCATACAAACAGGCGGGTACAGTAGTAGAGCAACAGCTTCCAGGTTTATTTTATGCGGACGACATTGTGTTGCTAGCTAATAAACAAAGTGATTTGCATCGTCTGGCTAATATCTGTGGACAGGAAGGCGAGAATGTAGGTTTGAAATTTAGCGTTAGAAAATCAGGTGTTATGGTATTCAATGAAAACAGTGAACAGACAGTGGCAATACAGGGCCAGGAAGTACCTCGGGTAAAAGAATATAAATACATTGGTATATGGATAAAAGAAGGGAATAGATTTATGGAAATACGAAAAAAAACAATAACAGTAAACGGGAGGAGAAATGCAGCCATAATGAAGCTTAGAGCGTTATGGTGATACAATAGGTACGAGGTGCTCCGGAGTATGTGGAAAGGTGCAATGGTTCCAGGACTGATATTTGGAAATGCCGTTGTTTGCTTGAAGTCGTGGGTACAATCAGGACTCGACAGGAACCAAAGGTCATTGGGACGCCTCGCATTGGGCATTCACGAAAAAACTACAAATGAAGCTGTACAGGGTGATGTGGGCTGGACAAGTTTTGAAGTGAGGGAAGCTCACAGTAAAATTATGAAGAACGACTGGGGAATATGGAAGAAAGCAAATGGGCTGGGGGGGGGGGGTGTGTTCAGATATTCGTACAGGGATAACATCGATTCACAGTAGAGGAAAGGATTTAGAAAGCTTACCAGCAAGTATGCAGCCTGTATGGTGAGCAACACAGCAACAACAATGCCAAGCGGAAAGTCAGAGAGGCTGAGATAATCTCATGGGTGCACAAACATGCACGACGAGGAAGAAAAGCTTCAAGAGTACATGAGCAAATGTCAGCCAGGAGACATCATTAATGCCGATGAGACCCCCCCTCCTTTTTTATCTGATGCTACCAGAAAAAACCGACATTCAAGGACGATGATTGTGCTGGTTGAAAGTGTAGTAAAGACAGGGCGTCAGATTGCGGCCAACATGACTGGCACTGAGCGATGTCGCCTGCTGGTGATTGGAAAGGCTGCTAAGCCTAGATGTTTTAAAGGTGTCAAAATGTTTCCTGTAGACTACGCAGCTAACACAGAGGCATGCATGACGGACATTTTTAAAGACTGGCCACAAAAACTGGATTGCAAGTTCCTGTCATCAAACTGTAAGGTATTGCTTCTTGTGGACGAGTGCAGTGCTCATATGAATGTGCTGGCCATCTGCCTTGCTTACTTGCCAGCCAACATGGTAATGCAACCCGTGGATCAGTGAATTATAAGAAATGTAAAGGTGTTATACAGAAAGCATATTCTTGAGTGGATGATCATGTGCAGGGACAACTCCACTCAGTACGAGGCGAGCCTTCTCAGTGCCATCCACATGCTAGCGCAAGCTTGGGGTCGCGTTAAACAAGAAACCACTGCCAATTGCTTCAGGGATTGTGGTTTCGTTGCAAGTGCTTCAGGGGATGATTCGTCTTGTCCAGCGAGAGAAGCACAGGCAAGTGAACTTGACGACAATGGTTTTGGAGCAGCTCTTGGCTAAGCCCGTCTTGAAGAGTACGCTGCCGTGGGCAGCGCAGTCGAGACGTGTGGTGTGCTGATGGACATTGAAATGATCGAGATTGTTCGGCCCCATGAGGCTAGTAATGAAAGTGGCATCGACTATGATGTTCGAATTGAGCCGCGACCGCAGGCTGCTGATGTAGCTGCAGGCTCTGCTCTCACTCAGTGGTTTTTTGCTGCGGAGAACAATGCAGAAAAAGCACTCAGACATATATACAGTCTGCAGAACTTGCTTTCCGCAGCAACATTCTGCAGGCAGAAGGATATTGCAATTAGATATGTTTCCCATAAACTGTGAGCTTTCAATCTTATAAAAATGACAATTAGTGTTCCTTCTGGTTAATTGGAAGTTCGTTTATTTCGAAGTTGTTTGCAGTTCCTATGAACTTCGTATTAACGGGAATCCACTGTAGTCGGCAATTCTGCTTAACACTTTCCCGTCAGTCCCTAAACCCATCGACAACCTGTTATCGATGGTTTCAACATGAAATTTTGCCGCGCTCAGGACGCTTTTAGGCAGCTAGCGTCACCCAGCGCACAAAAGAGGTACCACAGTAAAAGCTCGTTAATTGACAACTCCTTATTTCAAAATTTCGGATAATTCGAATTAGCCGACGTGGTCCGTTCGGCAATGTATTGAAAGCAATATGTTATACATCCCGCTAATGCGCACTGGAATCCGCACCATCACCAATAATTCGAACTCCGCGCCACCGTGGATTGGGAGTGCTAGTGCGTGGAAGCACGTTAGCGAAGCTGGCGCCGCCGCGCGGCTTTGCTTTTTCTACCTGCGGTCGTATAGTTAGGCCTGACTGGCGAGAGACGCGTTTGCGCCTCGCAAGGCATGTAACGCCTCTGTTGCAAGTCGCTTCCCTCCCATAAGGTTCAGTATCAAACTCAAGGGCGATACAATCGTCGTCGTGCGCCGTATGTGCGAGTGGAAGAGTGCGAACGTGAGCCAGTGCACGCGGCAGCGTCCTTTTTGTGTAAATGTGTTGTAAGTTATTAAAATTCGCCATTTTCTTTAAGTATGTCTTACACTTTTAACCTTATGTCACCTCTCTGCTTTTGAGCCACCAATCCTCCAATCGCTTTTTGCTAATTTCCACTGCATATTTATTTACATGACTATTGTTATCTCTGAACCCAGGGCCTCAGAAAGCGTGACTGTGCCTGCATCGACATCGGTACGGATACCATCACATTTTAGTATGACGTGTTCTATTGTTTCTACAGATTTACCACACGAAGTACATGTGTCTTCTTCGTTAAATTTCTGTTTATAGCTCCGCGTTCTACGACATCCTGACCTAGCATCAGAGAGTAGGGCACTGGTTCTTGAGTTGTCATAAAATGCTTCCTTCCTGATCTGCTGTTTCCAGTATCGATATAGTTCAACACTATGCTTCTTTTACATTGAATTTATCCAATTTTTTTTTACCTTCCGCGTTTTTACCTGTCATTTCTGTCTGTCTCCGTCCTCGTGTCCGGCATACTTACTGGTTAGGTTCCTAGTTCTTTTTCGCCATTGAGAGTCAACGCTCTTTTTGTATAGGTATTTAAATACCTTAGCTGCTCACCTGTTATCGTCCAATTCCCTCAGGGGTTTTTCGTGTAGGTGCGCAAGAATAATGATGTCGTAGGCAGGATTTTTTTCATGGGGTTATGGAAACAGACAAGTCGCGTTTTAGAAGGGTTGATGCTTATTAAATTAGCCGCAAACCAGTCCATAGCTTTAGTTGCCTCATTCTGTAAGGAGCTGATTGCATCAGAGTAATTAGTTGCACAGGATACAAGAACAGTATCATCGGCATATTGATATATATAATTACCTACTACATTGGACAAATCATTCACATAAATGTTAAAACGCAGGGGGCTTAATATTGAGCCCTGAGGGACTCCAGAATGAATACTGGTAAAAACACTTAAACTATTTCCCACCTTTACACACTGTCGTCTATCCTGCAGAAAGTTAGTAAATTCATGAATGACCCACGAAGGCCTAGGAGAGACAGTTTCTGCAACAAAATCTCATGACAAACACTGTCAAATGCCTTAGAGGCATCCATAAAGAGGGCACATGCTACCCGGTTACGGTCTAGTGTCAAGTTTAAAAGATCAGAAAAAGCTTCTAACAGTGTTTGTGTACCCTTCCTCTGTACAAATCCATACTGATGTGATGAAAATACACTATGCTTATCTAGAAACTGTGTTACCGTAAGAGCCACATGTTTTTTCTAATATTTGAGCTATACAGGGAATTATCGAAATGGGTCTGTAATTTTCAATACTATTGCGTGCACCTTGCTTGTGAAGCGGAATTACAGTTGCGGTTTTCATATCAACTGGAATCACACCACCATCCAAAACAAAGTTTAAAGGGATAGCAATACATGTTTAATTGCGTCAAAATTTCTCTGAAGTTCACTGGCAGAAATTTTGTCGAAGCCAGGTGATTTGTTCGTCTTAAGATTGAAGACAACGGACCTTAATTCTTCAAGCGATAGTAATGGAAGATATGCGGAATCTAGCAAGCTATCTGTTAAAGTACACACCGATGGTCGCCCTGTCCTCGATGCCGACACACTTGAAAATAACTGATTAAATAAGTTTGCCACAGTTTCGTCGTCTGCAGAAAAATAAGCTGAAAGGCGCTGCTTAGGAATTGAAATGTTGCCGCCTCTAAGGTTATTGATTAGGGACTATGTTTTCTTTATGTCAGATCGAGCTTCTTGAAATTTCTTTCTAGAATAAACGCGCTTCACAAGTCTGATCATTGCATTCACCTTGTTTCTGGCACACTTATATCTTAAACGCGTGTCGTTGCAGTTTGACGACCGCTTTGCCTTGGTCCACAACAAGTCTTTTTCCTTTATAGCAGCTAGGATTTCGCTGGTCATCCATTTATGGCTCAGGTTACGTTGCCTGATTTTCACAACGCGTGTTGCCGCTTGCTTAAAAGCATCAAACGCAGCTACAAATTCGCGGTACATGTTTTCCGGTGACACAGTGCATAAAAAATGATCCCAATCATTTTTCTGGACTATATCATCAAAAAGCCTTGGGTCAATTATACAAATTTGTTTGACAGAGTTAATAGCCTCCGATAACAAAGGATTCACAGTCTGTTTCAGTGAACAGCAGACGAAGTAGTGGTCAGAAAGCTTAACCTGAGCAATGCTAGATTTTACTTCCATATTATGGGCTCTAACATTTACATGATCAATGCAGGATGAAACAACACGTTGAGATAGGAATTCTTCGCGACTTGCTGCATCGATTGTCATTTCAAATCCCCATTTAGATATTGTATCTAAATTATCAGCAACTATTCCTACTGTTGGACGTAACGTACCTATATTAATGTCACCTGTGAGGCAAATACATTCATCGGTTCCTAAACGTGATAACGCGGAGTCGAGTTCAGCCAAAAAAAAAAAAAAGACGCCTGTTACCACATGGGGGACGATATACAGAAAGCAAGGCCAATGAAAATCGAGGATTAGATAAGCGGAGAGTAACAGTTTCGGCATGGTCGAAAGGCAAGTGTAGTTCGGAGACTGACCAAGTGTTTTTTACGAAACAGCCACGCCTCCACCCTTCCCGACCGGACGAAAAAAGGAGAATGACCGATAGTCCGGTAGCGCGAAACTAGAAAATAGACCTGACGAGATATTCATCTCGGTGAGTACGATGACATCAAAAAGCAGTGGAACAGAAGATAGAATGGCTACTAAATGGTCCCAGTGCCTACGAATGTTTCTGATGTTTACGTGAGTAACATGAAAAGCGTCATTACCCGGATAACAAAAAAAACCGCGAAACTTCTAAAAGGTCATTGAAAACCTTGAAAGTAGTACCCATGACTAGATAAGCCTCTCAATGTCCAATTTTCTATTAATTCGAACGAGTGGAGCGCCGTCTGCTTTCCTTGCAAACACCTTGCCATTTCTTGTCCAGACGTATTTGAAGGACATTTCCTTTGCTTTAGTGCGAGCTAGCCAGAACAGTTCACGTTTAACCCGTGTGAGGTGGCCATTGAAATACAACCGTGAAAAATCATTCTGCACCAATCTTGCCAAGTTTTTACGTGATCAAAGCCATTGTTCATTCGCTTCAACGGAACACATCTGGACAAGAAAAATTGGAGGACGCTTAAGCTTCGCCTTCAAGAGTGGAACGCGACAGCGTTCCCGTCGACCCGCCAAGGGGTGTAAGACAATGGGCTACAGGGCAGCCATCACTTACGAGGCGCCCCGCATCGGACGCGGTGAGCGTCGAGCCATATGGTCGAGCAACGCAGCGTTCGGCGCAGCAACGAAACGTGCGCCTGAGCAAGCGGAACGAACCAAAGAACTCGGTATCTCGGAGGGAGAAATGATGCACGCCAGCCAAACGTCGTGATCGGCACGGGCAGAGAGATAGACAGATAGTGATCTAAAGAAAGGAAGGACTCTTGATTCTGCAGAGGGAGCAAGGCGAAGCGTTGTCAGGGGAGAGAGAGTCCGAGCCGCACAGCTCCAATGAGCGCGTGGCGCGCCATCTGTCGGGGCAGCTCCGTACATGGAGAGGAGGGGGGTCTTCTGTGTTTGCCGCAAGATGGCTCTGCGTGTGCGGAAAGCGCAGAAGAAATGCAGCGGAAACGCACTTCGCTACTCGTGTAATTGCGACTTCTGTCAGTTACATGTTCATAATTACCGATATACACCGCAGTATAACTTTCCACGGCTCGTTTCGAAGGCAACACCGCATTCACTAGAGGCGCGTTTGTACCGCTTGGAAGCATCGAATTTGTGGCTGAGTGGTAGCGTCTCCGTCTCACACTCCGGAGACCCTGGTTCGATTCCCGCCCAGCCCACCTTGGAAGTTGCTTTTTATTTATGAAGTACCTGCCGTGATTTATCGCTCACGGTCAACGCCGCGGACGCCAACTCGGACGACACCGGCTTTTCTGCCACACGAGCTCCTTAACGCTGTCGCGTTAATAGCTGGTGCAGTATTGTCCCTACTGGGTAGACGGTGGATAGCAGAGACTTGAGTTGCCGCAAAATTAGGTACAGTCGCCCAAATCTTTAACTGTGTGCGGGAGCGGCGACTTTCCCGTGCGTCAGCGCCGTTTGACGGGGCGAGGCTGGAAACAGTGAGGCTAAGCGCATGCGGACAAAGCGCGCTCAGCTGGGCCCATCGTCTACTAGGCTGTTTCCAGCCTCGCCGCGTCATACGGCGCTGACGCCCGGAAAAGTCGCCGCTCCCACACACCAGTTAAAGATTTGGGCGACTGTACGTCAAGTTGTTGCGCAAGATCACTGAGGAAGGATTGCAAGTTCACCTTTGGCTTGCTGGGAAACCCGTGGATCTCGAAGTTCTTTCTCCTACTATACTGCTCCATTTCATTCATTTGCTCACTTATTTTGTCGATCAGGTCTGCCTGGAACTCGAGGGTAGAAGACAGCGAGTCAACCTTGGAACGTAATTCCGCCACCTCCGTCTGATTTTTGTTGACTGTCTCCAATACCGAGTCATATTTTATGGAAAGAAATTCTATTGATGTCTGCACTACCTGTATCGAGTTCTCGATCTTTCCAACTGAGTCCTTAAATGTAAGAAGTTCCTGTACTTTCGTGGCGAGTATTTCTACGCTAGATGCAAGTCGGTCTAGTTTTTCATTTAAAGCAGTAAATTGCTGTGCAAACGATTCTTCTTTTGCTGTCTGTGTCAAGTCTCCTTGTGTGCTTTTTTCGCCGATTCGCCGATTCGCCTGTCGCTGCAACGGAAGTAAGCCGCAAAGATTAATTTAACCCTTTACTGCACAATTTTTTGTTTCTTTGAAATATTATTCATGGAGTTGTAAAGAAGCATAAAAGTAGCTCTACTCCTATGAAAACTAATTTTAGCGAATTTCTGTGGTTTGAACTTGCCGAAAAATGGTATGTTGCGTATTTGCAACAACGTGCAGATAAAAAAGAAGTTGGAGGAGAAACACAGACATAGTGCGATTCATACTCAGATGTTTATTTCCACGTGACAATCATTGGCGCACCTATGATTTAGTGTGGAACGAAAATAAGCAATTTTACTTGCTTATGTAGCACAGGTGGTTCCCATACTTCGTGCAGTGCGTCATGCAGATTCCCGTGCAGCCAGGAAACAATGCAGTGTTTTCATGTTATCGTCAAAATTTAGAACATAGAAGCAAATACGTAAGGCTGTGCCCGTGACGACGTGACACGACAGCGTACGGATGCACCACATCCTTTTGAAGAAAAAAAAAGAAAATTACACCAGAAAACATCTTGCACACATGTTGAATGTGTATTGGACTTACACTTGTGGTTGTATTCACTCCTGGAAAGGTCGCTGCCTTCACTATCAGGAGGAATTGCTCGGCCATAAAAGCGAGCCATTTCACTCTTCCGAAGAAAATAAACGATGTACACGTTGTTGCATTTGCGCAACATAGCAACGTTCCGTCTCCAGGAACAAACTATTCTGATATGACAACGTTTTGTTTTTATATACAGAGTCAGGAGGATGTAGAGCTTAGCGTAAGAATTTTTTTTTTTTGCACTTCGTCTTATGAAGAAATACATTTACAGTTGGCAAAACTTACCTGTATCACTGCTCGCGGGCGCGCGCATCCTCTGGCATATTTGTTTTGCTAGAAGATGCGAAGGATGAGCACACACGGCAGCACAAGGCGGCGCGTTTTTTAGACGAATGTTGCGGAAATGCAACAACTTGTACAGACAGCTCCAAACGGACTTTGCTTCTGTTTTTAAAGCCGTTCATCGGAATGTTGCGTAAATGCAACAAGGTGCAGTACAGGGTTAATTTATACGCAGATATTTTTACTTTTGCCAGGACATAAAAAGAAACAATTTCTGTTATCTCATTTCACAGTTTTATTTTTCGATGCTCACGGCAGCAAACGGTCGGCGTTAATACTATAGCGTGACGTATTTCCTGTTGCACTTTTTGCATTTCTTTCTCTATGGTTGAAGCAAGAGCTGTACAAAGGTCAATTTGCTCGCAGCTACGGCTGGGATTCCTCCCTCCAGCGTTCTTCCGCGGTCATCGAGCGAGATGTGTTCGACACCGTACTTGCTAATCTAGTTAGTAAGTGAATGTCCACAAGTTTATACGGGCAATAAAACTACTATCCTTACTTCGTATAGCTATTTACTAATTTGCTGTTACAATCGACGCTTCGCTTTTCGGGCGAAACTGCGACACTTTTTTGTTCTCCGCGCCAGTCGGCGCGACGGACGCGCAGATGGAACAAGAGCCATCTCGACGCCGGGCACGTCGGACTGTGTTGGCCGCGTCCGGTTACGTTGGCTGGACCACTGCTTACAAGTATAGACGTTGTTCATGCCAACGTGACGTAGTATCTGTGTGCGCGTGCTCACGCCACGTCGGACTACATATACGCCTTCACCGGGCGATTTTTTTTTCTCACTTTCATTAGTTCGAATTTTGTAGCATCCGCGCAGAATTCGAATTAACGAGCTTTCACTGTATTTTTCTAGTTTCATTTTCGTGTTTGTGTTTTCACCGCGGGAGTATAGTTAGAGCATCTCTTATTCGGACGGGATGAGAGCTCATAGCTTCCAACATGGCAACTGCGTCGTGCACAGATGCCCTTCGAAAACTGCGAATTTTGACGGATTCTGATGAGCTTGCGTCAGGATTATTGGATGGTTGTAGCAGGACAAACTCGGAAGATTATTTTGTTTCATCAGACTTGAGCATGGATTGCGAAAGTGCATCAAACAGTCCCAGAATGTCAACAGGTATTCGCCAGCAGATTTCGTTTTCTATTCTGAACCGTTTAGTCGCTACCTTGCACAGATTTAGAGATATCCGGTGTGTTCTAAAGGTCACAGTTCGTATCCGCAGGGTGTCAATGTCATTTGAGCAGGACCATTTGCCGGTCGCGGCACAAAGTGTCTATATTTAGTTTGGAGCAAGAAGGCGGCCGGGAGTGAACCACGGTACTACGCAATTATTGCGCAACCGCCGTGGTTGCTCAGTGGCTGTGGTGTTAGGCTGCTGAGCACGAAGTCGCGGGGTCGAATCCCGGCCACGGCGGCCGCATTGCGATGGCGACGAAATGCGAAAACAGCCGCGTACTTAGAGTTAGGTGCACGTTAAGGAACCAAAGGTGGTCGAAATTTTCGGAGTCCTCCACTACGGCGTGCCTCGTAATCAGAAAGTGGTTTTCCCACGTAAAACCCCATAATTAAAAAAAATTATTGCGCTCCACAATACTGCGCGGCGGTTCATGAGAGCCACCGCTCGAGCATGCTAGCCATATTTCTTTGTATATAAAGAACTACGTGCAAAGCAGCATCGGTGTTTTTACAGAGTTTTGTTTTCATAACAATTTCTTTATTAAATAGTTGTTTTTAAAGGATTGTTAATAAGTCTTCGCATGAAAGTAATACGTACCATTAGAGAGCACATTTCTTCTACAAATTGATACCATGCATTCGAATATAAAGCATTTGCTCTAGAAACAAAGTTGTTTACAAGACTACACCAAAACTGCCTATTATCCCACGGACAGGAAGGTTAACTAAAAGCTCGGTGTAATTTGTGTGCGCGTGCATGTACTCTTGTCGTATCTTTATGTGTACACAGGAAAGCTTAGATCTGCGCACAGGTTCCAACTAGTTGGATGTGCAGCATTTCTTCCCTTAAATGTTTGTTAAATTGGGCGAGGCATTCAGTTGACTTTGCTGCTCAAGGTATTCAACACACTATGAATTATGAATACGAGACAACAAACTGCAAGCACATTGTTAAATCGAGGTCCAATCTATACCAGCTAATGGGACGAGCCTAATTACACTAAAACCTCGTTAAACCGGACCCGCTTAAAGAGTAGTTTCGTTTAAAGTCGAATTCCTGGCTCAGCGGCCATTGAACATAATGCGTTATCTATTCGCATAAACCGTACCAGCTTATTTTGTACGTAGCGGTTAACATGAAGTGTTTCCACTTTTTGTCGCGCAATCACGGCGATGCGTCGTCGCCATCGGGCTGCCTGCCAAAAAAAAAAAAAACCCACAAGCCTCAGAGATGGGAACAACGGCCTCCAAGCGCCCCGTGCGTTTGCGCGTGAAGCCACATGATCATCATTTCTGCGCAATGCAAGCAAGGACTCGCGTCATGCCGAAGCTCGCATAAAAAATATCTGGTGCTCAGTATAGAAGAAAAATTGGACATCGTTCGTGCTATCGAATGTGGCACGAAGAATTGTGCACTGGCACGCGACGGGGATCTAACGATGACTACGGTGTGTGGAATTTCGAATGTGAAGTTGCTCGGCAGCGCTGCTGCGACCGCGAAGAGATGGCTACGAGGTTCAACTTTTTGCCATCGTTGCCTCTGTATCCGAAGTGTCGCCTAACGACAGTGATGAGGAAGACACTGAAAGTGACAGCACGGGTGATTCAGGCCCGACAGTGGCAGAAACTGCGCATTAGGTCGGCCTCATGAATGCGATCGTCGCGGCAAGAACAGCTCCCCAGAGAGAAAAAGGCACCTCGCAAATTCTGCAGTGCTACCGCGCCCGTGCAGAGAATATGCAACGCCAGCGAGGAATCTGCCATGCGAGTGTTCGCCGAGAAGAGGGGGCTGGCTGAAAAGCTGCCTCGCACCTTCACTAAGTTTGAGGCCGCTGTCCACGGCGCTAGGCCGCCGCGGCATCAAAAGAAAATAACAAGACTTTTGTCGTGCGAAATGAATAAATATTGCATGCTATTGCCCTTTCATCGCACTCGACAAGTTCTGTTATTGAAAGGTGAGTGGGCGATCTCATTCTGTTTCAGTTAAGCAGTACTACCATTCAGTACGTATTTTTGGCAAGCTCCGGAAGGCTACGGTTTAACGAGGTTTCCCTGTACCAGTGGGCGAGCTAACACCGACGCAACAGCTTACCATAGACAGTACAACCTTCCAGAGGAACAAGTAGCAACGTAAAGGGATGGAAACAATTCACTTTTGCTATTGACCAGTGGTTCTCAAATGGGGGTCTGTGAAACCCACACCCGGGCGGGGCCACTGCAAGCCTTAAGGCATTCTGGTTGCAGGCTGCAAGAACGTTTCTCCTCCACGACACGGCTGTAAAGCTTTTGTTAGTTTTCTACGACATATGCATGTCAGCACGCTTTTTCCAGGCTTGCATACTTGCAAAGCGAATACAGAAACAGGATGAATGTGGCTGCAGATATGCATTTCAGCTTAGGTGTGACCTCACCACGTATCGACAAGCCGTCCAGATTGAATTGACGTGGCACTTTTGTTTCACCATTCTTTGCCAGGTAGCAACAAAAGGCACCTGTTTCACGCTGCATGTTGCGTTAATTTATACCCCACTCAGTGAAAGGGGTCCCGGACACATCCATGGCCGAGAACCACTGGTGTTGACAAAAAACTTTTGTGCTGTTCTAAAGCACTCCACTGTGCAAGAAGCAGACTGAACTAGAATGGCAGGCAAGTTGGTGCCAATTTAACACTTTACTTGGGCAGCGAGGCAGCACACAAAAGGAGGCAAACAATGAAAAAAGACAGCGCACGCCTTGCCTGTTTTCATCTCTTCACTTTTTGTCTGTCTTCTGCTCAAGTTTCAGCTACCACGAAAACACCTTTGTTGTAAAAAAAAATTGAGACTCTTGCATCCAATACATATCCTGACCTGTTGAGCCGACGACGGACAATTTGGACGTCATGAGGAACAAAAGTAAGTCTGAACTATTGAATGTCCAAAAAATGAATTTATCCAAAAAAGATCGCTTTATTTTCGTTTTAAGACCCCTGTGCAAGTGAGAAATGCATTGCTGCACGCACTTTCGCTTACGTGCAACGCCCTGTACTTCTGCAAGTTTCATGTCGCTCTACACCAATGCAACGACTGCAAAGGCCCGAGTCAGATCCACATGTGGAAAGCTCCGGAGCACACGACACATGATCATCCGGGGTCAGAGTCACTGTTTGCCGTGGGAGAACACACTCAATTATTTCGTTATCGTTTAGTACCGTGGCAGGAATCGGCAAACCACACCCCAGCAGGTCATCGATGATGTCCGCATTTGAGCTCGTTGTGGTAGGTGGCAGTTTAGCTTCTTCAGTTGTGGAGCCGGCCCATTCGGACTGCGAGGGCACCGCTGGCGTAATTTGATGCGCCTTATCTATGACTTCACGAGGAAGACCCCTTGGAGCCATCAGAGCGTTGTCTGGAACGCAAACTAAACGAACAAGCACAACATGGCAGAACCTGTTTGCAATGCAAACTCAACAAAAAATGGCAATAGCGGACCATGCACAGGAATGCCGGAAAAGGATGTGAGGATCGCGATGTTGATGCGACGTCACATTTCAGGCAAAGCCTACAAGCTTATTATTTGCAGTTAAATCTCAGAGGCGTAGAGCGGCGACCAAGGCAAGGCCTCAGATTATCGTCTAGCGTGTAATCTCCGAGGCCATACTTACCTGTCTTTTCAAAGTTGCCAGAGACGATAATAGCAGCCGAGTTGGCATGCGCTATAGCCATGGACGGAGTCCGGATAATCGAGTGTAGAGCTGGCCGCTATCCGAAATATTGGTCGTCTTTACACAATACATCTGCAGGCTTGCAGTGATGCCTGACACCGGCAAAAGATGCCGAGAGCGAGTGGGGCTATACTAATCCAGGTACAACCAAATTATGAAGGCCCACTAAGCATCAACGAAGACACTCCCTCACCAGAACAGGAATTGGCCTCCCTGGTGCAGTATTCGGTCACTAGCTCCCAAATGATTCCTTCAAAAAACCCATGGCCCTCAGTACCCAGCCCCTGCGGAGCACCTGACCAAGGCGGCGGTCCGACCTGTAACACAGCAGAAGGTGCTAAGAATCTCTGGATCCGGAGAGGCCACCAATGGAACCTGTTAACGTTTAATCGCCGAACTCTGTCGAGTGAGGCTAGTTAAGCAGGACTTTGAGGAACTATTAGACATAGTTTGGGATATCATCGGCCTTAGTGAGATTAGAAGAACTCGCGAGGCTTATACATTGGTGAATAACGACCATGTCCTCTGCTATAGATACCTTCCAGATAGGAAGCAATATGGGGCAAGATTCCCATCCATAAGGACATAGCGGACCACTTGACGAATTCTACAGCATTCATGAGAGGGTAGCTGTAGTCGTAATCAACCTTAACAAGAGGTATAGATTAAAGGTAGCACAAGCCTACGCTCCAACATCCAGTCATGATGATGAGGAAGTAGATTAGTTTTATGAAGATGCCGAATTAGTGATGAGGAAAGTGCACACTCAGTGTACTATGGTAATGGGCGACTTCAATGCAAAAGTGGGGAAAAAAGCAGACAGGGGGAACAAGCAATTTGCAACTACGGCGTCGATTCTCGGAACGCTACAGGAGAGATGCTGGTAGAATTCGCAGAAAGCACTAAGCTTCGAATAATGAACACCTTTTTTCAGGAAGCGCAGCAGCAGAAAGTGGACCTGTAAAAGCCCTAATGGTGAAACAAGAAATGAAATTGACTTCATACGTTCTGCTGATCCCAGCGTAGTAGAGGATGTAGAAGTTATAGGTAGGGTAAAGTGTACTGATCATATGTTAGTAAGGGCCAGCATTCACCTAAATTCGAAAAGAGAAAGAGTAAAATTGGTCAAGAAGAAACAGGTCAATCTAGAGGCAGTAAGGGTAAAAGCAGACAAATTCAAGGCTGGTACTTTCAAATCTATATATAGCCTTAGAACAAAGAGATGAAGATGACAGAGGTAATGAATGAAACCGTAACTAGGCTGGCTTCAGAAGCAGCAATAGAAGTGGGAGGCGAGGCATTAAGGCAACCAGTAGGCAAGCTCTCCCAAGTAACAAAGGACCTAAGAAAGAAACCACAAAGAATGAACGTGTCCAACTCAACACATAGACAGAATTCGCGGAACTGTTAAATCTGATCAACAAGGCGCATATAAGTGATATTCGAAACTATAACATGAGAAAGACTGAAGAAGCCGCGAAAATTGACGCAGCCTGAAATCAGTGAGAAAGAAACTTGGCATAGGACAAACCAAGATTTATGCACTGAAGGATAAGCAGGGTACTAATGTTAGGGGGATGTTGGGAGTATAGAAAGGCTGTATTTACAATATATATACGAGATGAGTCAGATTAGTTAAGATGGCTGACCATCAACAACACGCAGCAGCAAGCGTCTCATGATCTTCCTCTCTCTTCTTTCATCATTCCGTAACGACCCCCGGTTGGTGAAGCGCCGTCTCGGCGCATGGTAGGGAAAGCATCGCAAGCGAAGTATGGCTTCAGCCGCGAAACATGCACGACGTCAACAGGCGTCACACTTGAGGATGCATAAAACTGAAGCGGCGTTCGTAATTTACGTCATTAACTTGACGTAGGACTTCTTAAGGCCATGTGTAGCGAGAGAGAAGCTTCTGGGAAAATTCAACCCGACGACATGGTGATCAACCCCAAGCACCTGGCGCGACCTTAGCATCGCGATGGCACCGGTCATAACACTGTTTTTCTATATGCTGCGAGGCTAATAAACGAGATCGGGCGACTTGACGTGCAATGTGAGCGCAATCAATGACTTCACGAGCGTACTCAGTTGCAACACGTGGCACCAAAGGCAGGATGGTGTCAAACAGCAATGTCGAGTGGCGACCATACAAAAGATAAAACGGTGAATATCCCGCGGAGTCATGTCGGGATGAGTTATACGCGAATGTCACGTAGGCCAGCGTAGCGTCCAAGTCTCGGTGATCGTTGGAGACATACATTGACAACATCTCTGATTATTCGGTTCAGACGTTCTGTAAGACTGTTCGCTTGTGCGTGATAGGCGGTGGACAACTTGTGCTCAGTGGCACAAGAGCGGAGGAGGTCGTTGACAACTGGAGACAAGAACGAGCAGCCGCGGTCTGTAAGTAACTGTCGAGGTCCACCATGGTGGAGCATGACGTCGTGGAGGAGAAAATCGGCGACGTCTGTTGCGCAACTAGTCTGCAACGCCTTTGTTATCGCGTAGCATGTCGCGTAATGAGTACCGACGTCGATCCACTTATTCCCTCTAGTCGTCATCGGAAAAGGGCCAAGCAGGTCAAGGCCTATGCGGAAAAACGGTTCAGAGGGAACTTCATTTGGATGGAGTCATCCGACAGGTGGCAGGGGAGGTTTCTTTCGCCGCTGACACAATTCGCAAGTTGCGAAATGACGAAGCACAGAGCGATAGAGACCCGGCCAGAAGAAGCGGCGTCATCCGCAGTCGTAATTACGCAAAACTCCAAGATGTCCCGCCATTAGTTCATCGTGAATTTGTTCGAGGGCGACAGATCGCAAATGACGAGGAAGGACAAGGAGCAACTCAGGGCCATAAGGGTTGACATTGCGGCGGTAGAGGGTGCCGTCGTGCTGCACGAACATGCGGCACATGCCGTCAGCGCTGCCAGATTTCACTCCGGTGATGATGGACTGTAATGATTCGTCTCATTGCTATTCAGCGCGCATGTCCGTCATGTCAGTAGAAGCCACCACGCAGGTCACCAGATCATGCGCAGCAGGATCAGGGGGATCAGCAGGATCACAGGTCTTTGTAGAGGCATCGAGACTTGTAAATGACAATAAATTAAAATTCCTGGAGCCGCAAAGCCCAGCAAACAAGCCGTCCTGTCGGGTCCAGGAGGGAAGACAACCAGCTGAGTGCATTGTGGTTTGTAACAACCGAAAACTTGCGACTGTACAAATATGGCCGAAACTTGGCGACAGCCCAAACTAAAGCCAAGCACTCCAGCTCGGTGATGGAGTAATTTCTCTCGCATGTGACAGCAGGCGGCTGGCGTCAGCTATCACGCACTTGGTGCCATTCTGTTGGGCGAGAACAGCGCAGATGCCATGGCCACTTGCGTCAGTGCTGACTTCGGTCGGTTCAGATGGATCAAAGTGGGCAAGTACGAGAGGGGGTGGTCAGAAACCCGATGAGAGCGGCGAACGTGTGAGCCTTAGAAGATCTGTCAAAGGCCGAGCAACATCGGGGAAGTTTTTGACGAAACGACGAAAGTAAGAACACAAGCCGACGAAGCAGCGCACGTCAGGAGCAGAACGTGGTACAGAGAACCAGTGTATGGAGCGAACTTTTTCCGGATTTGGTGGCACCAAATGCGTCAAGGAGGTGTTCCAACACGGCAACCTGAGGGCACCCGAATCGACACTTCGTGAAGTTCAGCTGGAGGCTGGCTTTTCGAAAGACAGCAAAAATGGCAGCGCGTCGGGTAAGGTGGCTGCCGAACGTGAGAGAAAAAATAACGTCGTCAAGGTATCAAAGGCAGGTGGTCCTTTTGTAGCCTAGCAGAAGAGAGTCCATCATGCGTTCAAATGTCGCAGGAGCATTGCATAGGCCAAAGGGCATGACTCTGAACTGATATAAGCCATCCGGCGTGATGAAGGCCGTCTTCTCGCGGTCCATTTCATCAACTCAAATCTGCCAGTAGCCGGATGGAAGATTGATGGACGAGAAGTATTTAGCTCCGTGCAAGCTGTCCAAGGCGTCATCGATGCGTGGTAGTGGGTAGTAGTCTTTTCGCGTGATCTTGTTTAAGTACCGATAATCGATGCAAAAACGGTACCATCTTTCTTTTTCAAGAAGACGACAGGCGAAGCCCAAGGGCTGGCTGATGACTCGATGATCTCTTTGTGGAGCATTTTGTCCACTTCTGATTGGATGACTCGACGTTCAGCATGCGATACACGATAGGGACGCCGGGGAACAAGATTCGTGTCTCCAGTGTTGATACGGCGGTGAACAACAGATGTTTGGCCTAAAGGCCTGTCGCCGAAATAAAAAATGTCCCTGTACGATTCAAGCAGGAGATATGTCCGTGGCTTGTGCTGAGGTGAGGTCAGGTGCAAACATTTTCGCGAAGTCATCCATTAAAGAACCAGAGCTGTGAGCTGCAATTGACGCTAATAAATCACTCTCTGCATTCAGACTCCCAATGTCAAATTCGGTACCACTAGAAACGCTGGCCAAGAACATGCCAGCCAGAATCACTTGAGGGCACAGGCTGAAATTCAGTAGCCATATAACGATGCCGTTGTTAGTAACTGAAAAACGTATGTGGAACAGCAATGTTCCGGTTCAAAAGCACGTCGATGATGGGGCGAAGCACATATTCACCATCAAGAACCTGTGGCTGAACGGTCAAAGTGACACAAGTAACTGCCTTGGGTGACAGTCTCAAATCGTGAAGTAAGAATAAGTGCGGTGGGGTGGTGCTCGGAGCATCGGCGAGTTAAGGCAGTTCTAACTGAAGAACGCCGGGTGCACAGTCGATGAAAGCAGAATGAGTGGATAAAAAGTCACATCCAAGGATAACGCCGTGAGTGCAGTTGTCGCTCACAAC
This sequence comes from Dermacentor albipictus, assembly GCF_038994185.2. NCBI lineage: Eukaryota > Metazoa > Arthropoda > Arachnida > Ixodida > Ixodidae > Dermacentor > Dermacentor albipictus. The sequence goes on along the minus strand of NW_027225567.1, from coordinate 5,725,798 downwards.
AAAGAGAACCGAAGTAGGGCGGCCGGCTATACTTCTACGTGCAGTACACATTCCAAGAACAACCAGCACACCGCCTTCGGCCACACGAAGCACTCGGGCAGCTGCTGGGGTGAGGACCTTCTTTAAACGTCTACGTAGGCTAGCACTCGTCACAGATACGTGGGCTGCACTGTCGACGAGTGCTTGGACAGGTATGCCGTCTATTTCAACGTATATTACACTTCTTATGCGCACAGACAGAGGATTTGCTGCGGTAGTAGGCAATGCAGCACCACCTTCAAGGGTTGCATTTCTTAGTTTTTTGAAAGGGTACGGGCAAACGCCACAAAGGACAAAAGGCTACGTGGCTGCGACGAACGGGAAGATCGACCACGTGTTTGCGATGAACGAGAGTGGTGTCCGCATGGCGATGGTGAGCGACTGTACCACGCACTCCTAGCAGAGTTGTCGGCGCTATCAGACTCGGCGGGAGAAACAGTGCGGGCATTTCCATCAAGTCGGCGCTGTCAGACTTGGCGGGCGAAACAGTGCGGGCATTTCCATCAAAACAGCTCAGGTTGGTCGGCGTGCGAGGTGTTGAGGGCCACGAGTTCCGACAGTATCGGGCGACATGAACAATACGGCGACAGGTGAAACATATTGGCTGATCGTCCTCAGTTCTCCATTCGGTCAGGCTGCGATAACGTGGAGAGAAGTGTCGGGGTGCGGCGAAAATAGAAGGCCATTCGTTAGCTCTGGGATTGGCGACAGCACAGACAGAATGTAAACCAATGTTTTCAAGTTCCTGGCGAACGATGGCGTGTACGAGGGGAACTGAAAAAGTAACATCAAGGCTACGTGAAAAGAAAGGTGCGGGTGCCATCGCATCCAGTTCACGTCGAAAGATTCGCACCACGTCCTATGATGGCAACGCAGGCTGCCGTGCGGGTTGATCTTCACACGTTGGCGTAGCGCCAGTACTGGGTAGTTTGTTGAATGGTTGCAGGACGCGTCGGCTTTTGGCCTGCTCGAACTGTCGGCACTCTTTATTGATAACATCAACTGTAGAGCAGCTTTTGCACATGAGCAGATTAAAGGCGTCACCAGCAATGCCCTTAAGCATGTGCCCGACCTTCTCACCTTCTGTAATGTCATGATAGGCTTCACGACAAAATGCCAGCACGTCCTGGACGTGCGAGACATAGGACACCATGGGTAATTTGGCATGGGAGGCCAGTTCCTGCTTTGTGGCAATTTTACGGCCGGCTGGTTTGTCAAACAACTCTGTCAACTTCTCTTTGCATTGGTCCCAGCTGGTTAGCTCCTCTTCGTGGTTTTCGAACCACACCTTTGCCGTGTCTCTCAGGTAGAACAACAGGTTAGCTAGCATAAGCGTAGGGTCCCATCTGTCGATTCCTCTCGCACGTTCGTACATAGCCACCCACTCTTCAACGCCGGCGCCATCAGTCCCACAGGAAGTTCTAGGATCCTTGGGTTGTACAACCACAACCGATGGTGACAGCGACTTAGCTGGCGATGGTGACGTTGGAGGCGGCAACGACCTTGATCCCGTGTGCTCACCGTCATTCATGGTGCGGACCGTGATGTGACGTCCACTGCGGACCTTTGTTTCCAGCCATGAAACACCGCACATCCTCCAATATGTTACGGGGATGCTGGAAGTATAGAAAGACTGTATTCACAATAATATACATGGTGAGTCAGAGTAGTTAAGATTGCTGACCACCAACAACACCCACTAGCCAGCATCTCGCGATCTTCTTCCTCTCTTCTTTCATCCTCCCGTAACAATATCATCAGCAATCTCGAAGATATAGTAAAAGAACCGAAAGAATTCTATACTGACCTCTACAGTACCCAGAGGAGTCAGGGTACCTCTATTAGAAACAGTAATGGACAGGATACAGAAACTCCTATGCCTAGCGATGAGGTCAGAAGGGCCTCGCAAGACATGAAACGAGGAAGAGCGGCAGATGATGAAATCACAGTCGAGTTAATCACAGGTGGAGGAACCATGATGCTTGGAAAACTGGTGGCTCTTTATACGAAGTCTCTATCCACTGCAAGGGTCCCAGAAAATTGGAAGAATGCAAACATTACACTAATCCACAAAAATGGAGGAACTGAAATATTATAGGGCCATTAGTTTACTCCAAGGCATATATAAAATATTTACCAAAACAATGTCCAATAGAATAAGGGCAACACTTGACTTTAGTAAACCGAGGGAACAGGCTGGCTTCAGGAAGGGACACTCTAAATGGATCACATACATATCATTAATCCGATTATCGAGAAATTCGCAGAGCATAATGAGCCTCTCTATATGGCTTTCATAGATTAATAAAAGGCATTTGATTCTGTAGCGATACCAGCAGTCAGAGGCCTTGCGTAATCAAGGAGTACAGAACGCTTACGTTAATACCTTCGAAAATATCTACAGAGGTTCTAGAGCTACCTTAATTCTTCACAAGAAAAGCAGGAAGATACCTATAAAGAAAGGGGTCAGACAGGGAGACACAATCTGTCCAATGCTATTCATTGCGTGCTTGGAAGAAGTATTCAAGCTATTAAACTGGGACGGCTTAGGAGCAAGGATCAATGGCGAATATCTCGGTAACCTTCGGTTTGCTGATGACATTGTTCTAATCAGCAACAATGCAGACGAGTTACAAAAAATGACTGATGACCTTAATAGAGAGAGTGTAAGAGTGGGGTTTAAAATTAATATGCAGAAGACAAAGATAATGATGAATAGCTGGGCAAAGGAACAAGAGTTCAAGATCGCCAGCCAGCCTCTAGAATCTGTGATGGAGTATGCTTACCTAGGTCAGTTAATCACAGGAAATCCTGATCATGAGAAGGAAATTCATAGAATAAAAATGGGCTGGATCCCATACGGCAGACACTGCCCGCTCCTGACAGTGTTAAAAAGGGCCGGCTGACGTGCAAGTTTTGCCAGCCAGTTGCGACAGCGGCGTCAACTTTTCCTGGAACGCCACCGCAACCCTATAGCCACACGGCATCACTAAGTCTACTGTGTCCGCAGGACAATGCGCCACGTCCGCCACTCTGCGTCGCGGGATTGCCGAGATGAGTTCGACGAACCAGGCTTTGTGACGGAACCCGCCACCGCCGACCCGGTCTGCTGTGAACAAGGGAGTGTCCGAAGGAACGTAGTTGGAGGCCCCTTCCCATGCGCCTTTCAAGACGGAAGTCAATGGACAACCGCGGCCGCGCTGCGGGGATCAGCTCGGGTAATAAGATGTGCCTTTCCTGACGTAAACCTCGAGTTCGGCGAAGACACCGCCTGACGTCGGTGGGGACCGTGAACCTGTGCGGAAGTGTGTGTGTCTAAGCCCTCCCGCAGAGAGGCGGCTCCTCTACGGTGCCTGGTCGAACGTTTCCCTCACCTTGGGATCGACGGAGGACGGAGTGTTTATAAACCGCTGTTGTGCGGCTACTCAGTGTACTTCCCCGGCAGTCATGCTAGATTGATGAACTGCAACGTCCTTATGTAGATACTGTAAATAAACCCATATTACTCGTTCTCGATGAGAAGCAGTCCTTCCCTTCGACAACGTCATCAGCGTGGATAAGTTGGACTAATTCATGCCCGACTCCAATCTTGACAACTGGTTACGAGCGGTTGAATTGACCTCCCACTCCTCACAACAGGAAGCTTACTGTTAATGTTTAAAAAGAAGGTATACAATCAGTGCATGTTACCTGTGCTGACATATGGGGCAGACACTTGGAGACTGACAAAGAAGCTTCAGAACAAGTTAAGGACCGTGCAAAGAGCGATGGAACGAAGATTGCTAGGCATAACGTTAAGAGACAGAGAGCGGTTTGGATCAGAGAACAAACGTGTATAGACAATATTCTAATTGACATCAAGAGAAAAAAATGGAGCTGGGCCGGTCATGTAATGCACCGGTTAGATAACCGTTCGACCATTAAGGTTACAAAATAGGCACCAAGAGAAGGGAAGCGCAGTTGCGGACGGCAGAAGGCTAGGCGGCGCAATGAAATTAGGAAATTCGCGGGCGCTATAGTTGGCATCGGTTGGCATAGGACAAGGGTAATTGGAGATCGCTGGGAGAGGCCTTCGTCCTGCAGTGGATATAAAACACGCTGTTGATGATGATCATTACACAAGCCTGTGAGGCTACAGAGCAGTCCACTTATAACGACACATCGGTTATAACGGTTAGTCAACTTCAGAGTATCAACTTGTGCATTAGGGCTATGAGAAAAAAAGACCGTATTGAAGTTATTGTTGATTTTCAGTAGTCTGCGTGTTGCTGCAACATATATAGTTAACTGTTGTTTCTGTTATTGTTTTCTGTATTGCTGCATTTCTGTGGTATAACATTTGTTTTTCATGCATTCCACTCTCTTCTGTAATGCCCACGGACCCTGAAGGCATCTAAATTAACTAATTAATTATTATTAAATAAATATATAAAATTTTCCTTTTGCTTCATGATTTCCTTGAGTGACGGCTCGCCGCTACGCTGGCATATCCTCGGAACCATATACCCGCGATATAGGTTAGATAAGGTGGAAAATAAAATCATTCGAAACAGCGTCTATGATACAACCCTGCAATAACCGTTAAACCCATAAGGAATATGAATGCCACCCTTTATCTCTCTGGTTTTTCCCTAATTGCACTGCACGTTGCATGCAAAGTTGGCAACTGAAAGAGTGGCAAGGAATTGAGAAACTAAGTGATCTACTAAGGGAGATAACCGAAGCAACAGCCAAACAGGAAAGAAAAAGGAAAATTAACAAATTTAACCATTGCTTGTGCAACTATTTATGGATGAACATCTTTTTATTTAAAAAGGAAGTTAGAGAAAACGCCGCCGGAAGTAAAGAAGAGTTCCGTGTGTTTTGAATGACGCTTCTATCGTTATCAGTCTAACCGCATGACGTAGCCACTTCTCTGCTATGCTTATGTGGGTGTTTTTGTAACCTTTCGCGGTGGGCGCAGTACGTCTAGATCCGCTGCGTCCTGCGCTCTATGTGGTTGTACGGCACTGCCAGCCACGAATCGTTAAGCAACTTCCCAAATAACGATACCAGTCTGGTTTGGCACTTGGTAGAGCAATAAACGAGGGATCCAAAAGAACTGTTATTGTTCCGCAAATATAAATTTCTCTGTATTTCTTCAGAGCTAACTTTAAAAAAAAACGCTACTAGCAATTTTTATTTTACACTTTCGCTTGTTTACTTGTTCTTGGCAGTGTTCTTCCTGCGCGACTCTATTTGATGTCGTTCTTTGTCAAGCTAAAGAGAAGTCTATCTCACAAGGCTGTTTCACATGCTGCGACTGCAACAACGAAAATCGCTGCAGTGGCACGCGTCGCAATGCGATTTTTAGAGGGCTCATTTCACATGATTGCAATTTCAACAATGCGACTGGTGCGACGCCCAAGGTTGCCTAATGCCAGGTTTCGTGGCACACGCTGCATAATTCTTTTACTGTAATGAAAAAAAAAACGTTTACAGTATAATATTATTGACTTTCCTTGATTAGCAGCAAATAATATGTACGTTTATTAATTTAAAAACGTTACTTAGGATTTGTCTTGGAGTGCGCGACGCGGTGCCTGTAGCTCAGTGCGACATGGCGCACGTAAACAGCTGTTTGCAGGTGGTTCAGCGGCGTGTGTTGTCTCATCTGCCTTCTATGACCGTTTCGTTCTGCCTGCACTACAACAATCTACAAGATGACCTATCGACCAGTACATATTGCTACCCTCAGCGCATACGCAGTATTCGGAATTCGGCTGCCACGAAGTCGTCGTGTCAGACCAACAAGATCCTTGTGCTACCCGTGCTCAGCGTCAGCTTCTGAAGAAATGATGCGTGTATATTGCCCGTGATTGCGCATATGTGGTGCCTGCTACTAGCCATATTCTTACGCCAAACGCAACAAGAAGCACCAACCCGAAAGCACGCGTGTGCCACTGAACGAAGCCTCAAATGATCTGTGTGATTACGACGTGGAATGAAAATTGTGTTGTGAAATTCAACCTTAGCGCTATCCTGGTTCGTCCATCGCCGTACTTGCACTGCGAATATATATATATGGGAGCCCTATCTAAATATTTCTAAAGGCGCAAAAGCCGACGCATCAAATGTTTCGAGCAGTTACCGTCACTTTTTGTAGAAACCTGTGCGTTGTAACATAGCATTCTAAAAGACATGCTTCTCGTCCACTTTGTTGTCCTGTGTATCGCGCTGGCAGCATACTCGGAACTTCTAACAAGAAGACCATATCAATACGCGCCATTGATATTGCAGGATCGTAGGCCCACGGCAGGCGCACTTGCCGTAGAATTTTTCAGCTTACTGCTCAGCCTCGCACTTCTCTCACGGTTAGCCTGTTTTGTGGAAATAAATATCATTCTTATATTATTAATGTGATTAGATATTATAGTTTCTTCACAATAATTTATAGCAATTATCCAGATTTCTTAAGCTAGTCATGCATTTACCCTGTATTAGATAAGCATTGTTACGACATGCTTATGGGAGTCATTTCAAACTAGATTGCTCAGCCAGAGAAACTACAAATGCAAGTTTCAATGTTTACTCGAATTTGGTATTCCTAAACTGATTATATTGGCAGAATTTTATGCCTGCTTGCATTTCCTGCAATTCAATGTCACAGCTGGAAAAACTGATTCCTTTTCTTGTGTCCAAAGGCTGCTTCAATGTTGATAGCAAGCTATAATTATTCATTTCGAAAGTGTTAAGCAATGACGATATGTCTAAGCTTATCAATGCGTTTTTGTTCCACGAACACAAGTTTTCTCTCTCCCTCTCATTGACAGCCGTGGAATGAAACCGTTCACATTCATAAGTATCAGGATGCAAACATTCTGGAGTTTGTCCTGAGCATTTGCCTGCATCCTATAGTGTGCATGCTTGTATCAAGTTCTGGTGTTACAATCGCAGTGATCTACACATATTGTTATATTGCAACAAACAAATTTATTCCACTTTGTTTTCAAATCTACAATGTGGCCATGCAGAAACAACTACATTAATAAGCAAAAAAAAACTGCAGATTCAGTGTACGTGTTCGAATCTATGCGAAGTGAAGTTTTTGTCAAGTGGTCAATTAAATGCTGTTAAAGTAACTGCGATATATACAATTCGTCTTATTTTCAACAATCCAACATGTCATCTTTTGCAAGGTTTGCTTATGCACCGCATAGGTCACAACCTTAATCTCATGTAATCTTTATGCATTACACTGTTCACAAACCATACCGAAACGCAAATGGCAGTTAATGTAGATGCACGCTGCGAGACATCAACACAGTGACATTTGTTGAGCAAGGAATCGTGCGAGGTGTACGCAGATGAATGAATGACGTGGTTATGTACTTATTTATATAACTCGCAGGCTGCAAGGTTGGAGTATTATGCAAGGGGGAATAAAGAAGTTGTTACAAAAGGAAGAAGGGCACAACATTAAGAAGAAAAAAAACAGCAAGAAAAGAAGTACCAATACATTGCACCACGTAGCCCAACATGCTTTACTGGCACAACATTATACAATACTTAACAAACAATAACAGAAAAAGTTACTGCCCATGCACCCTGTACAGACTGTAAACCAGCGAAGCTGAAATGTGCGGCGCCGGTGTTTATCACTGGGTTAATTCCGACAGTTATTTCAAGGCTTTCTGTATTATTGGTTATGTCTGCATTTCTTAATGAGGTTATGCACATGTTTGGCTTGGATTTATCACATTGTTTATTTGGAATGCCACACATCGCACTTTGCAAGATCACCATCATGGAAAGTGCAAGGAGTGGTTCATTGTGTTAATCCAGCGGGTCCATCAAAGTCATTCTGAATTATGTTACACATTTGTGTTTTGTAATGCGTTAATCAGAAAGTTTATGACTCGTTTATACACTGTAGTTACCAAGTGAGACATCGAAGCTGCACATTTCATTTAATTAAATACAGGTACACATCTTTGAACCTATTGGGAAGTCGGAGAGAGACTGCTGCACGCGCGCTCTGCTGCTAGAGAGAAACGACGTCACTATCGGTCTACTGAATGGCCCAACACACATTTGCTGCGAGATAATAATGACATCATGATCTTGTCTTAACCCCATCACCCTCTGTGTGCCTTCCCTGCAATAATACGTAAATGTATGTTTCAAATGCATAAGCATTTCTATGTCTACCTAACAAGAAATTTCTCCGTCCATCATGCAAGAGGAATGCAATGGCTCACACCCCCTTAAACAATGGCTTACACCCCCACACTGGGGTTTTTGTGATCGGACCACGAGTGCTTCGCATAGGCATATACAGCTTCACTGTAAAAAGAATGAACACCTTTCTGCTAGAGACCAAGACAATTATGAGGTGTATTAACAAGTGAAAGTTTATTGAACATTCCGAGTAAATGCTGGTCGACAAGCAATAAATCAAATTTACACAAAAAGCAGAAGCAAGATCCGATGTGTGTCCGTACAGATTTCAACGAGAAACGCATCCATCTCTGAAACTGTAACAGCACAGAAGCCATGCTGACACAAGATTTTCCCAGTGTCTTTGCATCTACGGCTTCCATAATGTCTCTAGGTAGCCGATCCCCACAGAATGCTAGCTTCCTCTACAATTCACTCTCCACATCTGAGCGTGCATTGTAGAGGAAGAAGCTAGCATTCTGTGCAGATCGACTGCCTAGAGAAATTACGAAAGCTGTAGATTTAAAAATGCTGGGTTAATCTTGTCAGCACGGCCTCCATTAGAAATGGATGCACTTCCTGTCAGGAAACGCACATGAATTTTCGCTTCTCCTTTTTGTGTACAGTCTATTGCTTGTCAGCGAGCATTTACTCAGTGTGTACATTAAACTTTTGGTTGTTAAATCATCTCGGTTTTCTTGTTCGTCCTATGTGTTCTCTGGTGCCATTTGCAGCCAGGCTATTCATTTTTTTTAGTCTGCAACAAGTCACTTTAATCGCCCTTATGATGCGTTTGTGTACTTTATAAAATCTTTTATTTGGCCAATGTAGCAAGAATGTATAGTGTGAAGCAGTAAGAACAGGGTACGCTGACTTCTAATTAAAAGGTTTATTGTGAAAATGCAGTGATCTATAAATGTTACCAGAACGTAGTACAGAAATAAAACCTGATAAAGACTAGTGCTTGATGAAACCAAACATAAAAGCAGGAAAGGGAGAAAATACATATAGATATACAAGTCCAGGGGAAAAAACATTGTGATTACCAAATGTGCATGTGGCTACCTTCCAGGAAACTCATATGTTTCCCAATGGCATGGAACTGGAAGAATGTGCTTGCATAAGCAAGCTGTCAGTCTGTCTATTGGAATAACAACAGTGTTTCTTGAGGTGCTGGCATGCAGGATTGGCAATTGTAATAATTTTTTCCTGCACTTGGAATTTTTCTCTGTTTTCTTTCTGTAGCATTTTTATGTATGTTTGGCTGCATCAAACACTAATTTTAGAGCGCAGCTCTTTGGCGTCCGTTCCTGGGTTTCGCGTCGTCGTCGACCTCGTAACCAGCTCGCCGACGAATCTGCTCCGCCGCCGCCGCGCATGCGCGCTGTCGGCTCTCCGGGCGAGGGAGGATGATGGAAGGGAGGAGGAGAGACTGTGGAGGAGGGCTGGCTACACAAATGGCTCTTTGGCGTCCGTTCCTGGGTTTCGCGTCGTCGTCGGCGTTGTCGTCGGCCTCGTAACCAGCTCCGCCCCCCTTTCATCCCCCCAGCGCTAGCAGCGACCGACTGATACCGCTTTCGTGAGTCCGCTACCGCACTCACGAAAGACGTCGTGCACTTCCTGCAACTCGCATTAACCGTCCATCGATCCACACCGATGTTAGTAGTGGGGGACTTTAATGTTGACATAAAGACAAACAGCAATTTCCTAACACTTATGCGGGAGAACATCCCGTTCCTCTCGCTCGTAACGCGTCCCACGGCTGTGGCAACCTCGCGAGGCACTTGTATAGATCTCGTCTTTGAGAATCAAGCATTGGTGTACCAAGTCGGACATATATCAGTCTATTTCTCCGACCACAAAGCTTCCTTCATGACTGTCAAGAACTGTTAGTGCAGTCTTTGTTAAAGGAATACGTGTGAAAAATAAAAAAAAAATTCTGTGATAGCGCAAACATGTGTTGCTCGATTTCTTTGCCTCAATCTATCGAAAAGGTGAAACAGCTTATTTGCTGCGCTCAAATTTCGCATTAGGTAGTAACGTAATCGTCGGTAATTTTTTATCTATCCTTCAAAGATGTCTTTTTTTTTTCTGGGGAAAACTCGGGGAAGGCGGGAGATGGAAATTCAAGACGATGAGCAACATGAGAACAAGGTGAAAGTAGGAGCCAACGTTTCCACAAGTGGACCTTGAAGAAGACAAGTCCACTTGTCGAAACGTTGGCACCTACTTTCACCTTGTTCTCGTTTTGCTCATCGTCCTTTTTTTTCTGGTAATTTATATAACTGCCACATTTTCACAAATGAACCTCAGTTGAAAGTTAGTCCTCCTCCATATCTAGTGTCATCCTGTGGATACTGCTTCATGCTATGCACTCTTGCAACATTTGTGTGTGTGTGTGCACACGAGTGGATTTGGATGTGAGATCGGGCCCTTGGGAAGAGTTATCATCCTTCTCCTGTGCAGCCTTATGAATTCATTAACTATAGTGCAAGAGAAATGCGATGGACAGGAACGAAGTGAACACACAGAGCACTTCGTTCTGGTCTGTTGTCTATCTACTGTGCTTTAGTTATTAATGAATACACACAAACTCATCTAGTTTTCAGTTATTATGTCGGGCTTATAAGCCCGCTTGTGTCCTGGAATATCTGCATGGCTATGTATCCTGTAATTTAATTTCTGGCCATGTGCTTGCAAGTCGCGTGTCCATCTCCTGATTTTCCTGACGATCTTGTGTGATGTGCAGGCCCAGACAGTTTCTGGTGAATACATGCAGGGTGTTGTGCAGGGTGTAATCTGCACTACAAGTGCTGCTTTGATTGCTTTCATTTCAGCTTTTCTAGGTGTAGGATGACCTGTAATGGTAGTCACTTATATGGGGTTTAGTTTTATGTAGTGTCATACTACTGTTACACTGCTATTGCCAGATCAGTGTACTACATGTGCCTTATGTTTGCTTGCATCTTCATGATTAGCAACCTCCTCTGTGTGTTTGGCAGTTGCATATAGTCTCCTGGCCTAATTGTTTGCCCCCATATTTCACGGTATGGGCCTGTTGTGTTTCAAGTTCACGTACTCCCGAGGTTGTTTCTGAAGGGAGGGGTAGTCATCTTTGCATCTCATATGCTAGCTGGCATAGTATCTTGAGGCTAGGTTTTGAGCTCTTGAGACAAAAAATTTGTGCTGCAGGCTGCAGCTCTACTCTGGCTAGGTGCTTGTTCGTTAGCTCCTTCTCATAGAGGTCTTCAAGCATGGTAAAGTTGGAAAGATCTGTTATTACTACCCGATGCCTGTACTCGATGAGTTGTCTTTTTTATGTGCTGCTGGTAATTCATACTGTACCATACCTTGGACACAAGCACAGCATATGCGATATTCTATAGGATCCACTGGTCCACCCCCATTATTTCAAGATTATTCTTTTCACCAGGTCTGGAAGTTGCGTCCAGGCATTGCATAATTGTTTCACCCACGTGCTGGCTCTGCCGTGATGGGCTTACACTAGCTGAGGATTTGTGGATGTTGACTTGCGGGCATATTTGTCCAGCTATGTGGATCACAATGTGCAATCTGTGGTAGTTCTTGATATAAGCTACGATGATATGAGCTGACTTATCAGAAAGCGAGAGGCAAGACTGGCCAAGAAAGTCTGCAGTGTTGTCGAGGGCTTGTTGCATTATTCTTGATTTCTGTATAAGATGGCTTTCCCATAGACTGTAATACACCATAGGCTGTAGTGTTTCTTGTAGTATGCCCGTGTTGTTGGTGTGTGCGGGCGAAATGTACCTCCAACTCTCGCCTGGAATTTTCTGTCTTTCAGAAAGTTAGTGTTTAAGTGCTCTACCAGAAATGTTTTTGCTCATCGTTCCTCTTATTAGAGCAGCATGAGGTACTGCTGTTAAAAGCCTCTTCACTCTTCATTCTTTCATAAGCGGCATTACACAATGTCCTGCAATAAAGTTTATGCTGCTTATGGGCCCACTCATATCTGCCAGAGGGACAACTCTTGAAGAAGGTTTTCTTTGCGCCATGTGTGCGACGTAGTATGAGCATTCATGCCTTGACATTTATACATCTGTAGAACCAGCTTCCTGACAGAGTACTTGCTATACCTAATCATGCTTATTTGTGCAGTGCTGTTGAACAGTACATATTGATGCAATGAATATTTACACTCGAATTATCACGAAAGATGGTTGTTTTACAAGTCTGCCCTTTCCTTTCTATGGCTTTTCTATTGGTGTTAAATTTTGCATAAGCATGCCCCCCCCCCCCCTATGCAATAGCATTTTGAGTGTAAGGGTTCAATAAAAGGTGATGAACTAAATCTGAGTGCAAGAGCTTTCTTTTTTTCACCTATGACTCCCATCGAAATGCAACTTCCATGGCTGGCAAATCAACCCCTTGCCTTGTGTTAGCAGCAGAATGCTGTAGCCACAGTGGCAGGTGAACAAATTGAAGAACAATATTTCTGTCTATAATTTTTTTACTTGCCTGCATGTAAGTAAAGTTTGGAATAGGTTTGTCATTGCAAAAAAGCCCAGTTTGTTGTCTTTTATTGAATAAACCACATAATGTGTATAGTTGAAATGCAGAAATTTGTTCTAAAATCCTCGGGTGATATGTCTTCTTGCAAGCAGCATGGTATTTCATTACTTTTAAAGATAGTAATCGCAGCGGATATCGTTATATGGGTTTACACACTAATATATGTGATCACAAACTTACTAGAAACTTACTAGAAACATGTAAGGCATGAATGTTTCTGCACACTTGATCAGCTGTGAACGTGCAAGAACTGCTTGTACTGGCTGAACTGGCTGACTTCACTGCAAAGTTTTGATTTACTTTTCTTCAGCGTGTCGTTTTACACTGTTTTATCCCCACAAGAACAGGCCGTTTACCTCCTTTTCGCATTGTTGCACGAGCTCTACATGTTTGTGCAGGAGGGTACGTATTGTCAGCAATTTACTTAATCTACTAGCTGTACAGTTAATTACCTTGCAGAGCAAGTGTTCATACAGATGCAGTAAGGATACAAAGTCCGCAACATGGTTAATGTTTATTGGTTTCTGTGCAAGAAAAACAAAATTCTCCAGAAAAGAGGTGCAACTTAACGTGCATGTAACATTTTATTCAAGCCACGGATTTAATGCTATCGTAGCAAATTCATTACGATAGCCTACACTTTTGTTCTGTCAAATTTAATAAAAGGAAAGATAAGCTTTCAAGATGCATCGGGAAATTCATGCTTGAAAACCGACAAGAAAATGCAACTGAAGGGTACCGCGTTCAGCGCAACGTTGAAACTTCGGGTACTTTGCTGTCTTGTCATTTGCCCTTGCCGAGGTTGAAATAATTCAAGCTGCTCCGTAAGCGCAATTTTTGCATGGTACTCAACAAAAGAACATTGTGACGACCTCGTCGTCTGCTGGGGATCATACACCTCCTAGCACTGACAACTCGCAAAGGCGTACGAAGCAAACGTGAAAGTGCACTTCATTTGCTGTGTAGCGTGTCAACAAACGCGTAGAAATCAGAGAATGCAATCTGCGGTACAAGTTTTTTATTCTCGCTTTGCGTACGTACCAAATTCGACGATCCACGTCTCCGCGCATCGCACTTGTGCGAGACGCCATTTTCCAAAACAAACCGGCGAAATAGCTCCGTTGACCGCTCTCCGCGCAATTTCGACGGAAAATCGCAGCGATCGGTGCGACTGTGCGACCAACCGGTTGGGCGCAACCGAAAATCGGGGGGTCGGCACTGCGACTGCGATTTTCATCGCAAACGACGGAAATCGCACTTCCGGTGCGACGAAAATCGCATCATGTGAAAAAGGCTACAGGCGTATACATGTGAAATACACCTAATTTCATTTCTCTTTTGCGGGTTTCCGCGTTTTTCTGGCAAACAGTGGGCCCCCGAAAAATATCTTGGGTACGTGCCTGCACGGAGAGCATCGCAAGTTGGCGCAGCGTCGCACAAGATGGCGCCAGCTGCTTCGCATCAGTTACAACACAGTTACACAAAAATAAAAAGCTGAGCATGGTGGCAACTGCCATCACCCCGTTTCAAAGGGGTCGCTCCTACCTTCCATCCATCCATCCGTGTTGCCCAAGGAGGTTATAAATAAATTTATATATATAACCTCCACGGTGTTACCTGCCAAGGCCAGGGCATCGCTAGTTTTTCATGGTGATGCCCACCCGTTACAAAGGATGACGCCACTAAGTCCAATCCAATCCGCGTCACCAGCGGGCGTCCAGAGAAAAAAACAAAACAAAAGAAAGCGCGAAGCAAACCGCACCTGCGCACCTTTTCTGCCATATCCCTCAGAGAGCGCGGAAATGCGCCACGGAAGCAGCGGTCAGTGCGCCGACAAAGCGCAAAGCTGTGTCGCTTAGGGCAACGCTGCAAATTTCCCAAGACAGCTCACGCAGTCGACAATTCTGAAATCCGCGAGTTCCGCCAAGATCATGAAGGCTAGGAGCAGTGATCCTGCCGATCAGTGGAAACGGCTGACTTTGCGCGCCAGGCCAAACCTCGAGTCCATGTGTGAAACCAACACGGTAGCAGCTGCTGCATTCGCGAACTCTGGTAGCACGTCGCTACTGGCGATAGAATAGGCGGTGCTTCGATGGAGGAGTTTCTGATCGCAGATAGTGCTGCATAATTCTGCGAAGAATCTCCGACGGGGCTATCATTGTCGTGACACAGACGGCGGCGTAGTGCGACAGAGACGATGACAGCAGCAGCAGTGACGACGAGATTGACAGTGGCCCGCTTTTGACACCGACCCCAACGTTCACGAAAAGTGCACTGTCGTCGACAGAGTCGCTCACCGATTTCATGCACACTAATTTATAGCTGCCAGTGTTCGCGCAGCCGCTAAACGCGATGCACACCATGGTTGTGAACTTTAAACTTCCGCAAAAGCAGGTGCAAATTTCTATTTAAGCGCGCCTGACGCTTAAAAAAAATTAAATTATGGTGTTTTACGAGGCAAAACCACTTTCTTATTATGAGGCACGTCGTAGTGAAGGACTCCGGAAACTTCAACCACTTGGGGTTCTTTAACGTGCACCCAAATCTAAGTACCCCCACAGGTGTTTTCGCATTTCACCTCATTGGAATGCGGCCGCCGTGGCCGGGATTCGATCCCGCGAGCTCGTGCTCAGCAGCCCAACACCACAGCCACTGAACAACCACGGCGGGCCGCATGAAACTTGACACGCTGCTTAGAGGTATAAATGAACGTTTCCTTTTTCACAGCCTACTTTTTACTACGGCCATTTTTTTTTATCATACGTCTTAAATTTGATGTCGCAGCTGTCTTTTTTTTACGGCAGTAAAGATATAGCAATGATCAGTAATAACGATCGGATTTTTTGTTTTTCTTGATATCATTATAAGTGGACTGCACTGTATTGGTGGTGCCACGGAGCTGTCCGAACTTCAGAGCATGTCCGGATTCTCGGTGTCCGATTTATCGGTCGGCGACTGCATATTGCTCATCGTTTACCTGCGATCGCCTCTTCCCCAGCTCGCCACTATTACAAAGTCGCCGCTCGGCGCAAGATGCACCTTCCTGTGTAGTCCTTTTCGAATGTTTTCACCGATTCTACACCAAAGTTATCTGCCTCATCAGATTGCCTGCACGATGCGAATGGTGGTGTACATTCTGGAACTTATGCTGGAATGTACGATGAGTTATGTATAAATAGCAAACACGCTTCACCTGCTGATGATAGTTTGATGACCAATGATCGTGCTCTCCGTTATTGTTGTGCTTCTTGTGTTACTTTTCTTTCAAGGCAAAAGTTCGCACAATAAAAAGTTACCTTCGTACCTCATGCCTTTTGCAGTCCCTTATTTTTCCTAGTCAAGACAACGCGGCAATATCAAGGCTATGCTGTGTAGCCATGAACGGGGCCAAGTACGACGACTGCTTGTAGCAGACGCACCTGTGCTTTCTGACAGCTTCGGCGCAGGAACTGCAGGGGCGAGGGTCGCCCCAGGGACCAGTCGAGCGTACAAAGGATTTGCCGCTCCATTGACAACACTTCTTCTCTCTCGTACGCATTGCCGGTGGTAGCGATCAAGTCGTCAACTGCGGGCGGCCACGTCATCTCCAGCTTGCTGGCAAGAAAAATGGCTGACACGCCGAGCAACTGAAGCTTGCGACGGCTCACACGCTTTTCCTGCGAAACACACCATGGCACGGTCAAACAGAGTGGCCACCACACTGCACAGTCAGAAGGAACATTTGGCAGCGCGCACCGACTAGAGTCTGCGCAAAAAGAATGAAAAGACCAGATTGAATGTGTGATCACCGGGGAGGTGTGTAAATGAGGCTGCGCGAATGGCAAATCAACGGTGGTCTGCTGAAAGCTCCATCACATCATGCCGTGCATTGCACCAGGTATGGTGTGCACCCATTTTTGACGGGACAGTGACAGTCAAATGGACTTATACTGAAGCGCCAAGAAAATCCTATTGTTATAACCGGGTTGCACGAATAATGTCGAGTGGACAAAGATTTCAACATTTTGTTTAGACAGAAAAAGGTATAGTCAAACCCACTCATAAGCGTTACCTGTTATAACGCTAAGTGGATGTAACAATGAGCACCTACTGTATTCTGAACTTGTGTATTCCCTACAGTAAAATAAACCGCTTGCTACAATGTTCCCATGCTGCATTAATGGCTGTAACAAATATAGCTACTGGGTGTCTGCACCAAAAAGAAAAAGAATCCAGAAAAAAAAAGATGCGAGCTGCTTTGCGACATCTGCCTTTGTGCAGTGCACACACCATTCCTCTCCCTTCCAAACCTCATACGTTGGTGAGAGAGTCGAAAGGAGACTGGGGAACAAAGCTGGTGATGCGACAATGATGAGTCGTGCAGCATGTGTAGCTACTCGCATGTTTTTTTCCCAGAGGATTTCGGCACACACCCAGTAGCCAGATTTCATTGTCATAACCGATAATGCGGCATTGGAGCAATGTAGAAAGCAGTTCATTTTACCATAGAACACATCCCAAAGTTGACGGTGCAACGGCTGCTCCCTGTCACATCCGATATATTGTTAAAACCAGCATCATTGAAAGTATGTTCAACTGTAGCGCATAAGTCCAGTAACTAAATAGAAACCGAAGTTATCGAAGCTTATAGCTTCTTATTAGAGCTTATGATAGAACCTACAGTCTAACGTTGATATATCGAAAAAAAGCGGTGATCGCGAAATAGTTCAATATGGCCACACTTCGGTATATAAAATCACGTGAAAAGCTTTTGCAAACCGATAAGTCAACCAAGGGCACGATCGGGGATCGTTGTTTGGAGCGAGCGTTCGGTTGCGCAGCGCACAATTAGCCTAAGCAGCACCGACTTCGTCAGCGGCGCGATGTCGGGGCGGCACAGGTCACACGCGCGTGGCGCAACCGAACGCGCTGAGAACAACAATCCCCGATCGCGCTCCAATCGTGGTGCAGGTTATGCGCACTTGAAGCTTCACACGAAGCATTAATTTATTTGGCTGAAAGTACTGTAGCAGTGTAGCCCACTTCTTATTGACAGCCGCGTGCTTAAACACGGAGTCCTCAACATAGTCTAAACGATCCACAAGTGCCGGTACCCTGTATAGCGCTGCAGTAGCGGCGTAGACGGGCCAAAGAAGCTACAGCCTCAGTTGAGTTCGGGAGTGGGACAGCACCAGCGCTTGCGAGATCAACTTCGGCAGCATCTTCGTTTGGCCGCTACTTCTGCTGCGATCTCCAAGTGCGTCAATCGAAGCATTTTGAGACACTGTCAATAACAAAGTATTAAATGGCGTCTGCCAGGCGTCTACGAGTGAGCCCAGTGAGCGCGCGCTGAGCTGCGTCTTTGTGGATGCAAACCGCCAGGCCTCACGAGGTACGGCAGGCGCAGACCGCGGCACCGAGGTGGAGTCAGTGCAGCAAATGCAGTGAGTTGTTGGCGTTGTCGAACTAGCCATGTGCATACGCCGCTACATTAAAATGGCGCCTTCGGCGCAATCGCAGATGTCGGGAACGCCCATCATGCCGCTGCTATCTTCGACGGCGTTGCGGGAAAGCTCACCGCCTGTCAACAGGGAGCACGTGCTCTGGGGTGGCAGAGTTCGATACATTAACGCGATAGCGTTAAGGAGCTCGTGTCGCAGAAAAGCCGGTGTCGTCGGCGTCGGTGTTCGCGGCGTTGACCGTGAGCGATAAATCACGGCAGGCGCTTCATAAATTAAAAGCAACTTCCAAGATTGTCCCGGTGGGAATCGAACCAGGGTCTCCGGAGTGTGAGACGGAGACGCTACCACTCAGCCACGAGTTCGATGCTTCCAAGCGGTGCAAACGCACCTCTAGTGAATGCGGTGTTGCCTTCAAAACGAGCCATGGAAAGTTATACTGCGGTGTATATCGGTAATTATGAACATGTAACGTACAGAAGTCACAATTACACGAGTTGCGAAGTGCGTTTCCGCTGCATTTCTTCTGCGCTTTCCGCACACGCAGAGCCATCTTGCGGCAAACACAGAAGACCCCCTCCTCTCAATGTACGGCGCTGCCCCGACAGGAGGCGCGCCGCGCGCGCATTGGGACCGCTGCCAGGCGCGTCGCGGGATTCCCTCTCCCCTGACGACGCTTCGCCGTGCTCCCGGTTGCAGAATCAAGCGCCGTTCCTTTCTTTAGATTACTATCTATCTCTCTGCCCGTGCCGATCACGACGTTTGGCTGGCGTAGATCGTTTCCCCTCCGAGACACCGAGTTCTTTGGTTCGTTCCGTTCGCTCAGGCGCACGTTTCGTTGCCGCGCCGAACGCTGCGTTGCTCGACGCTCACCGCGTGATAGGTGGGCGCTACGTCCGATGCGGGGCGCATCGTAAGTGATCGCTGTGCCGTAGCGCATTGTCTTACACCCCTTGGCGGGTCGACGGGAACGCTGTCGCGTCCCACTCTTGAAGGCGAAGCTTAAGCGTCCTCCAATTTTTCATTTTACGTCTGACCCCGTTCGAAATAAAAAATTAGGAATGCATGCAATTTTCCAGGTGATCTAGAAAGTGTTCGATTTATGCGTGTTCGATATATCAAGGTTTAACTATACGATTAAGGCTGCCTCACATGGCTTGTGCATCGGCACATCTTTATTAACACAGAGAAAAAATGGATTAGCACAACTCTCGTTATTGCGCCTATTCAAATCGATCATCAGTGATCGGTGCTTTAGATGGGCGATTTCAATTTGTTGGAGCCATTTTTTATCTATTTAAGGTCATCCGGTAGTTAGTACAGGCACTGCACTTTCAGAATCAGTTTAAGTTTTCGGGCTCCGGGGATGCTGTAATTTTTGACGGACCTTCTTGCGAAGTAACGTCCATGTATGTTGTAGCCAAAAGAGGTGTGGCCATCACCTTCAGCTGCAGTCGAGAAAAAGCATGCCGATCACTATTACGCCACACTAGCATCGAAATTTTGTAACCAAATGACTCCCAGCAAGTCAAGAATTGAATTATATCACCAGCTCTGCCGTCTGACAGTGCTCAGCGGTAATAATTAGCCTAAAATGATGCCAGCGGTTCACTACTGAGCTTTCGATTGGAATCCTAGACGTTTTATTCTGCTTAAGTATTTCTGAAGGTCCGCCGCATGCCCAACATGTGGACCTGGCATTTTCAACCAGTTTTCGAAAGCTTCGGTAACGCTTCTCAAGATCCCGGTAAGGGGCGCTGCCGGTGTCAATGCGCAGTTATCGAAAGTCGCTCCCTTGGCATGGTCCCGTGCAGGTGCGTCGCGAGAAAAGCGTCGTTCTTAAACAATGCTGCACCCGCACTTCAATATATTGATGACGACTCGAGTTATGATTCCGAAGATGACAGCAAAGCAGATTCAAGCTCTGACGGTGACAATATATTGAGTCAGCATGGGACATTGGGATATGCGCTTGACGAACTTGTGTAGTGAGACGTCCTTCACGAATCCAACATAAGCCAAAGAACAAGCCACAGCCCGGAAAAATATGGGGCGGCAATCGGAAAAGAGAGATGAGAAGGAAGAGGAGAGGGTGCGCTGCGGGGGGTTCGGAAGACTGGCGACAAGGAGGCGGTGCCGGTTTGTGGAGCGGAAGAAAGAAAAGCGTGCCTAGGCAGAGCCAGGAGGCAGCCCTGTTATTCCAAGGGACCGAACTGTTCCGGGGATGTCCGCAAACGATGGTCCGTGGTCGACCTGAGCCTGGTGGATGGAGCTGACTGGCCGGTCAGGCGATAGGACCAGCACCTGCCCTACAACCTGGGTCCCACTGACCATTGCATAGTGCTGCTCCTGCGCCCGGCCGACGCTTTCCAAAAAGCGCGGCTACGATCTGTGCGCCAACTGTTGCCGAGCGCTGATCCAGCACCCGGCCCTACTGACGTCTCCTGGAGAAAACAGCTGGGACCAGTTCATCGACCGTGCTGGTCGCGACTACCAAGCGTCGCGTTGAGGCCAACGTCGACAAGGGACCCTGCACTTCATTCACAGCCGCACCCTCGGCAACTGTCCCGTCGTCTGGGCCGACGCAATTCTCCCGGTGAACTTGTGTTTATAACATCACTGTGACTATACCTTATCACGCCGTTAACGGGCGTAGTAGAGAAACATTAAGAGCGACTGTACAGCTCTGATCGCACTCTGTTTGTATGATGCTGCCAACTATAACAATGCTTTTATGCGTTGCATAATGCAATCACTCAGTTCAGCCCTTGGGCGCGGCCGGGCAGCCACCAACCACGTGACGTCACGACAGCCGGAGGGAAACCTGGGCCCCAACTCGCGCGGTCGCGCGCGGCCGCAGCCACCACCTGACTCCCGCTCCTCCCGCTAGGGGCGCTGCGCCGGCGCGTGACGTCACGGAGGAAAAGCTGGGCCCCAACTCGCGCGGTCGCGCGCAGCCGCAGCCACCACCTGACTCCCACTCCTCCCGCTAGGGGCGCTGCGCCAGCGCGTGACACGAAAATCGAGTGCCGCTAAGCAATACCTCGCCCTCAAAAAAAAAAAAGACCGCGGAATATGCAACGCATTCTTGGCTTAACCAAGCTAAGCCTGGCCTTTTTTTTCTGAGCAATCTCGACGAGAGAGTCGTGGTGTTAGTCTGCGTGTACTGTGCTGGGCACACCCATAGCATATGCGGAAGCGTAGCCGGGTGAATTCCACAGCACCGGCAGTTGGGCGTAGTGTAGACGTCAGGAAATATAAGATGGAGGCGGGCGGGTGAAGGGTACGTGTTTTTTTGTAGTAGACGCAGGGTGGTAGCCTGCGCCCGGCTGAACTTTGGATGAGGCGGGGGGTAGATTCGGCGACTGAGGTAAAAGGCCTTAACGAGATCGTTATAAGTTGTCAGACTCTCCCTGGTGTCCAACTCATCTCCAGTGACTCCGGCGCGATTGACTAGGCCTCGCGCAATGGAGTGGGTGACCTCGTTGAAATTGGGGAGGTGTGGGTGCACAGGGCCCACATGGGCCGGGATCCATGTTAGGGAGATTATGCTGTCTTTAGAGTGTGGTGCCTGGCAGAGGATGCGAAGCGTTTGGGGAGAAATATGGCCTTTGCTGAAGTTAGTAATAGCTGAGCGAGAGTCACACACTATGCTGTTACAGGTGGGATCTAAAGTGGCCAGTGCGATGGCAACTTCTTCAGCCGTCTCGGCAGTGGGGGTAGTGACGCTGCAGGCGTGGAGTAGGACTCCATCGCGTGTGGCGACGGCCACAAATCGTGTGCCATGGGGGTATTGGGCTGCATCAACAAATGTGACGCCAGGTACGTGGGCAAGGGCTTTTATGATAGCTCCGGCCTGAGCTTGGCGCCGGGCCCTGTTATATTCAGGGTGCATATTTCTAGGGATAGGATCTATGTAGATCCAGCTACGGGTGTCGGTCGGGATCGGTTGTTTGGGAAGCCAAGCGTGGACAGAATAAAGCGCCCCGTTTCAGTAACGGTGAGCCGTTCAAGCTGAGAGCGTTGTTGGGCTTCAATGAGTTCCGAAAGGTTGTTGTGAACTCCCAGTTGGTTGAAGAGTTCAGTGCTGGTGCAATGCGGGAGCCCAAGTGCTTGCTTGTAGACCCCTCGTATGAGGGTGTCGAGCTTGTTGTGCTCAGCCCGGTACCAGATGAGGTACGCAGCAACGTATGTAAAGTGGCATATGACAAAGGATTGGACGAGTCAGAGAAGGCTTTCTTCTTTGAGTCCTGCTCGTCG
Source organism: Dermacentor albipictus (assembly GCF_038994185.2). Lineage (NCBI taxonomy): Eukaryota > Metazoa > Arthropoda > Arachnida > Ixodida > Ixodidae > Dermacentor > Dermacentor albipictus. The sequence goes on along the minus strand of NW_027225567.1, from coordinate 5,703,311 downwards.
GTTAGATATACGCTTAAGAAGTCCTAGGCTGTTTTGAGATTGGGCACAGATCTTGTTGAGAGCCAATTGTAATTGTAATTGTAGGCTCGCTCTCCTAGGTGGAGGTTGGAGATCTGGTCGAGAATAGCTGCATTGGAAATGTTATCAAAGGCTTGAGTGAGGTCGAGTCCGAGGATGGCTTTCATGTTACGGGAACGATCGTTTAGCACTTGCTGTTTGAGCTGCAACATAGCGTCTTGAGTAGAAAGGTGAGGGCGAAATCCAATCATGGTGTGGAGATAGAGAGAGTTGTCCTCGAGGTGACTGTTGATGCGTGCTAAGAAGGCGTGTTCCATCACCTTGCCTACGCATGAAGTGAGGGAGATGGGCCTTAAGTTATTGAGGCTAGATGCTTTGCCAGGCTTTGGGATTAGGATAACGTTGGCAGTCTTCCAGGCGGCTGGAAGGGCACCACTGCGCCAGCAATCGTTGATGTAGTCAGTCATATGGGACACGGACTCGTCATCGAGATTGCGAAGGCTTTTGTTAGTCTTAGTTTCTTTTTTGTATCACAAGAACAGTAGTGTCATCATCATCAGCCTGGTTACGTCCACTGCAGGGCAAAGGCCTCTCCCATACTTCTCCAACTACCCGGGCCATGTACTAATTGTGGCCATGTTGTCCCTCCAAACTTCTTAATGTCATCCGCCCACCTAACTTTCTGCCGTCTCCTGCTACACATCCCTTCCCTTGGAATCCAGTCCGTAACCCTTAATGACCATCGGTTATCTTCCCTTAATACATGGCCGGCCCATGCACCATTTCGCTTTCTTGATTTCAACTAAGATATCATTACCTGGCGTTTTTTCCCTCACCTAATCTGCCCTTTTCTTATGCTTTAACGTTACACCTATCATTCTTCTTTTCATAGCTCGTTCCGTCGTCCTTCATTTTAGTAGAACCCTTTTCGTAAGCCTCCAGGTTTCTGCCCCATACGTGAGTACTGGTAAGACATAGCTGTTATAAACTTTTCTCTTGAGGGATAGTTGCAACCTGCTGTTCATGATTTGAGAATGCGTGCCGAACGCACCCCAGCCCATTCTTATTCTTCTGGTTATTTCAGTCTTATGATCCGGATCTATGGTCACTACCTGCCCTAAGTAGATGCATTTCTTTACCACTTCCAGTGTCTCGCTACCTATAGTAAACTGCTGTTCTCTTCCGAGACTGTTAAACGTTACTTCAGTTTTCTGCAGATCAATTTTCAGAACCACCCTTCTGCTTTGCCTCTCCAGCTCAGTGAACCTGCACTGCAACTGGTCTCCTGAGTTACTAAGCAAGGCAATATCATCAGCGAATCGCAGGTTGCGAAGGTATTCTCCATCAACTTTTATCCCCAATTCTTCCCACTCCAGGTCTCTGAATACCTCCTGTAAACATGCTGTGAATAGCATTGGAGAGATCGTATCTCCCTGCCTGAGGCCTTTCTTTATTGGGATTTTGTTGCTTTCTTTATGGAGGATTATGGTGGCTGTGGAGCCGCTACAGATATCTTTCAGTATTTTTACATATGGCTAATCTACACGCTGATTCCGTAATGCCTCCATGACTGCTGAGGTTTCGTCTGAATCAAACGCTTTCTCGGTTGGTTATATTCCGCACGTTTCTCTATCACCTGATTGATAGTGTGAATATGGTCTATTGTTGAGCAGCCTTTACGGAATCCTGCCTGGTCCTTTGGTTGACAGAAGTCTAAGGTGTTCCTGATTCTATTTGCGATTACCTTAGTAAATACTTTGTAGGAAACGGACAGTAAACTGATCGGTCTATATTTTTTCAAGTCTGGCATCCCCTTTCTTAGATATTAGGATTATTATAGCGTTCTTACAAGATTCCGGTTCGCTCGAGGTCATGAGGCATTGTGTATATAGGGTGGCCAGTCTTTCTAGAACAATGTTCCCACCATCCTTCAACAAATCTGCTGTTACCTCATCCTCCCCAGCTGCCTTCCCCCTTTGCATAGCTCTCAAGGCGTTCTTTAGTTCTTCCGGCGTTACTTGTGAGATTTCAAGTTCCTCTAGACTATTCTCTCTCACATTATCGTCGTGGGTGCTACTGGTACTGTATAAATCTCTATAGAACTCCTCAGCCACTTGAACTATCTCATCCATATTAGTAATGATATTGCCGGCTTTGCCTCTTAACGCATACATCTGATTCTTGCCAATTCCTAGTTTTGTCTTCACTGCTTTTAGGCTTCCTCTGTTCCTGAGAGCATGCTCAATTCTATCCATATTAGGCTTCCTTATGTCAGCTGTTCTTACGCTTCTTGATTAACTTAGAAAATTATGCCAGTTCTATTCTAGCTGTAGGGTTAGAGGCTTTCATACAGTGACGTTTCCTGATCAGATCTTTCGTCTCCTGCGATAGCTTACTGGTATCCTGTCTAACGGAGCTGCCACCGACTTCTATTACACACTCCCTAATGATGCCTATAAGATTGTCGTTAATTGCTCCAACACTAAGGTCCTTTTCCTCAGTTAAAGCCGAATACCTGTTCTGTAGCTTGACCCGGAATTTCTCTATTTTCCTTCTTACCGCTAACTCATTGATTGGCTTGTTATGTACCAGTTTCCTCCGTTCCCTGCTCAAGTCTAGGCTAACTCGAGTTCTTACCATCCTATGGTCACTGCAGCGCACCTTGCCGAGTACGTCCACATCTTTTATGATACCAGGGTTAGCACAGAGTATGAAGTCTGTTTCATTTCCAGTCTCGCCATTTGGGCTACTCCACGTCTACTTTCGGCTATACGGCTTGCGGAAGAAGGTATTCATTATACACATATTATTCTGTTCTGCAAATTCTACTAATAACTCTCCCTTGCTACACCTAGAGCCTATGCCATATTCCCCCACTGACTTGTCTCCAGCCTGCTTCTTGCCTACCTTGGCATTGAAGTCACCCGTCAGTATAGTGTATTTTGTTTTGACTTTACACATCGCCGATCCCACGTCGTCATAAAAGCTTCGACTTCCTGGTCATCATGACTGGATTTAGGGGCGTAGACCTGTATGAGCTTGAATTTGTACCTCTTATTAAGTTTCACAACAAGACCGGCCACCCTCTCGTTAATGCTATAGAATTCCTGTATGTTACCAGCTATATCCTTATTAATCAGTAATCCGACTCCTAGTTCTCGTATCTCCGCTAAGTCCCGGTAGCACAGTGCGTGCACGCTTTTTAGCACTGTATAAGCTTCTTTAGTCCTCCTAACCTGACTGAGCCCTATTATATCCCATTTACTACCCTCTAATTTCTCCAATAACACTGCTAGACTCGCCTCGCTAGATCCTCACATCCACCAGTTCGTAGCAATTGCTACAAAAGAAACCCATACGGCTTCCTCGAAAGAAAAGCCTCATAGTTGAAGAGCAATTGCTACGAACCGGTGGGTGTCTGATTTTCCCTTTATTGATTACTTCTCTCCACCGTGTCGGTTTCCGCAGAACTACTACGTCAAACTCTTGCCTTTGCTTCGTGTTGTCGACAAATTCGACTTCGCCCTGTCATCTGCTGGCCGCCTGGTTAGCTCAGATGGTTAAGCGGCAGCCCTGGAAAGGCGGTGGCCCCAGGTTCGAGTCCCGGACCAGGACGAATTTTTCTTCAATTATAAGGCTTTTCTTTCCAGGAACCCGTACGGGTTTCCTTTGTAGCAGTTGCTACGAACGGGTGGATGTCTGAGTTTCCCTTTATTCGTTACTTCTCTCACCCTTGCGGGTTTCCGCAGAACTACTACGTCATATTCCAGGGTTATCTTTGAAACGTATATTTTGAATTTCCTTTGATAATGTTTTTGTAGATATGCTCTTTTATTGTTTTTATCAACTGGCAGCAAAAATGGAACTTTCTAGAATTTTTATATTTTACGTAATAAAGTTTTTTGTTTGGCAACGTAAGTTTTTGGAAAGAGCATTTAGTTATGCACAATATGCGATGTTGGAATGTTTGCTGGAATATTTTTTTTAGGGGTAAGTAATTTTTTCTGCTGAGCCCTATAAAAAAACGACAATTTTCACCCGTTAACTAAAGACCTAAGGGGGGACGAGACACCTGAAAGACGAAAATCGGCCCGAAAATCACATTTACGGTCGCTTGATTTTCCCATTCCTGAGACCCTACTGCACCGATCTCCAACTTCTCGTTTCAACATTCCTTTATTTTAGAGTTATAAGCGAAAAACAGTAGGGATGGACGAATATTTGGTGTTGTCGAATATTTGACTGAATTGTTCTTTATCCATTATTCGCTTCAAATGCAGGCATTCACGACGGAAGCTTTGAGGTCATGCGTCTCACGAATCCGTTCGTGTTTCTTCTCCAGGCCATGCTTTTTGCCAACCCTAGCGCTACGCCGACCGAAGACTGCTACGAACCGTTCCCACTTGATATGACGGAGCAGCTTGTTCTACGGCACAGGTCAGGATCATGCAATCGCCCCGACAAGACCTGGGGCTTGTGCACCTGGCCCTCGTGGATGACTGCACATTGCCCACCAGCATCATCGACGTCAGCCCCTTGGGAGCATAAAAGCTCGACTGCTTTGCGGTCATCGACAAGTGGGCATGGCGGAAGCTTTGAAGCCATGCGTCTTACGAATCCGTTCTTGTTTCTTCTCGAAGTGAGACATCAACACTCAGTATATACGTATCGTAGCGACAACGTTTGTCTCGTGCTTCTGCCGTGCCCACGGTCACTACTTGTACGATTGGCGACTGCCTACTGTTGTTTTGTTGATTTGCTGTCTTCCTGTGGCGACATAGAAACCAACCCAGGCCCGACATGCAAGCATATGCTTAAGACGATACTAGATGAAATACTAGACCTAAAACAAAGCGCAGATTTAACAAATCGCCAGCTTCGTGAAGCTACTAACAAGCTGTCTTCCACTGACAAAATATGTAAGACCTATCTGCGACTGTGACTGATTATACCCTGAAAGTTGACGTGTTGTAACAAACTTAATCTAATGCTGGAACTAGATAACATAGAAAACAGAAGCAGGAGGAACAACTTAATCATATATGGTGTGAAGGAAACGACCGAATAGGATCAGCAGTCCCTCGAGTAAACAGTTTCCAAGGAAATATTTCATGACCTGTTAAATATGTCCAATGTACCACGTGAACGCATCCGTAGTATTGGAAGGCCTGCGAATAGATTCAGACCGGTTATCCTAAAACTATTAGATGGAAGAGATAAGGCCAAGATTCTTAAAAACTGTCGGAAACTTTAAAACTCGGCATTTAGCATCTTGCAAGATTTTTCACCACGTGTGCAGCAGAGTCGAAAACAGCTTTGGCAAAGCACAAAAGAGCACAAGGATAAAGGAGACAAAGTGATGCTTTTTTTAGACAAAATTAAGATAAATGGCAGACAATTCAGTTGGGATGACGAAAGGAATAAAAGAGTGCTACTAGCTGCACAGAACCATTCAGTAGTCTGGTTCAGGGGAGGATGCACGAAATAAATAGGACGTAGGAAAACACTGGCATGACGAGCTGTTCCGTCAGATCGTGTTACATCACGCTTTTTTTCTAAGGCTAACTCCCTCGAGCGAGATGGTCTTAGAACAGTATTACTAGTGCTTTTTTACAGCTTTGCTGCAGCTCATTTATTCATCACCTGCAGTCTTTTAATAATACAAATTACATCGCTGCGCGGAAGAGCGTTTCTTGAAGTTTCCCAACAAGAGCCAATGCCGCCGTGCCTGCTGCATACACGCTTACCTTACCTAACACAGTTAAACGACAAGAAAGGGGGTTAACCGAGGGTCCCGATTTTATTAGTCATATCATAAGAAGCCGACAAACATTGACACCAAGGACAACATAGGGGAAATTATTGTGCTTAATAAATGAAATAAAGAAACGAAGAATTAATGGAAATTAAAGTGGACGAAAAAATAACTTGCCACAGGTGGGAACCGAACCCACAACCTTCGCATGTGGGTTGTGGGTTCGGTTCCCACATGCGGCAAGTTGTTTTTTCATCCGCTTTAATTTCCCTTAATTCTTCGTTTCTTTATTTCATTTATTAAGCACAATAATTTCCCCTATGTTGTCCTTGGTGTCAATGTTTGTTGGCTTCTTATGATATGACTAACACAGTTAAGACGCGGCACCAGCTCTGCTACTGCGTGATACAGGGTCACTACGATAAGAAAATTAAAACCAACGAAATTAATACAGAAAATGTGGTCAAATATTGCCAAGCGTGATAAACGGACCTGCCTCGTTAGATAAGTTGAATAAATCGGCGTCCTGAAGTCAGCTTCGCCGCACAAGACTCGTGTTACGCGGTGAAGCGCACCCAACAGTATTGCAGTGAAGCGTGTCAGAAGCGAAGCGTGACCGCTCTCACGCGACATATATGTGTTCCTTAATGATGTACGCGTGTACCTGCCGTCTCCTGTTACATCACGCGCGCCGAGGCGCCTAATGAATGTACTGGCCGACCTTCCGAGCTATTTCGGACGTGGCTGTGATGATTGGAACCGTTGGTTTGTCGACCTCATAAGCCAGTTAATGTTTACATGGCCATTTTTTTTCTGAACTGTTGATTTCTTCCAAAATAGCTAAGTAATTTCGTAGTTTTCTGTCCAACTGCTTTGGTCATATGCGAGTCCAGATGTTCTCTTTAGGCGAGCAGAGTTTTCGAAAGCGAAAAGACGCTTTTGCACCAGCATATAGTGCCGTCGCCCATTTACAACACAGTCAATCAATGTCATTTTGTATGTAACTGGGAAACCACCGACCGCGGGGAACTGCATAACTAGCCACGAGATCAGCGTACCTCTTGGGAAGCTGCGTTGCATCAAAGGCCAGGCACCCTTGATATGCCTCAACGCAAAACATTTTGTACGTCTAACCGCTTAACATACTTGTACTGCGGTGAAGCTGACCTTACGGAACGGAATTTCGCAACGCTTTTTAGACTCCTGCATCCCTACCAGCCACTACCAAACGCTTGTCGGTACGTCTCTTGGCAAAGGTCCAGCTAAATCTCCCCTGTTGGGAGTGGGGGAGACTCACGTATGCGAAAACTGCCAAGGAAAGCAGTTGCCCTGATGAAGGCAAACCCCCTCGAACATTTGCACCAGCCTGTTCGACCACTGTTATCACCGCAACACACCATGCCGATATTGGAAAGGACTTACGCAAAGCTGGAATGCATGGTTTCAGTCAGCGACGAACCTAATGTTCTACTTTCAACAAAGCAGATTTTCACGACAGGATGCATGATGTCTTGAGAACTTTTGTTGGCTAAAGCCATACGCGCCAGGTTAGCTCTTGCCACAATAATACACTTTACCGCAACACAAAAGAGGCCTCGCTGCAGGACACGCCCGCTGTAGTTAGCCAAAATCTTACGTGACCGTTCGCTGCAAAACACATCCTGTATTGCAGTGAATCTTAATAAAGCACATTTGTCAGTTTAGAATGTAAAGACCCTTGCCCTTCGCTTTTCTGATATTGTGAGACTCAGTTTAATGAGAACATGTATTCACTGCTGAAAACATCCACATTGTAATGGAGGCATGAACACTGATGGCAGCCTCTGTGATGTTTCATCCCTTTACTTTTTTGTGTACTAGTCATGCTGTCATTATTAAATTTTCCTGTACTTTGTAAACTGCTGAAGTACATAACATTACATTGCAAGGAGCCACTGCGTAATTAGTGTTGAAGGACCAGTGTGATGGCTTTTCGCAAGAAAGGCTGGCCTTATTTTGTTGTGAAGGTTTTTTTCTAGAGGTAGCTTTCTGAGAAGAAATCAGATGTAAGGAAATAGACCTCAGTGGCACAGTAGTCTTGGGTGCCTTGCTCAAGCGTGCCCTAGGCATAATTGAGTGATTTTCACTTGTAACTGGACAGTAGCCTTACCTTGGTAGACCAGTGCTATGGCATATTTTATCAAACTAGGCGACCCATTGCATTACCAGTCCGAACAGAGACCTGCTTAAATGTGTGTCACCTTTAGCACCTAGATTTTCGAACATGAATTCAGAAAAATCTGTAGCACATTTAGAACCTAGATTTTAAATGCTGTATAAGTTGTCTTCTTGTTGACTGCAATTGCGCTCGGCTTCTGTACAAATGGGAGAGCACATCTGCATAGCTAATTAGGAAACATTCTTATTTACATACCTTCTTTTTATCTCGCCTACAATCACGATTAAATGTTTACAGTACATGAATGTGCTGTGCATGAATCTAACTTACAATGTCATGTTCAACAGCAAAGTGCATGTAGCTGGTGTTGGTTCATTCAAGCTAAGCATTACTACAGCCTTTAACTGTAGGTATCATGGTATGAGAGCAGAGAAATGGATATGCAAAGACATTTGGGTGCATTGAGACATCTTTGTTGTGTGTGAAAAGGTGACAGATACACAAAATGGGGAGCACACATACACTTTCATATTTTCTCGCGCGCAAAAAATGCCAGAGGAATAAGGTTTCTTCACTGTGCCATAGAAACTATATGTTTGCTCTCAAATGTATATAATTCTGATTCATTGGATTTCTTCCTGTGCTGTGTTTATTTTCTTGAGTGTGCTTTCGTTTTTGTACGTTAATGTTTCAAACTCGTCTTTATTTTCAGACTGAACATCCCACGTCTTGGTTTGACTTTCTGGTACAGGATACTTGCACTTAGCATTGTTAGATATGGAGCTGTTTCCTGCGATTACTTCGATTTCCCCAGACCATATCGGATTGCAGCACAGCTAATTGAGGAATGCAGAAGCAGGAAAGCGCATTCCAGAGGAGACACGTGCAAACAAGTTTGCGGCCCCCAGGTCGTGTGCCGCCGGGATTAGAAGGGGCCCTGGGACAATGGAGCTCAATCCTCCCCCTTCGCCTTTGAAGAAGGCATTTGCCACCGCTGCGGAGCCGAGTCACCGGGAGCAGGTGGGCCCTTGTACAATGGAGCATGAGCACCCCCCCCCCCCTCCTTCTCCACCTTAGAAGTGGATTGCAATTCTGCGAGGCAAGAGCAGAGTACCGGGAACAAGTGATCAAGAGTGGAGCACCAGGCGCTGACTCACTTCGCCGGGTATGACGCCATCGCACGGGCCCCTGCCATTGGCGGAAAGTGGCGTCATCGGAGCGGACTCTCCTATTGGTCGAACATGACGTGACTTCCAGTGCTCGAAGGGTTTATAAGAAGCCTTCCAGAGAGACCTGAGCATTCTGGAGCATTCCCTGATTCACCTCTCTCGAACTTCTTGCCGCGGGCCGCAGCGTCCGAGTTGCTGCCGGCCCGTAATGACTGTACAACTGTTACTTGTCGCTCACCTCCCTGTACATAATGTAGAATAAAACCCTCCCAAGTTTGGGTTTTCATCCCGGAGTCCGTCCCCCAACCCCTACATCTGGTGGCAGCGGTGGGATCGCCTCCGAATGCATCAGCTGGTGGCAGCGCTACGTATCAACCTTCGTCGAGACAGATGCTAAGGAACCGGGAAGAGCGAAGAAGAGAGAGCCTTCGTTGAAAGAGGTCCGAGGAAACTGGGAGTAGCGAAGAAGGAGCGAGCCTTCGACCCAGGGAGTCCGGAGGAACCGGGAACAGCGGACGAATGAACCGGATGGCAGGGTGCTGCGACCGTAAGTGAGCGCGTGGTTTTTTTTCCTTATGATTCGCCAGACTCAAAGGTTGTGTGTTCAATTTTGATAGTTCTGGGAATCGGGAGTTTGATGCATTGTGTGTTTGCACAAATTAATTAAGGAAAACAGTTTTAACCACCTGTCGGGGCAGCTGCCATGGATCTTAGAAGGTTGACGAGGTTAGACTTGTTGTAGGTGTGCGACGATTTTGGAGTTGAGGCGGACGATTGGATAAAAACGCCAGCTATCATAAAGGCGATTCAAGATAGTGGCAATGAGGATGAAAGCATTAGGCTTGCTTGGGAGGTGATACAGGAGCCACGGCAGCGTGAGCGTCGTGTACGTTTGCGGGAGCGCCGTGAACTTAGGAGTAAGCGTCAGCGTGGAGAACGCGAGAATGAACGGAAGCATGAGCTTCAAGAACTTACTCTTAGGTATGAGCGTCACGAACGTGAGAATCAACGCGAACGTGAGCGTGAGCAAAAGTATGAGAGAGAGAAGGCAGCACTGATCAAAGAGATACAGCATTGTGATCAGTTATTGGCACAGAGACAACGGCTGTCTGAGAATTCTGTAGGTAGTACAGAGCGAAAGAATGAGGAAGCATCTAGCAGATTTTCGCCAGAAGCCGACGAAAAGAGTAGTGCCTGTGAGAGTGGCTGCAGATTCATAGGAAAAGGGAAAAGGCTAGCTGCTAACGATGCCTTAGTGGCAACAGAGGCCGTTAAAGGCCGTAGTGAGAGCGACGAGGTGCTGTGCCAACAGATGACTGTGGAGACAGCTGGGCCAGCTGCGAACAAATTGGCACAGTTACCGAGCATGTGCGTCGCTGGTAATGTTAGCGAGGTTGCTAGCGAAGTAAAGGGTACTGCTGACCCGACGGACGCGAGCACCCATGTCAGGTCAGATCTGCGTGCAAAAGGGAAGTGCGAACTGGACGATGCAGTTGAGAGTAGTTCTCGGGATGGCGAGCTCCGTAGTCCACGAGAGAACAACTGCATTGTTCAGGGATCGGTGCGGCTCTCCGCCAGTCTAGATAGCCTAGATAGGGATGATTCAGTTCTTAATCATTCGGACTGTGCGCGTGAGACAGCGATCGATACCGACGGGCTGTGTGCCGATGCACAGCGTGCGCTGGGCAATGTAGTAGAGGGCAGTTCGCAAGAGTGCGAGTTGTCTTACTCGAGTAAAGCCTGCTGCATTTTTCCAGAGTCGGTTGGGCTGTCCGCCAGTCGAGGCAAAGCGAGTGTTGATTTAAGTGAGAATCACTCAGACTGTGCGGGTAAGAGACCGATCCGGGCCGACGAAATGTGTACCGGCCAGCACGAGGCGACATGAAAGCGAGTGCAAAGAGAAAGCGCCGTAAAAAGAAGCGCGGTAGAGACCGAAAGACGGTAACAAATGTAGCGCCGCCAAAGTTGGCAAGAAACCCAAAAGGGCAGGGCGCGAGGGAAAAGGCGCGGTCGTCAAGGACGATGTTGACGCATCCAGAACGGTCGAGCCACCGGTCAAAGGGGGACCGCGAAGAATGTTCTGCACGGACGCGGACAAAGGGCACGAGGCGGCTAAACTCCTCGTCGTTCCGTAGTTCTTTTCATAGCTCAGCGTGCAGTTCGAAGAAACGCAAGGTGGCAAGACGAGACCAGGTGGGGAATAGCGAGGCG